>NW_028082759.1:37842677-38357677 GCF_014824575.4 Sturnira hondurensis
CTTTCCACGGTGGCTGCACCAGTCTGCATTCCCACCAACAGTGCACTAGGGTTCCCTTTTCTCCTGGGAAGGAGTCCACAGACTGTGTCAGACTGATAAAGGGATGATTGCCCTTCCCAAAAGTAAGTAAATATAAATGTAAATGTGCTCATTTGAAAGAAAAAAGGCAATTTAGGTTATTTTTTAACCATGTTCATATAGAAAATATTTGTGTTTTCTTAAAATACAAATTTGTGTTTTTTTAAAAATACCGAAAACATTTGTGTTTTTTTAAAATACCAAAAACAGGCCCTGGCTAGTGTATCTCAGTGGATTGAGTGCAGGCCTGCGAACCACAAGATCGTGGTTTGATTCCCAGTCAGAGCATATGCCTGGGTTGCAGGCCAGTTCCCAGGAGCGGACTCATGAGAGGCAACCATACATTGATATTTCACTCCTTCCCTCCCCCTCTAAAGATAAATAGATAAAAAAATAAGATAAAAAATAAAATAAAATACCAAAAACATGTGGGCTTTCTCATTTCTAATATTTGACAATGACCATTATAGTCAGCATCTATCACAATGCTCTTTAACTGACGTCTTGTAGGATCTCACTACAGAATGTGTTTTAAAGATGAGCAAACACTCTAGAGAATGCCATTGACTTACAACGTGTCACCGACGTGGTTGGCAAGCTAAGTAGTATAGGACTCTGGTTTGTAGAGTATTTATTTTACATTCTAGCCTGGATGATGACTTTAGGAGAAATAGTTCTTTTGTTTCTAACTTGAAAACCCAAGCACTGCAACAGGGCAGAGACTTAGAATGCATGACTTGTCATGCAAGAACTCAATCCGCTCAGAAGCAGTATGAGAATGCTTGATCTTATAATGCCCAGGGATCACCTAGAATTTTGTTCCTAAACCATGAAAATTCTATGCTCCCACAGCATTGTGGGCTGCACAGAAAAGATGAGTGTTCCTTATAATTATGCAGAATGTGTGGCATTAATGGCACAAAAACGCATGTGTGGAAGCTCAGCTTCACTGCATCCTTCAGGGCAGCTTAGTGACATGTGGAACAGTAAGTGGAAACTCCTGATGCATACTACTTTGTTAAAATTAAAGGCTTGTCTGGGAATATTCTCCTGCATGGTCTTAGGCTTGAGGATGTGAAACCTCAGCATTAGCTACCTAGTTCTAACTTGGCTCCCTGAATCACTGTCTTCCTGCTAGTACTTTTCTCCAGGAACAATAGAGACCTAATATTTCTAAATAAGTCTGAAGTATCCTTGTCTGGCCCCCATAAAAATATACCAAGGAGCTAGTAACACTCTGCTGGCTTTTCCCTTTTTCTCCATTTCTCCTCACCCCATAACCTGTTCTCCACAGGCTTCATTCAACATTCCTGACTTTCTTTGGTGATTTGTACATTAAATGGCCATTTATATAATATAAAGATTTGCAACAAAATAGATAGGCAGTGAGTGTGAAGATGAAGTGTGTGGCTTATATGGTACCATACATTTGTTTCTACCAACTAGGATCCATCGCTGTTTTTGTTGTTGTTTTGCTTTGTTTTGTTTTAATAACCTTGCCTCTATAATCAAGGAAAAACACAGTATTCCAAAAATAATGATTTTTATAATTGAAATATAAACTAATGAGTGAATTATCTGTTATTTAGGACCATGATGTTATCTCTCGTGGAGCAAATGGAATAATTAAATTATGGTTTATTTCATCATGAAATAAACCTAGATTCATTCTACTTTGTAATGGACTGTATTTGGGGGTTATAAGATGGCTTTAATTATGCTGGTCTTCTTCACAGGGTTGGCCTTTGCTATTCTTTCATCTGTGCACCCAGTGTTCGGTTTATATGGGTCTTTGTTTCCTGCCATCATTTATGCCGTATTTGGAACGGGACGTCATGTTGCCACAGGTAATAATTCCTGTTTCTGCTTCTCATATTACTAATGAAAGGGACCTTAGGAGTGATTGTTAGTTATTCGTTACATTTCTACCTTTACTACTAAAAACTCAGCAAATATTAGGGCCAAGACATTTAACTTCCTGTGCCTCGGCTACTCCATACATATTGTGATTTATTACTACATTACTATGTAATCAGGTTACTGTTAAAGGCTCTGAATTTTTTAATTGTAAAAAGCCATAAAAGAAGGACAATGTTCTGAATTTACAATGAAATGGAGAAAAATAAGCACTTTGAGGGATAAAGAAAAGAATATATAAAATTTAGTGATTTAAATATTGAAAAATATTTTCCACATAATTGATCTTTTAGATTTCTTCTAAGCTATAATCTATAATGTTCTTTAATTAATACGTCTTTTACCTTGTTTCGCTCTGCATTACCAAATATAATTTGGTTTGAAGCATCACAAGTACAGTTGTCTGATAATAGAAGGGGCCGGTTAAAAACATGGGTTTTGGAGTTGTCGGGCTTCTTTTCAGCTAGATTTCAGGCAGTTCTGAGTGGTGGTTTTTTTATAGTTTAGTTGTAATTTTGATGGGGTTGTGGGAAGATTCAAGTACAAAGTTTAGCAATACCGCCATCTTGACCGGAACCTCAACATTTTAAAATAGACATTTTCTGCATATTTAGGTTAAAAAGAAAAATGCTGGAATTCAGAAAGATGTCTGTGAGAACACAGACTAAACTCACAGGTGCGTGGATTATGGCCCAGTTGTGGCCAAAGTCCAAACCATTCTTGTTTACAGCCGGTTGCTCAGGAATGGACTGTCCTTTGTGTTGATGCAAAAGTAGAAAAGCACAATAATGATTTAGAAGATTTTGAAGCCTATTGTTTCTAAATTATTCTGCTCTCTAATTTCCTAAGGAAATTTTATTTTTCAAAATATTATAAATATGTCATTAGTAAGAAAAAGCAGATTGTTTTAGAGCTGACCCCAAAGCATTTCCTCTGTTAAGAACAAGAAAAAAAGGCAAAAAATGTTTCATGACATCATAAACACACAACTTGATATACATGTAAATGTACATTGACACGAACCACTTTATTTCTTAAAGAATTGCTATAGACATTTTACTGGTGGCATGGTTTTGAAATGGCCATTTTTGTAAGACTATTTAACAAATATTACTAACTATAAATCACGTAAATTTCAAAATACATGTAATTTCTATGGCATCAGTAAAGGAACAATTATTCTCTTGCCTTTTGGTGGTATATTTACCCATTTATATGACTGTATTTAACAAATATTCATTTAATAATAGCATTCTTTTTTTACTTTCCTGTAATATTAAACATAGGTACTAAGTGAATCTTACTAAAATTTTCTTCAGACATTTAATATAGATAACATATTTTTATTTTAAAATCAATTTATTGTATTTTATAATGGTGTATGTACGTGGGTGGAAATTTCTTCTTCTGCTTTGTTGTTGAGAGAGACATCAGAGCCCTTGACAGGAAGAGAACACACTGGAAATGGTCCCACATTTGTGTGAAGCCAGGATAGTTCTTGGGAAATACCATTGAACTTTGTCTAATTACAGTAGACAGATATGGTATACCATATTTTGCTATGGATAATGTGCTCCTATGTATAACTCGCACCAAACTTTCAGGAAAATATCTTTCATTTTAATTTTTAAATTGAATTTCTTAATTCAATTATTTATTTTTTTATATTTAGAAACAAAACTGAATATCATATTCCAGGGTAATATCATATTAATAATAATAATAATAATAATAATAATTAATAATAATATCATATTATTTTGCATATGGATATTGTTATTGCTTTCTAGAGTTATGCTTTTAATGCATAAACATAAATAAAAGAACTAAAAACATTTATATAGATAGAGAATTAGTACTAACCATGTATAATGTGCATGCTTATTTTTCCCTCAAAAATTTGGGCAAAACTGTGACTTATTCATGGCAAAATATGGTTGTGTTATGGGCTACAATATGTTCTTATGCTATAATAAAGGTCCACTCTAATAAAGGTCTAATCTGCTATGGAAGTACAGAGAGTAGAAAGGTTCAACTTGGCTTGCAGAATCTGGGATGAATCCTTATGAATATGGGATTGAAGCCAGACCTTGAAAGACCAAAAAGTGTGTACATGGAGAAGGAAGAGCAAGCATATCAGGCAAAGAGCTCCAGATTCATGCAAAGAACTCATATTTTACCACTGAGCCTACTGAGGTTTTTATATTTATCATCTTATTTATATTTCCCCAAACTCTGAAATGTAGATATGTGACTCTCATTTAACAAGTGAGGCAGTTTTGACTCAGGGCGATATGCTGGATTTACACCCAGTCCATGACCTTAATCCCTGCCCTGAGGACATTCTCTATGCAGGTCTGCAGAGAGGTGGGCACATGCATGGCCTGGGAGGGAATAGCAAATAGGTGGGTGTGGCTATAAGTTGAAGGAATGTGTATATGTGGGTAATTTTCTGTCTCTTCTGCAGAGTGGAACAAAGAGTAGAGAAGTGGGCGGGGGGGGTGCAGAGGGGAGTGTTTCTAATAAACCGGCTTGGGTCTACAATATAGATTCAACTCTAATGGTGGATTTCAACAATTTTCATTGAGTCTATCACTAATAGGACATTCCCCACCCCATTCCCGCTCTTAGGCACTTTTGCCCTGACATCCTTAATATCAGCCAACGCAGTGGAACGTCTTGTCCCTCCAAGCAGCCAGAACCTAACTGCACAGAGTAACACAAGCACGGTGGGCTTGTCTGACTTTGAGATGCAAAGGATCCGAATTGCTGCAGCTGTTTCCTTCCTGGGCGGTGTGATTCAGGTAAGCGGTACTGAGGTGTCGGGGTGAAGAAATTGAGACAGTAGCAAAGGAAAGGCAGTTGGCGTTTCAGTTTTATTCATGTTCATGGGTGTGTCTGTCTAAATGGATCAGGGGATATATGTTGTCTTTATGAAAATACGGTCTGCTACATAAAATAGTTAATCTTTAAGTGCTGGTTGAGTACATGAGTTAGAATTAGTAAACGGAAGTTACAGAGAAGCAGTTTTTGACTTTTTAAGAACAAGCTTTCTCCAAAGTGTCTCACACAATGGAGCAGACTTCCTTGTGAGGCAGTGAGGAGGGCCTCATGTTCACTCAGTGATACCGTCATCACCGTGTGATAATGCTGTAGGAGAATTCTTATAATGGGAAGGAGACATGGCGGTTTCTACAATCCTTCCCAGTTTTCACAGTTGATGGCGATACTGCCCATATCAATAGTAAATGGTGTTTAGTTGGTGCCGTGGATTTGCTGGTGTGAGTGTTGGCACATCAGCCTGTCTGGACCAGTCTTCCCTCCTTTCAGTATCAGGCGTGTGTGTTTTGCCAGATCTGCTCTAGTATATTTTTTCAAAACATCAGACCATATAGTTTGCTGTTTCTAGTCAGTTGTCAAAATTAGATAACTCAGAAATGAATATAAAATACATATCCACAAGTACTGACTATTAGCCATTGATTACCTGTTTTAGAGGTGTTTTGGCTTACTCTTTCATTTCAAACTGAATTATGTATACCTGAATTTCCAGGGTTGGTGGACCTAGGAAATAGTTGAAGATTGTCTAAAATTGAATGAGAGGAAGAAAAGATGTGACCTAGAAATTAGGAACTTAAACTTTGTAGAATCGCATTTCCTTCCAGCTACATGGAAAGGACAGAAAACTTGATGTGAAACGAGTAAGAACTCGTCTTCACAGTTCTTTAGAGAACAGCCCGCCTGCGTGGCAGTTTTGCCTAGGAGATTACTAGCCTAGAAGGCCAGTATGCATTTTCTCTGGCTGATGTCTGTGCTTTCATGAAACACGGACTGGTTGCCCAGGTACCCTACATCTTTTGCTATGTATTTTTAAACATGGCTGATGCCAGCCTTTTCTGAGACTTGCACAGACAGAAATAGTGGCCTTTTCTTCCTCGATTGCCCTGTGCGAGGCCCGCTAATAGACGTGTCACCTGTATCCATCTCAGAAATAATCAGCTTCATGAACTGGTCATTCAGACATGGATATGTTGCCATAGACTTGGTGTAGGTTTTCCTATTTTCTTTTTATTTACAATAAAAATCTTTGTATCCACACAGCAAAGACAGTATTGCTATTTCTTCTGGTCCTATTATTTTCCATTCATATTTCTCTTTAAATTTATTTTTTTTGTTAGATTTAAATGTTCTCTTACTCTATTAAGATATATTTTAAAATCTGAGAACATATATAATTAGCAATTAGACCCAGCAACCTTCTGCTTAGACTCATTTTTAACATTTTTCATAAATTTTGAAATAATCACTGGCTATTTTGTTATCATCTACCATATTTGGATTAAAATTTAAATGATAAAGTACAAAAATAAGAGCCCGGATTTTAACATCATAAAAGAGCTAATGTCTCACCCTGACCTGGTGGCTCAGTAGCTTGGAGCATCATCCCATACACCAGAAGGTTGTGGGTTTGATTCCCAGTCAGGGCACGCACCCAGGTTGCAGGTCTGATCCCCAGTTGGGTGAGTGGGGAGGCAACCGATCAATGTTTCTCTCTCACACAGATGGTTCTCTCTCCCTCCCTCCCCTCCTCCAGCTTCCTCCCTTCCTCCCTCTCTTAAAAAAAATCAATAAACATATCCTTGCGTGAGATCTAAACAGAAAGTTGTCTCATTTCCTAGAATGAAACTCTAGAATCACAGACTAACATGGGATATTATTGAAGATAATAAACATAATTTGGATTTCAATACCTTTTGTTACAAGTAAAATCTGATCCAGAGAGTTATAGGTTCATGCATCTGTTTTCCTTTGTCCTTAGTGCTGATAGTGGATGTGTGACCTGTGTTTTAGCTGATTTTTAAACAGGTGGCTGGACTTTCTTTGCCCTCTAAACTCATCTCTCCAGTCAGTCGGAACCCTGCTCAATTCCTTTTTCTTTTCCTGGTCAACTGTGAAATCCACCAAATATGAGGGCAGTGCCGAGGTATCCAGTTTGCACAAACACAGGAAGGCGTTTGTTCGCCTCATTTTATTTATTTATTTTTGTTTGTTTTGCTCGTATATTATTTTCAGGTTGATTTTTTCCCTCCTTTGAAGGTCTAACTAATGGAATTATGTAGGTTAATACAGTTATATTGTCAAGGTGTTTGAGACAATCAGATCTGGTCTGGTTCACAGATTGTGTATCCGTTGGAAATGCTCTCGGCTGAGAATCCTACCATCAGAGGCTTGCACTGTTTCTTGTGTAACAAGAGGTCATAGGAACAGATTCTGAAGGATCTTGATGGCTGGCCACCCATTCGATTGATGAAATGATCTGCTTTATGAACATCTGTGATTACCAGTGCTTTTTTTTGCCTCTTTTTCTAGTAGTTCACAAATAAGATTTCTTCCCCCACCTAAATTTTAGCTTTTATTTGCCTATTTTTCCCCACATATTTCTCTCTCCAATTCTTTAGATGGCATATATTCCTTAAAAGTTTAATGATTTTAAGAAGTCTATCTCTTTAATTTTAACTTGTTTTATGCTATTTTTAGAAGAAAATGGCATAAAATAATAAAGGTATTAAAATTATATTAATAGTATACTTACAGCAAATTATCTTTATAGCATAACATTTCTGATTTTACTTTGAGAATTAGTTTTTTTTTTGCATTTTAAACCATAAACTATACCTTCATTTCTGTATACTTCAACAATGCTGTGCTTAGACCCTAACAGATATTGTATTTAAAAAAATTCATTAAATGAATAAATTGCAGACACACTGATAAAACTTGAAGTGAATTCTGCATTCCATCACTTGGGAGGTAGAGTTGTTTTTTATGTACACTTTCCTTTATTCACTCGTTGAAGCCCACTTATAAAAAGTGGACCGAAACCTAAGGTATATTCAATTTACACAGAACACATGGTATTTATAGAAGCATTACCAAATAGTGTGCTAATGAACTCTGTTCATTAGCACACTATTTGGTAATGCTTCTATAATGTGCATCCTGTTTTCAATGTTAGCTCAGAGCATCAGCATTACTGCAAATAGCTAGAGGATCTTGTATAACATTTATTTTCTCATAAAATGTTGCATGGGCAAATTTTGAGAGTTGGCTAGCCAGAGCAGTGTTATTATCATCCATATTATTAGTAAAAGGAACTGATGTGATTGTTTATGAAGTCATTCACTTTAAAAAGTCCTTAAAATTGCTAATATTTTATTGGTATAAAACACCTTTGGGTTCTTCAATTTCTCCTCCTCCTCCTATTTCTTTTTCCTAATATATCCGCATCGTCTTGGGTTGTGGAGAGTGTTGTCATCCAGAAGAGAGAAGTATCACTTCGGTTAACTCTCACATGTTCACAATCATCTTTCATGTACCCAAGAGTTTGTATCAGAAATGAGGTCTCAGGAAGCTTCTTGACCTTTCAGAGTTAAGAATTCTCCATTTCAGGGATTTTTCCCTTGCTGGGAAGATTTTTTTAAGCACAAACATGTATACAAGTAGAATATTACAAAAAAATTAAGTCTTATATAAGTTTTAAAGGAGGGTACTTTATCTTGTCTGGCTTCTGTTGTAAGGTAAGATACCCATATTTTCCACATTTGAAGTGCTTGACTTCTTATGATATTCCGTACTTTCCCGGAATCCTTCCTTTCATAACATTTCAGTTGTGGAAATGGAAAAGAAGCTGCTGCTGGAACATAGTGATCAATCAGCTGGAAGTGGTTGGTAACTGACTTTGGGTTAGGAGACCTTCGTTTCTCAGACCTGACAGATCATTAGCCCCTCTAAGTAAGTGATGGAATTTAGGAAACAAATAAGGACAGAAGATTGAATGGTGATGGTCTATACAAGGACTCCCCAAAGGTTGCTTCTGAAGATAAATGAAGGTAATTTATCCAAAATTCCATGTGTGTATAAAATTCCATATGAGCAAACAGGTATCACAATTCCAAACGTTTGGATTGTTCCTACGCTGTAGTTGGCTGAAATGAAAATCCAGCTCTCTGGTGTTCATCTTCCTCCAGGAGTTTCAGATTTAATCCTCATGGCCTGTGAGAGTTAATGTCTTAGATGGGAAGTAACTTACTAGCAAAGACATGCTTAGGAAAAAAAGTTGTTCAATGTTTTCCTTAAGTGGTTTTGTCTTCAGGCTGAAAATCACCAGACTATAAATCCAGAGTTGCCAGAAAGAACAGTGTTTTCCTTCTGTGCTTATACCATTTATTGATTGGGTATTTCCCTCAGGAAATTTCTAATTTGACAAACAAACATGGTTTCAGAAAAAAATGTTAGCAGTAGAAGTGGCTGCTTTGGCTTTCTATGTTCGTAGAACAAATTACTTGATTTCTACTTTGGCAATTCATATTATTTTCTTCATTATATATTAAACAAAAAGGAGGCTGTTGCACTGCAAACTATTCAAATACAATTCTTTCTGCGCTAATAAATTCTTTCAAGTTTTCCAGAGTTGAAAAATGTGGTATGGCCCTTTCTACACATTCAAAGATGGTGGCGATTTTTTTTTCTTACTGGGTAAATATTTCTTTTTTAAATTATATTTTATTGATTATGNACAAACATGGTTTCAGAAAAAAATGTTAGCAGTAGAAGTGGCTGCTTTGGCTTTCTATGTTCGTAGAACAAATTACTTGATTTCTACTTTGGCAATTCATATTATTTTCTTCATTATATATTAAACAAAAAGGAGGCTGTTGCACTGCAAACTATTCAAATACAATTCTTTCTGCACCAATAAATTCTTTCAAGTTTTCCAGAGTTGAAAAATGTGGTATGACCCTTTCTACACATTCAAAGATGGTGGCGATTTGTTTTCTTACTGGGTAAATATTTCTTTTTTAAATTATATTTTATTGATTATGCTATCACAGTTTTCCCAATTTCTCCCCCTGTATTCCCCCTCAACCCTGCACCCCTCAACCCTCCAGCATCTACCCCCTCAGTTCATGTCCATGGGCTGTACATATAAGTTCTTTTTGTTTGTTTGTTTGTTTGTTTGTTTGTTTTAGATAATTTTTTTATTTAATTCTTGTTCAAGTTACATATAAGTTCTTTGAGTTCTCTGTTTCCTATACCATTTTGGCCCTCGCCCCATCTATTTAATGCCTACCAGTTATGCTTCTTCTTCCCTATACCTTTTCCCCACTATTCCTCCCTGCCCCCTCCCCACTGAAAACCTTCCATATGATGTCCATTTCTCTGATTCTGTTCTTGTTCTAGTAGTTTGCTTAGTTTTTGGTTTTGGTGTTTTTCTTTCCTTTTTTAAGGTTCACTTGTTGATAGTTGTGAGTTTGTTGTCATTTTACTGTTCACATTCTATTTCTGACCCCTCATGATGTTACTAGGGCATCACATACAGGTTTCCTTATTACTTCACATTCAACTTACAACAGTTCTATAAAGTAGCACGAACATCACTGTAATGATGCCAGTGATGAGGGTCAGAAAAGTCTGATAGATTTTCCATAGCCATGAGGCTAAGATGTAGTGGAGCCAGGATCAGGACTTAAGTTTTTAGGTTTGAACCCAGAAAACTCCATTCTGATATGAGTTCAGAGCATTACTGCTTTTGGCCAAGGCAGGATGCATATGACAGAAATGACATTGTTGCCATTTAGGCTACCATGGTACCAGACAGTGCTATATTTTCATTGTCATCAGTGTGACCCATTGACAGAAGGAGATCTCATTGCTCTTCTTTCCTCTGATTTCCTTAATGATTAATCTTATTTTCTAACAAGAATTTTAAGGCCTTAGATAAAATGGTAAATAACACACTGAGAGGATGTATCAACATGTCCTATTTCCAGTATGGATAATCATGGATGTAATTTACTGTTAATTCCAAAACAGTGAATTTTGGTTTTTTCCAGTTTCTATAACTGGGTTTGCACAGTTGCATTCAGTCAAAGAGGGGCTCGTCTCCTCAAAACTCTCTTTCTGCCGAGAAGTGCTCATCATTGCCATGGCGATAGAGGGGAAAACAGCGATTCTTCTTGTCATCTTGTGCCTAGCGGGGCTCGACACGCAGCTGCTACTCAGAGTTGAGGATTTCACCTGGTTACAAAATGGTGTTGCAATGAAATATGATGTTGGACGTAGCAAGGAAATATTTAAGGAAAATGATTTTTCTATTAATTCTTGGGTTTCTTAAGACTTGTCCCTTTAACTCATCTTTGTCTTTTGCTCTTCTCCATATACAAATAAGTCCAATATCTTCTCATTAATATTGGTCCCTTAGAGCCACTTGACAGAGTCTCCAGGCAAAGCAGTATGTTTCCATTTCTTAAAATTTGGGGGAAACTCAAGAAACGGCTTTTTGTCCGTCATGTTTTCGAGGTTTTAAGCCTACTAGGTATAAAGTAGTCAATCATGTCCTTTTCATTTTTTTCAACATAAGTTTCCTTTTATTTTGAAATTGAAACAAGCAGTGGAATGGAGTGCTTTGTGGTTGACATTGGAGTGCTCATACAGCAAAAGAGCAAACTGCAGAAGTCTGAGCCCACCGCCCCACCTCCCCCAGACACAGGCAAGACCAGACTGAAGAGTGGGAGAAAGGATGCACCAAACGGGTGGTGACGGCTGGCGGATTTCCAGCAAAGTGCGATTTTCAAAGTGGTCACACTTCACAGTCACACACGTGTCCTGTCCCTCCACCCTCACTGTGATTCATGTACATAGTGGAATATTTCTCACTGTCCTAAGAGGCATCTCTTTCGTACCCATTCACTCTTCCTTGGGAGGAGGGCCTCTTTTGGCTTGTTCCAGTTCTGGGACGGGGGTCAAGGTGCTGGAAATGGGGGAATTCAAACTGTGGTAGAAGATGTTTATTTGTGATGCTAACTCATTATTTGCTGAAATTCATTTTGAACACTTTTCCACTGCAGTGGGTTACATAAAATTTGTACAGAAGTGTTACAATTTGCCCCCTCAACCCTCACGGGAGAAATGGTGAGTCAAGACTTAAATACTCCAACACACCCAAAGCCTTGGCTCTTGGTGGGGATGATGAAAGTCACCTGGCCGGGGTAGCGGGCGGTAACAGGTGAGAAGCAAAGGTAGGACTCAGGGGCAGGAATAGGGTAGAGGGGCAGGGGCAGGTAAGGCCTTGGAAGCTGTGTTTGTTAGGAGCAGTGCATTATCTTAAAAGAGTAGAGAAAATAAGAATGAAACTTATTTATAGGGGAAATGACAAAAGTTTGGGGAATTAAAATAATACAGTAGTCACTGGAAAATGTATCCTTCTTTAAATTTCTTTTTTCAAAACAATTGTTTGGAAAGTATTTTTAAGGTAGTATTTTCTTTTCTTTTCCTTTGGAAGAAGAAATCCCGCCCCACTCCCCTCCCCCAAGTGAGTGGAGTTGCCACCACCTAGTTTATTTCTGTTGTCGTATGAAGAGGTAGATAAAACAAAAGTGAAATGGGGCTTCTAGGAGTAGGTTCATTAGAGGGAGAGACTGGGACAGTGGTCCAGGAGAACCCTGGATTACAAAGGCACCTGAGTCACCAGAAGACCTGGCGCTCAGGTTCTCAGGACAAAGGATCGTGCTCCACCTTTTCCCCTTCTAAAGCCAGCTGCCCCTGTGGAGACTGAGATACAGTGAGGTGGAGCATCTTAAAGAAACCATGTTGAAGAGGTCTTAGTTCTGGCTTCCCCAGGCTTCGTGGCTTTGGGGCTCAGTGATGGGTTCCAGACCAAGCCCCAGTTGCACCTGTAGCCAGCCCCCTCTGCTAGAAGAGGTGGTAATTCCTCTCTTCACCCTCTGGTCCAACGAAAATATAGCAGGTGAGACAGACAGCTAGAGGGAAAGCGGTGAGACACGGGATCCCAGGGCAAGGAAGGCAAGAAAGGGCCTTCTCTCCCAGCCCAACTGATGTGAATAGGGGATCCTGGCATGCCTACCTATTCCTCAAGGACAAAGTTTTTGTGGAACATGTCTCAACTCACTCCTCCTGCTCTACCTTACCCTATGCATGAGTCCCTGCCCCTGGTTCCAACTTACTGTAAGGATTGAAGTAATTAATTTATACATGTAGCGTCCATTACCTGTGGTTACTCAAAACACATGCTCCCAGGGAACTTCCTGGTATTTCATTTAAGAAAAAATTCTTTCTTTTCTTTTGTCTTATCAGTCCAGATGCAACCATGCTAAAGCGCCAGCAATGATGCTGTTTTTTTATTACAGATATAATAATGCAATTTGATTTTTCTCCACAGAGCCCCATATATTAACTGATTTTAGTATTTTTTGTAACGTGTATGATTAAAAAACAGGAAAAAAAGAAGTAAATATTCAGGAAAAAAACATGTTAATTTTAATTGAAACACTTTCATCGTTCCTTATAACATTTACTGTCTTGGACCTTGATAATGTTCTCAAGAAAACTCAAGATATTGAATATATAAAGTTGTAGAAACCCATTTCACCTTAGTTCTTTATGTCTGTGTGAAATGAAAATGTGTTGGATGTTAATCTGCCTAGAAACCTGGGGAAATTTTATTTTCCTTTGTCCTCTTAGGTGGCCATGTATATTGTACAACTGGGCAGGGCTGCCTTCCTGCTTACAGAGCCTGTGATCAGCGCAATGACAACTGGGGCTGCCACACATGTCGTAACGTCCCAAGTGAAGTATCTCTTGGGGATGAAAATGCCCTATATATCTGGACCACTTGGATTCTTTTATGTAAGTTTTCCATATGTCCCTGTTCATCCATTTTGGTTGTGTATTTCACAAAGTCGAGTTTAGTTACTTATAATACTGAATTATTTCTTGGGTTTAAATATAATCTTGCAGGATATTTTAAATGTGATTTAGGATAGTAAACTATATAGTGAATAATATTTATTAATTTTGGAAGCACCTCTGTAATAAACAATTGAATATGATGTACTTTGGGAGCTTGATTAGCAAAAAAATAACACAATTTTTTGTGAGTCAGATATGTTGCCAGCTTCTAATGGAAGCCATCTACTGGGATCATGGCCAAGTTTGACAACAATACACTCAACTGTATTCTTTCATTATTGTGAACCCTGGTATGGATCAAATCACAAGCCTAGCCAAAACTGGTGTCTGGAGCCCCAGTAGCAGAGAGTCAGTTAGTAAAATCCTCTTGAACCCGACAGGGGCACATGTGGCCAGCTTCTGCATATCCTGCTCATAACAGTCTATAGTTCTTGGTCTAGTGGGAGCTGGCCTACAATCTATGACTTTTCAGGAAGTCATTCTATTGGAGCTTTAAATAAAAATTAATGTCTTGTTAATAAACTTGCAGGCTACCAAGGTTCATATTATTTAATTTTATGTTGTAGAGGAGGAAAAAATATTTTCCTACTACTATTCTAGGTTCTCAGCTATGGCCATTCAAACAGAAAACAGATTAATTGAAGGAAAACATAAGTGTATTAACATGTATATCTGATATATACATGAGAGAAACTCAGGGATGAGTAACTCAATAGAGGTGGCTAGAACTTGGGCTTATATACTGTCTTCATCTAAAGCAAAGGAAGAAGGATGTGAGGTGGGCAAGCTTCTGGAAGGTGCCCAGGAAAAGTACAGTGAACCAGGGTAAGGCTGCTGAGCAGATTTATGTTGGTGCCTTCCCTATCGATCAGTGTCTTGTGATTTTTGAGTCACCCAAATCTTTCTGGTATGGAGAGGAAAACACCCCACAAATGGAGATGTCTTTTATAAGTCTAAATATCCCTAAAAAAGGGTAATTTATACTGTGTTTCAAAACTTACTGTCTGCTGTTTTTCACAATCATAATCTTAAAATAATCCTTTATATCAAAGAGGCACATTTTAAGGGTGACATATTCTGATCTTCAGCAATGTAATGTTATATACTGCATTGCATACATGTACATTTATCAGTATATATAATGTATATACATAACATTAATGCTTTACAATAAGAACATTCCTATTTTTAATTTTTTATTTCAATGATTGAATACTAACTTAATATATGGGAATAAAATAATATGCTTATCTAATAAAACAAGAACACTTGAACTTGTCCAGGAAGCTACATAATTTCAAGGTCTAGATCAAAGAGCAGACCAGAATAAGACTTTTGGTGATGTCAGGCCTACAATCAGCACCCAATCAGCACCACATTGTGCCTTGACCTTCTGGCTGGTAAGGCATGCTCACCTGTGCATGTGCTGTGTAAGGAAATATGAGCGGGTTGCAAACTGGTCTTTGCAGATATATTCACATGTCTGATAACCACACACAAATAACGATCCTTCCTTTCACTAGTTGTGTGAAAAGAAGCAGGGTAGCCTGATATAGGACCTAAAAGTCTCTCAGTTTGTTTTTCTGCTGCATAAAATGCTACTGTAAAGTGTTTTGTGTAGGATTTTAAAAAATTTTGGATTTCTTGTGAGGTAAACTGCAAGCTCCTTTATTTGGCCCTGTAGGTCAAATACTATGTGGCTTTTGGGTGTCTTGTAATTTTTTATTCTGAAATGGAATCAGGTTTAGAAATATTTTTAGGTGACTGACTTTAAATTCACACTATTCAGCTGGTGGAAGTCACTATGCTTTGTGTTGATGGAAAATGAAGAGTAGCTCTTGTTTTTTAATGTCACTGAGCCGTGTACTGTTAGGTTGGAATGGTGCTTTAGTTCTTTGACAAGGTTTCAAAATAAAAGCTGGTATCTCAGTGTCAAGAATTGTGATGATCCGGCCCTTAGGTTAAGAAATAATTTTGCATCATGCATAGGCTACACTGGCACATTGGGAAAGTGAGTTTCGACATAGAAGCTGGTGATGATCAAGTAAGTGTGCACTTGCTCTTGGGCCACTTAGGTGGAATGTGAACCGGCAGACCCGAGCTCAGCACAGAGGTATGGAACAGAGGACGAGGCAGAGGCCGTGGTCCTGCAGTCAGAGAACCTACAGGAATGTGAATTAATACATTGGGGTTTCACTCTCTGTGCTTCCTGCTTCTGAGTTTTCACAACTGTTATACTTTTTTGAAAACTACTCAGACAGATGAGAAAAAAATAATGTTACACAAATTTCTTGGAACATAAATTAATATCAAGAACACTTGAGACTCTTGCACAATGAGCCAGTCACCATTCCTAATTGTCTCAGCCAGAACACTCATTTTTCTTAAAATAATGCAGGTTTGTCCAATCAAAATGTTCGTTCATTGATTCCAGCACAAGCAGTCTTTGCTATATCAACTTTAAGAGAAAACACAGGCTTCTACCTTTATTCTTGTCTTAGGTCCCTATAGGTTGTTGGCCTCTCTATCTTCTGTTACTATGGCAAAGCAATTTTGTACAAGTAAATGAATTATAGCTTTGCACTGACCATGCCTCTGTATTCCACCTTTCCATTCTACAGCCATTGAGATGCTTTAGTAAAACCTCACTGAGTTTATTTGGGGGCAGATGTTGTGATATTGTGGGTGACCCTAAATTTTCATTGTGTTGTTTCTTATCATTGTAGATATACATATATGTCTTTGAAAACATCCAGTCTGTTCAACTGGAAGCACTGCTCTTATCCTTGCTGAGCATTGTGGTGCTTGTGCTGGTCAAAGAGTTCAATGAACAGTTTAAAAGGAAAGTTAAAGTTGTTCTTCCTGTCGATTTTGTTTTGGTAAGTAGGAGACCAACATTTAGCATTCTGCTCTACCAGGTTTGCCAGTTGTTAGGCTAACCTGTGGAGGTTCATTATATTGTCTAAAGTCGCCCACAGCTACTCCTGTCTTTTATTAATCTATGCCTAATTGGTATGGCTATGCATTAATGTGAGAACAGGTAAAACTTTGAGTCAATTATTTGAGGATACATGTTTTCAATTGAAAAAACACTTGTCATTTTTTACATAAATAGAATAACATATAGCCCAAGATTTTAAATAAAGAGACATTTCTAAGGGTGAGACACAAAAGATCCATCATAATTCTTCCTAAAGCAAAAAATGATACTACATTCTATTGATGTGGCATCTATATATTATATGTAGAAATATTATTGATTGACAAATGTCATTAATGATTGGTAGATTTATTAAAATTTTGGATTTTTTTTTATTTTTAGACTGAGGGCAAGGGAGGGAGAAAGAGAGGGAGAGAAACATCAATGTGTGGTTGCCTCTCATGCACCCCACACTGGGGAATCTGACCCTCAACCCAGGAATGAGCCCCAGTTGGGAATCAAACCAGTGACCTTTTGCTTCACAGTCCAGTGCTCATTCCACTGAGCCACACCAGCCAGGGCTTAAAACTATTTTTAACAAACCTAACTTTGCTTTAATGAAAAGCTATTTGTGATTTTCACTGGCCAGGGCTGTTCTCTAAGATATTAGTTGTTGTTGTTGTTGTACCTGGCAAAGCAAAATATTATACTTTGTTTCTAAGGTTTATGACACTAGAAAAAATACATTTTGAAAACTTAAGAGCTTCTACCGGGAACCCTTAACTAACATCATTAAGTCGGAACAGAAATATTAACACAACCATAGTTTGGATTTTAGTTTTTCTAACGATCTTTGGGTTGCTTATACATGACTATGACAAGTAGTGTCTATACAATTTTACTTATTAAAATATCCCTTCATACTAGTAAAATGATCTAGGGTTACATAGATATTAAAGTTAGCACATTAAAAACAGAGGGATATGACACGTATCTGTAGAACTAAGATGGATGGCCTCTTTCCATAGCTCAACCTTATGTGAATTCATATCTTGATAGTTTGTGGAGATACATGTAACAGATGTTATCTATATAAGGTGTGTGTGTCTATATCAAATAAGCCGTAAGAAGGACAGTACAATGATTATTGGTAGCATTCACAGCAATAACTATGAAACATTTTATTTTATTCAAAAATCTTGGGGGTATTAAATACTTATTATATCTTGGGAAGCATTTATTATATAAGTTTCATGAATCCAAAAATTGAAATTAACCTTATGTAAGAAGGCTCTTGAGCTAGTAGTAAAAGAGTTGCTTATTCAAAGCAGAGATAGTAGAAATTATCCCTATTAAAAAATAAAAGGAAACCCTTATGCACTGTTGTGACCTCAAAAGCAGGTTAGAATAGAAAATTCTGCTGCTCCTTTGAGTTCTGCCAGAATATGTCACCACGGGGAGAAACAGCCTCTTGACCTGCCCCTGTTTACTCCAGCTCTATCTCACCTACAAGGGGATGGAGCTGGGTGTATGTGTGTGTGTGTGTGTGTGTGTGTGTGTGTGTGTGTGTGTGTATAAATGGAGAGAGACAGAGAGAGCTACAGATAAGGGGATATATATATGCATACATATATATACATACACACACACATAATCTGTCCAGAAAAGGTCAAATAGTTTTTAATATAATGAGAATGGTTTGTGCAACACTGATGTAACCTGGCAGCCAAGGAGAGTGGACTGGAGTGCACCTGCATGAACAATGGCGACTTCACTGCACTAGTCAGTGGGAGTGGTAGACGCTGTTTAGTGAGCATGTGTACTCTGTGGTCACCACATTCAAAATGACTGAGCAAGTAGAACAATAAATCTGCATCAAATTTTGAGTTACGCTTGAACATTCCTCCCTGGAAACTGGATAATTCAGAAGGCCGCAGCTATGGGCAGCTGGTGATGTACAGCTCCATCATGACAACACTCTTGCTCATGCCTCACATCTTGTGCAGAGTTTTTTGACAAAACATCAAATCACCCAGATGACTCAGTCCCTCTACAGCCCAGATTTGATGCCCTGTGACTTCTGGCGTTTCCCAAAACTAAAATCAGCTTTGAAAGGGCAGAGATTTCAGACCATCGGTAAGATTTAGGAAAATACAACAGGGCAGCCAATGGCAATTGGGAGAACTGTGTGAGGTCCCAAGGTGCCTACTTTAAGGGGACTGAGGTGTCATTGTCCTATATATAATATTTCTTGTACCTTGTGTCTTCTTCAATAAATATCTCTATTTTTCATATGACATGGCTGGATATGTTCTAGACAGACATTTTATATATAAAATTATATATAATATGTGCAAATATATATATATATATATGCTTCAGTGAATATCCTTATAACAAGTTATTGTCACATGAGTTTAATTATGTTGGTAGCTTGTTTTCCTTGAAGCGGGCTGTTGAAGCAAAGGTAGTACTTTTTGAAAGGCTTTGGATGCATTTTATCAGAACACCAAAAGATGATATCCAATTTACTCATATGGATGTATAGGAATAAATTTCATCAAATTGTACAAGGTCTAAGCACAGTAGTAGTCTTGGACACACCTATAATATTGAAATAATATTAAAGACAGACCAGTGAATTGATTGATCAGGGGAAGTTTAATTATGATTTAAAATATAGTAACGGGCCCTAGCTGGTATGGCTCAGTGGATTGAGCATTGAATTGTAAAGTAAAGGGTCTCTGGTTTGACTCCCAGTCAGGGCACAGGCCTGGGTTGCAGCCAGGGCCCCAGTATGGGGTGCCCAAGAGGCAACCACATGTCGACGTTTCTCTCCCTTTCTTCCTCCAGTCTACTCTCTCTAAAAATAAACAAATAAATACTTTTTAAAATATAGTAAGGAAGTAAGACATTGTCTGAAAGTGGCTTAGGTTGCTTAATTTTAGTATTGACTATGTGCATTGAATATCATCTGTGCTTACATTTTCAATCTTTAGTACTTGTGGCTATAATATATTTCTTTCACAGCTCACAATATTTTCTGACCTGATATAAATATTTTGTGATAATTATTAACAATTAAATTTATTAATTGACTTAGGGAATTTTAATATGTTAAATTTTGAATATGTTAATAAGAATCTAATTACCTACATTTTAAACTATTATTATTTCATTAGAAAATACTATTATATCACACTTCAGCTGGTGTGGCTCAGTGAAGTGAGTGCCAGACTGTGAACCAAAGAATCTGTGGTTCGATTCCTAGTCTAGGGCACATGCTTGGGTTGTGGGGCAGGTCTTGTCCTATGTCATCTATTATATATCATAAAACAGAGTGTAGAGGGCCTGAGACTCCAGGAAGCATGTTTTACTACAAGAAAAAGTAAAAACTCAAAATCTAAAGGTACTCAGAGAGATCTGAAGTAATTATTGATGATTACTATGTATTAGGAATATCATGCACTGTCTCAAACCTTACGACACATCCCCTCATGTCACAGAGATGAACATTGGACCATCATATCTGTACACACACACGTACTCCTACAGTCTCTGTGTTGGTTCCCTTACAAATTAGACAGAATTGGGTTGACATGGGGTAGAATATTTTTAAAAATTATTATAACGTCATTTAATTTTGAGACTGCAAATTAAGTACTCTCAAATCTCAGAAGAGTTTTTTGAATTTCAAAATTTCCTAATTTTAAAAAATCTGAACAACTGCTGCATTTCTCTTGATGATCATGGGGCAAGTAAAAAATGTTAATATAGTCTTCAAAGAGGTGTTTGAAAGGCTACTAACAATTTTCTTTTTTTCTTGTTTTTCAAATGGACCCCGCAGATTATTGCTGCATCATTTGCTTGTTACTATACCAATATGGAAAACACGTATGGATTAGAAGTAGTTGGTCATATTCCAAAAGGGTAAGGTAGTCTCTCTTTTGTTTGTTTGTTTGTTAATTAGCTTGTTTTTGTTGGAGGAATGGACTGGAGGTATAGGTAGTACGGATTTTACTTCTTTCAAAGGACCTGTAAGAGAAAAATTTCTATTTTTAAGTGATTAAAACAATGTACATATAGAGAAAGGCTAAATTCTTAGACTGTTTACATATAACTAGGAAAGGCGATGAATATTTTATATAGCATTGCTTCCTGTCAAAAGATTGGTAAATTATTTACAAAGATAATATTTTTAAAAAATGGAGGGCATTGAATTTCTAAATTAGAGTCATGCTTTGAGATTTAGTCTTCCCCAGTTCAATGACATATTCTTATTTTTATTTCTCTTAAAACACAGTAGAAGTACACAAGCATTCCCTGAACTAGCAAACCCATAGGCCTGGATGGTGGATAGTCGTGAGGGAAAGGGTAGAGTGGAGAAGAGGGCACGGTATTCTTACTATCTGAAAGCTTTCCTGGGAACTAAGAGGAAGGGTAGCAACAAGAAGTGTTCACCCTAAAAGGACAAACAGTTGTTCCAAATGTACAGTGAAAGGAAACAAAGTCGTCTTCAGGCAGAGGACCATGTCTCCTGGTTGCTTTTTAATGGGCTGTTTGCACACCAATGTTTATCATTTGGAGGCAAAGCTAGTTATTGAGCCCTCTATATTTTTATCTTCCAGTCCAAAATTTTAGTTTCTAAATATATTAAAATGGAGAGACAAAGGAAAACTTTTAGATATTAAAAAAGATAATTTTAAATTATTTAAAGGCTTTTTAAAAAGCTTTTCTTTAGCCTCTATGCAGTTACAGGAGTTAATGGAGAGCATCTGAGCCAATTTGGTTTTTCTAAAAAGTTATCTACTTTCCGATCTTGAAAACTCAGTTTATTGTTTCTTTCTAGGTCATTTTATTGTTATTAATAATTAGGTAAGCTCAACTTTCATGAAATAATTCTTATCCTTTGAATTGGTAGGACTTTGTGTAGCATATATTTTAGTGCCTGCAATGCTACGAGTCCGTTGGTTTGGGGGGTAAACTGTAGCAAGTAAGTAAAACAAGTATGCCTCTTCTTCATCCAGTCCAATTCCCCCTTATTATGAATGAACTTTCCAGATCCAGCCTCTTCAGAAGCCAATGAAAGAGTGTGGCATTGGAACTAGATGGAGCTGAGATTGCTCAGCTCTGATGTTCCTTAACCCTTCTCAGATGGTTTCTTCTCCACACAGTTACTATGGGAGGGCTGAACATGCTACTTACGTACTAGGTATTAAATCAACATGCATTTCCTTCCCTTTTTCTTCCTCTTTGCCCCAGAAGATTTTTTTGAGAGGAGATAGGTTTCCCAAACAATCATTGGGGATAAATAAATGATGATACTTAGTTTGGTGGTTTTCAATAGTCAGGTATTAGCTACAGATCTATTTTAAGGAGTTCTGCAAAACTGAAAAAAAGTTACCTGAGGCCCTGTATTTTGCAATAGAGGGTAGATGGAGCCTTTATAGGTATTTTTCCTAGCATATGTGATGCATAGTTAAGTGTGTTGTGAAGGGACCAAGTTAAAAATATAATTAAGATTATGCATCAATGGCAAATTTAAGGATTGACTCAAGAATTACAGCTCATAGTGAACGAGTGTTCTCATACAGCACCATAGTGTTCGAGGAAGGGAAGGAATAAGGTCTCTAATGCCAGCCAAAGAAATATGTGAAAAGGTTCATGTGAAAGAATGTTCCAGATGTGCTTCTGTTGTGATACAACCATTTTTGTTGAGTCAGTTCCTGCGGTGAACCTGGGTGCACATGACAGTCAGGTACATGGAGTTGCTCCTGTGGTGTTCCTTGTGACTTTGCTTTCTTGTTAAATAATGTTGAAAACAAAGGGCTTCTAAGGGCAAGGCTGCTTGTTTTTTTCAGGGGTATTTTACTTATTCTATGTAACTTCAGAGTCATTACCACCTTTGAATTCATTGCAAGTTGTTACAGAAATTACATGAAAGTTGACAGCTTCACTGTCCTGTTTCTTTCCACAGAATTCCCTTCCCTCAAGCTCCTCCAATGAATGTCCTCTCTGCGGTGGTCACTGAGGCATTTGGAGTGGCACTTGTAGGCTATGCGGCCTCACTGGCTCTTGCTCAAGGATCTGCCAAAAAATTCAAATATTCAGTTGATGAGAACCAGGTGGAGTATGCCATGGCCCCTCTCCACAGCCACTGTATCCTTGTGCCGTGTGCTCCTTCCCAGATCCTGGGCATGTTGAACTTATGAAAAATATAACTTTCCCAAGTGTATAACAAGAATAGATAAGACAAAACAAAAGGAAAAAAATCTCTAAATCATTCGCACAAAGCTGAAAACCTGTCCTTCATGGGTTGGTTTATAATTTTATTTCATTTTAGAAAGAGAGACATCTTGATTTTCTTTTAACTTCGCTTTTTGGAGAGAATCTAAATATATTATCATTGAGTACTTTTAGAAATTGTGGATTTTAAAAGATAGATAATACTAGTATTATTATTTTTAGTAAAAGACTAAAGATGGGAGAGTGTATTTTTAGAATGCTGAGGGAAGAAGATAATGGTCAAATTTCTGTGTTTTCGAATCTACTTCTCCTGCTATCTTGGTTTAGGGCCCGTGGCCCCACATTCCTACAGGGTCTGCAGAGACAGCGGTGGAGTATTGGTTACAAATGCCAAATTACCTGTGTCTATGCCTCACGCTGACACTACACTCCCTTAACTATTTCTGGGTCCCAGTTTTGTCATCTGTATACAAGAAGATATATCCATTCAACAGATGTGTGTTGAATCCTACTAATGTGCCAGGCACTGGTCTAGGAAGAAGGGAAACCCAGCGCATGGCAAAGACCTCACGTTTTCTCACCTCAGACCCTCCCATCAGCACACCCTCATAATCAGATCAAAAATCCCTTTACCAAGGTTTGCAAGGCTCTCAGGACCTGCCACTATCCACTTTTTCTCTGATCTATTACCCCTTTTCACTCTGTTCTAGCCACACTTGCTGCCTTGTTTTTCCTTCAGCCCACTAGTCATGATTCGGGCTCAGGACATTTGCACTTGCTCTTCCCTTTTCCAGAAAACTGTTCCCCCAGGTATTTACATGCTGCCCTTATTTAGTGTTCCCTTTTCAGGAAAGCCTTCATTGGGAAGCTAAAATCCTAAACTCCAGATTTCCCACTCCCTCCTCTGCTTTACTTGACACGTTCATCTTGTTTACTGTTTACTGACCTTCTAGCATTCCCTCGCTAGAAGGTCAGTTCTGTGAGGGCGGGGCTATTTGTCTGGGCTGTTCACTGGTCACAGGAAAAGAAGAAGAACATTAGGAGATTTTTACAAAGATCCGGGTGAGATGTGATGACTTGTACTAGGGTCTAGCAATGGAGGAGAATGGAGGTGGAGAGATTCTGTGTTGGATGTAGATGCCTTCTGGGAAAAAGGAAAGGAGTCAAAAATAGTGTCATTTGCCACTTAACAATGGTGATACATATTGAGAAAGGTGTTGTTAGGCCTTTTTTTGTTCTATTACACAAATCCAGATGATATAACCTACTATACACCTCCACTATATAGTATAGCCTATTGCTCCTCAGCTACAAACCTGTGTAGCACATTATTGTACAAAACAACGTGAGATTAAATCAAGCACAAGAAAAAATGGTATAATCAAGAGACGCAGTAAACACGAGACGTGTGAGGCTGGTGCCAGTCTAACAGGGCACGCTGTTTTCCAGCAGAACTTTTTTTAATAAGTGAAAAGAATATAGTTTAAAATAACAATACAAAGTCTAATACAGTAAATACATAAATGAGGAACATAGTCATTTATTATTATTAGGTATTAGATACCATACATAATTATATGTGTATACTTTATGCAGCTAGCAGTGCCTTAGGTTTGTTTATACCAGCATCACTGCAAACATGTGACTAGTCTCTTGCTCTATGATATTATAATGGTTGCAGATGTCACTAGGTGATACGAATTTTTCATCTCTATTACAGTCTTGTGGGATCACTATTTACATGTGGTCTATCAGTGACTGAAAGATCATTATGAAGCACAAACTGTATGTGTAAAGCGTTTGGCCCAAGCCTTTGCTGCTGAGCTGGAGGAGAACTGGGGAGGACCAGGTTGAGGGTGGTAGCAATAGCCCAATTAAGTTTGGGATGCCTGTTAGACATCCAAGTGCAGATGACTGAGTCTCAGGTTGGCTATAAGAGTCTGAAGTTTAGAAGTGTGATCCAGGCTAGAGATGTAAATTTGGGAATTGATAATGTGTGTTTGGGTAGCTAAGATATAGATAGAGAAGTGGTTGAGTGTTTGTGATTGGCCCGAAGGGAAGGAACCACAAAGGAAATTGAGAAGTGGCGGCCAGGGAGGTAAGAGGAGGAAACCAGGATGGTGTGAGGTCCTAGAGGGGCCTACCATGAGTCTTCAAGGAGGAGAAAGTAAGAAATTGTGGTAAATGCTGCTTTTAGGCCAAGTCAGGCAGGAATTACCCATTGGATGTAGCATTGTGAAGGCCATGAAGTGGTGGGAACAAAAGCCTTGCTTATAGGGACTTAAAATTTATGAAAGAAATTGGCTACAGAGACAATAACTATCTTGTACTTTCCTATAAGGTATTTATGGGGATTAAATGAGTAAGGTGCTTAGAAAGGTCTCTTGCTCATATAATCACTCAGTAAATGTTTGCTATTCTTTTTACAATGGTTAAATCACAACCGGCAGAGAGAACAGAAATTAAGTATAAACAAGTCTCTTAGTTTGACAGGTTGCACCCATGGTCTATAAAAGTTGATTGTTATTAAGAAATGATGTGTTCTCGTGTTATCAATCTTACAGGAACTGTTAGCTCATGGCCTCAGCAACGTGGTTTCTTCGTTTTTCTTCTGCATACCGAGCGCTGCTGCCCTGGGAAGGACCGCTGGCCTCTACAGCACAGGAGCAAAGACACAGGTAACTTTCCTGTCTAGCGGGGAGAAGGGAGCCGCCCGGCCTTTCATCTCCCGGGAGAGAGTGGTAAGAGTGAGCTTCTACCTAAAGTCAAGAAAATATTTTTACCTCTTTGACTTTTTCCTAACTCGTTTCAAGGAATTCTGTCTCCCTTCTCTTTCTTGTACCATGTTTTCCTGCTGGCAGCCTGTATACCAGAGCTCTCTCTAGTGGATGCTCTGACTTTATTTGCTCAGCTAATCGATTTGAAATTTTTCCAGTTTTGTTCACTTCCTTTAAATAAAATGAAATCAATTATATGCAAAATTAGTCACTGACATTGGAATTTCTGTGTGAATACTTGTATAAGTATTTAAACAGGCAAAGAAGATGTTTGTGCATATTGAAGGTTAAGGAAACAATTGTTATATATTTTTAGGAACTCAAGTCAGCACGACATTTGAGTGTCTCCTGTACACGGAGTGTTGTGCTGGGTGCTAGTTAGACGACAGTGATGACAATGAAGATAATTTGTCATGACAATCACAGTGGTAGCATTGGTGGGAGCACACACGTGTGTTGACTTATGGGCCAGGCACTGCATGTCACACCTCCTATGTAAATAAACTCATTTAACACGGTAGGCAACTCTGAAGAAAGTATAATTATTATTCTCAGTTTCCAAATGATGAAGTTGAAGGAAAGAAGGTTCTAGTAAATTGCCCAGGTCACCGAGTTAACGACTGGCAGAGCTGGGATTTTGACATAACTACACTTACTCCAAATCTTGCACTGTTAACCACTGTTCTATGGAAACGTCATGTATGTGTTAATATAGAAGTTAATCTGCTAATTTTTATTAAAACACTTCACATTTGTTTAAAATTGGAATTGCCTAAAAATGTATAAAATATTTTATATGACACTTCAAACATTTTTAGGAGTCTGCCTTATAATTAAGTATTTTGGGGGGAAGGGCTAAAAGAATAATTTGGAAAGGATGTGGTTCTCGACGTGGCTCTAGGAGAGCAGGTGGCTTGGAGGAAGATGATGAATAGATATTCAAATATAGGCTAAAACTAATAAAATTATTGATGAATACTAATTAATGGAGCACAGGGGGAGTGGCCAAAAATCTAAATGTATAATAATTTGAAAAATAATTGTCGCAACTCATCAGCTAAGATGTGGAATCCTTATTCACACTCATTTTACATAATTAATTGATCTTTTATGCAGTTAGTGATTTCAAGCAGAGGTTCATCATGTATATTGGCATAAACATTTTTTGAAAACTACATTCTGAGATGTTTATTATCTAAATTTGAATGTGTAATGTGTAATGCATTTATTTACTCAGTTTTAATGAATTTATTGTGGTGATATGGATTAATTAAATTATATAGGTTTTAGGTGTACGCCTCTATAATACATCATCTTTATACTGTGTCATCAGCATGCAGCCTCTCTCTCAAATAGCCCTGGGATATAAGGTAAGTATATGTATAGCTTCGTAAGAAACTGTGGAAGTGTTTTTTCAGGAACGTCCGAGAACACTGGTTGTTCTGAATCCTTGCCAGCCCTTAATATTGATTGATTACTTGCTTATTTCTATATTTATTTTTAATGTTAGTCATTCTAATACAACCTAACTCCCTTTGACTTCTCCATAATGATATTCTAGTCATCTCTGTGGTCCAGTGAAAGCCCTCTTTTCTCCTGTTAGGCTGACAGTTTTGCCAAATGTTCCTGTTAAGTCAACGTTTGTTTATGTGAAACCAGGTTCTCCATTAAGTGCAACATAGCTAACAGTCAGGTTATTTGGATTTCCTTTTGTCAGCAGGTTGAGCTGGTTAGAAGATGATACTAATCACTTTCCAGGATTGATAAAATTAGTCTGTTTCACTGCAGAGATTTCTCCCATAATCTTACATAATACGTCATACTAGATGCCTTTCTAACAAGTCCAAAGAGGAGAGTAAATATTTCAGTGAAAATTTATCCTCAACACAGAAAAACCTTAAGCTGTGTATACAGTTATTACCCACATCACTCCCTGGGAAATGAGGAGGGGAGTCAAGCCGAACAACTATGGGCTAAAGGGCTTTTCATGGAAATGTTGCTTTCACTATTAACAACAAAAAAAAAGCCATTGCTGTGATGGTTCATAGAAGTTGAGAGTGTCCTGCATTTTAAATTTTTGGCATGAAATTGCTTTTCTGTCATCACTGACTTAATTATATCACGCCAACTTGTCAGATGTCACATTTGATTTCTTCCAGCTGCAAAATACAGATAATGATGGTCTATGTAATTTAATAATGATGTGCCAACATTTTGTTTTTTTTTCTAGTCAAGATGGCCTATGAATGATATTCCCCCCATAACTTTTGAATAATAAGAAAGTTCAAGGTTTTCTTTTTTATCTGTCTTGTATTTTACAGGTGGCTTGTCTAATATCTTGCATTTTTGTCCTGATAGTCATTTATGCCCTAGGACCTTTGCTTTACTGGCTGCCAATGGTATAGTAGTGCTTTTTCATGATCTACTTTTTAAGTTTACTTTTGATGAGAATGACTGTATATTAAAATTTTTTACAAGAGTAACTTCAATAATCATTAATGATCCATATGTCATTGGTGTGACATAGTAATGGTTGAATGGAGGAGAGGCCGGAAAGGGCCACAATGGGAGACCAATGGGAGTTTTCTAATGCTTAGGCTCTTGTATAAAAATGGCAGAGTGGAATTAGATTTATTCTGTGTTCATTTGGAGGGTGGAACTAGGCAATATCTGTTATAAAAATAGACTTTGGAAGAATGTATTTATTTTTTGGATTGGATATTCATTGCCTTTACTTTTTTCTAATTTTTTCTCCCTGTATTTTCCACATTTTTTATTGTTCAAGTATAGTTGCCTCCATTCCCCCCCACAACTCCCCAACCCAAGCCCAGCCGTCCCCACTTCCCATGCTCGATCCTACCCACCCATTGGTTTTGTCCTTTGTAACATGTTCCTGAAAAACCTTCCCCATTGCCCCTCCATTATCCCCTGCCACCTCCCCTCTGGTAACTGTTGGTTTGTTCTTCATTTCAATGTTTCTGGTTCTATTTTCTTTGCTTGTTTGTTTTGTTGGTTAGGTTCCACTTATGGGTGAGATCATACAGTGTTTGTCTTTCACTGCCTGGCTTATTTCACTTAACTTATACTGTTAGACAATGTGTTCTGGGCAAGAAAGTAGGAAACAAAATATATCTTGCCACCTCTGACACATTCGTATGAAAAGTGACTCAGAACACTAGTACCAGTGGTTCACCTTGTATTTCCTACGCCCAAGGCGCCAATGTTACATGAGTAAGATTCTGGTTTTCAGAGAACCTAAGACTGTCTCAGTCCTGTCTAATGCTTCATTCATATAGTGAGATTGTATCATTCCTACTGGAGGGTTTTTCAACAATCAAATTCACATTTCTAGAGAATTTTATCTTTTAGGTGAAACCAGATAATTGATAAGTCAATTATAAAGAAAAAAACATGATATAAATATAAATGTTTATTTTGTAACAAACAAATTTCAAACAAATGGTGGTGAACAATCATAGAGTTAAGAGGGCAGTCAGCATTATAACACCCACACTTGTCATTCATTATTTTTCCTTCTTTCTAATTTTTTAGAGTGACATAAATTTTACTCTGTGACTTTCTAGAATTGATATTATATTCCTGAAGTGCAATGATAGGTTAGTTCTAAACAAAAGAAATATTACATTATTCTTCTAAATGGTGATTGCTTTTTTCTCATAAGTACTTTACAAACAGAAAAGTAAAAACCACCTTGGTTCTTTTAAATTGTTATTAAAATTATCTTGCTTTTTCATCAATCTGTTTCTTATTTGTAGTGTGTTCTTGCGAGTATTATTGTTGTAGGACTGAAGGGAATGCTCATACAGTTTCGGGATTTAAAGAAATATTGGAATGTGGATAAAATTGATTGGGTAAGTAGAGATTTAACCTAAATTTTTTTTTTCTTTGGCTTAACCACATGTAACAAAATAAATTTAGCACTTTCATTTGCAGAAAGTAGTTTTAGTTGTATAAGACTTGTATACTTTATAAACTACCATTCACTTTTTCAAAATCTTAATAAATGCATTAAAATGTAAAATGTCTTTATAAGAAACAGACATGGAATTTTGTCAAATTTTGATTGATGTGTTGTTTGAGAACATTTAAAGAAACACTAACTAACTTGAATGGATTCCTAATTTCTGCTAGGAATTACTTTTGCCACTAAAACTCACCAAGGAAGTACACACTAATAGAAATATGACCATTTATAACACGTGTGAAAAATCAGGATTAATTGTTAAGACATGTATGCCACAGTATTCTAAGGTGAAAATCTTAATAGTGGCCATATTCATTCTAAATACAAAAAGTTTCATGAGCTGTGGTCTACATGGGTTACATTGAGAGGATCGTTGTTAATGGGATATTGCCGGGAGCAGATTAAGTTATACAAAACAATGGTGAATGGTTTCTACTAACAGAAATATCTGACGTACTTACTCCAGAGATATGTGTCTACGCAAGAGCATCCAGAATTCTTTTCCTCTGCAATATGGGTGGAGTATTTCATGGATACTCTTTGTTTAGATCCGTTATGACATTCACCATAGTAAAATTCAATTATCTGTGTGTTCCCCTGCTTCAGATTCTTTGAGAGACTTTGGGGATTCTTTATGCTGGTGCCTATTCATAAAACTCCTCCTAGGGCTTGGCATTACCTAGCTCCTACCAAATATAATGTTGAGGGCCACTGGTTATACAAAGAATTACTTGTGTAGGAAGCAGACACAGAAACATTAACTTACACAAACATAAACTTCTACAATGTGTCCTAGAGGCAAAAGTACTGACTTAGTGCTGGGGAGAAATAGAGGCTGGGGCATTTAATTCGAACTGGGTTAATGTGAAAGATTCTCACAGCAGAGCTGAAATGTGAATTGAGACCTGAATGAACATATTTTGTAGGCAAACAATCAGGCCAAAATTATCTGGGTTAATGGAGGATCGTGACTTTTTAGAGGTGATATATGTGAGGTAGCACAAGGAAATAGAGAAATGAGAAGATGCAAACTTAATTATCGGCCTATTTGACAGTCCTATTATAAAGATATTTCTAAGGAACACATTAGTTGTTTAAGAGAGAACATATTACCATATTTGGAGGGGAGAGATGTCAGAAGAAATTTCTTTTAAGAATTATGGGTAGAACATACAGTGTGAGGGTAGTAGAAACAGATGGAGTTGGAAAATTTAAGAATGGGTTGGACTGAGAAAGGCTGCTCATGCCCTACAAAGAAGACTAAACTTCACCCTAAAGTCAGTGAGGCATCACTGAAAAGGAAAATAGGGATAAGATCCATGTATTAGAAAGGTGACTTGAGGAAGCTGGGTCAGACTGAAGAGGTAGGCAGCAATTGGAGCATTGGAGTAATTCAGGCAAACACATGAGGATGGCTTGAACCAAAACTCAGACCATGAGGGTCAAGAGGAGGAAATAGATTAGAAAAATATTAAAAATATTACATTAGTTAGCTCTCATCACCAATTCTTCATATAAAGCGAAGTGTTCTAGAATAACTTCTAAGTTTCCAGGTAGTAGCATCACTGGAGAAAGATGGTGTTGTTTCTTGAGTTATAGAACATAGAATATCGTTTAAATGCATTTAGTGGTTACCTTTAGTCTTCTATTTTTTAAATGTGGATTCTCAATCCTGATTTATTAATTTCCATTCATCTCTTTGTTTTCTGTATGTCATCTCTCAGTAGCTTTCTGAGAAAACTCATGTGGTTTTTAGTCCCTGAGCTATTGCACGGTGAAAATACCTACCAGTTCTCTTTTTATACTAGAAGAAAGTTTTTTGCTGAGTCTAAAATGTTTTCCCCCAGGACTTTTTAGACATGAAACTATCTTCATACCATAAAAGAAAAGGCAGATAATTCACATATCAATATGATTTTTTTCTATTTTATGTTTGCTTTCCCGAAGGAGTACTCAATGAGGTTCTTTCTTGCCCAGGAAGTTTGGTCATATTATCAGAAAATTTCTTTTAGCTGAGTACCCATTATTAAATTTGTATCAGAGTAACATATCCTTTTGATCTCAGAATCAAGATTACATACACATTTTTCTAATATATCTTCTGATATATTTTTTCTGATCTAATAATATTTTTCTGATCTATAATATTTTTCTGATCTAACACGTTCTTTTCTATTAACAAATTATATATTTTTCAATCTAATTTTGCCTTTCATCTTATATGCACCTTTTTGCGTGATTATTTTGGGGGGTGTGTGTGGATTTTCCGGACTAGTCACTATATCTCTGATTATCTCTGTATCTCTAGTCACTGTATTTCTGATTGTGATGATCTCATTTTCTTTAGCTTCAAATATGACTTCTGTCTCTGTAAGGGTTTTATTTCTGTTTAATTTCTTTCCCAGTCTCCTTTTTATCTCCTGTCCATATTTTTAATTATATTTTTTTCTTTGACTCTTCATATCTGTTTTTGAAGGTTTTCTCCATCAAAATTATGTTACCTATTATGTCTAAACCTACACTCTATTTTATTATTTTTCAATTTTATTCACTTCTATGAGTAAGTCCTTTGATGATTCCTTTATGATTATAATGCATTTTTAGTGGACTTAGCTAATAGCTGAAAAATAATGTGGGGAGGCCTGGACAGGAAGTGAGGTGGGGCAGCCCACAGCTCTGATTTGGGTGTGTAATCTGAAGATTTGTTCCTAGTTAGACAACAAAGCCTCACAAGTCACAGGCTCTGGGATGATCTGACATTGGCTGTCCCCTCTCAGTTCTTTACGTTGCTTCACTTTACAAAGGGGATTTTGGCAGCAGTCTGGCAAATGATCTAAGTGCTGATAATTAAAGGACCTAGTTACATAGAAGGCTCTCAGAATAGTGTAGGAAAGCAAAGGTGAACTAAACTATTACCAGTGAATTGAGGAGAGGTTATGATTGGAAAATTTTTAAATTAATAATTGATAGAACTTGGGAACTGACTAGACAAATGGATGAAAAAGGAGAAATAGTAAACTGTGATTCCAAGATTTCTGATTGCAGTGTGTTTGAGAGTATTTGTGTTATTAAACTGAAAGAGAACGTGGGAGAAAGGGTAGATTTGGTGCTCAAGTTAGTTTACATTTGGACAAATGGAGTTTGAAGGTATTTGGTAGACGGTTGGAAAAAATGGCTTAATATTTAGGGTTGGTACTCTCCTATATAGAGATTAATAGTTGAAAACTTGAAGTAGGCAGTGCAGTTTGGGCAAATAAGGTTGAAAACATGACATGAATATATAGCAGATGCACCAATACATTATGATTAAATGTGACGTTGAGTTTAGCTTGTCAAGAGCTCTGATACTTGAAGTGGATGGCTATCTACTAGTTGGCAAGGAACTCAACTCTGGATTACTGGCTTGTGATTTGAGTGTAGCATTTGTAGTGAAAATATTGCACAGACTTTTTTGTGAGTGGAGGATATTATTCAGGAGTCAGAATGTGCCTAGATTACTCAATAAATAGAATAGACCTAACATATGGAAGTAAAATTACCAAAGATATGTGTCTTTGTGTGAAAGTTGTGAGTTAAATGTTTTTAAAAAATCAGAAAATTTTATATCTTTAAATCTTTTACAGCTGTACAATGATTCTATTTTAGTTATAGATCAAACCTCTCTTTGAGGTAATGGGAAAATAGGGATCCAAAATAGAGGCCTGACCCTGGGCACAGGACTGAATTTGAGTAACTGAACAGTGGGGATAGAAGTCAGACCTTCAGAAATTTAATAATTTTAATCAGTCATCAAAACAGATGGGCTAACGGATGGCTCAGGAAGAGGTGGCGCGACTGAGTAGCTGCTATATTGTGCTTTACACTGGTGCATTTTCTTTAGGGAGCAAGGATTTATGTGTTCCCAGTTTGAGGTCAGCTTTGGGGTTAGTTTGTGTTTAGGGCTTGTGAGTACAAAATAGGAAAAGAATCAAGTAAGAACACATAATGAAACAAATAAGTGCCCAGGAGCTAACGAATTCCTTATGACTGTGACAACCAGCCTTTGGGTCTTTAATAGGAATTGTTACACAATAGTGCTGGCACTTGTTCTAACCAAATTACTCGTCTATGTTATTAATTTCCATTTGATATTTTTTCAAAGATATAAATGTAGCCCTGGGAAATAATGAAGCATTATAAGCCTGGCTAACAACAGATGGTGTTGTGGGAGAGTGAATATGCTTTAGAAATGGAACCAGATGCTATCAAAATTGTTGGTACTCTGGAGAATCCTGGCCTCCAGGCTCTGTGGTTGCTAGAATGGCAGAGACCAAAGTCCTCAGGTTCCTGTGCTCTATTAAATTATGCAGGTTGGCCAGGAGAAATTGGACTTATAAGGCTTTTGCCCCACCCATGTAGATTAAGTCAGCATTAGGGGATAAGGGAGAAACAACAATCATGGCAAGTTAAAGTAATGATCGAACCTTGCAACCTTATTTTGTATATGATACAGTGACATATGATACAGATATAGAGAATATATTAAGAAAGAAAAAAGCTTACTGTACACACATAAAAGATTCAAATGACTGTTCACTTGAACAGAGAGATAACATCTCAGCATCCAACTTACTAGATGAGCGCCTGAAGATGAAGTGATAATGAGCACTAATTTAACATTATATTTCAGGGGATGGATCTTAACATAAGAACACTTAAAACATACATTTTCTTTTACTCCAGATGTTTGTTTCCTTTATGTCAAAAGTAATTTTACAGTAAAAATCCCTCTTCTTTCAAGGGTTTAGCTTTTTGAAATAGGCCACCATTAAAAAAACTTTCAAGCTCAGTGTGGATAAATAACACAAAGGAAAAGTATTTCAAGTAGAAAACGGAATGCCCTTTAGAAACAGTGGTTTCAAACTTATGTGAAAAAACCCATCCCCCACCCTGAAAAAATCTTTGACAAAATTGCAATAATTTTGGAATTTCAGCTAAAGGAGAAATAGTATTTTATTGCCGTCTTTTGAAATATTCCCAGAATATTTGAACTAAGATATTTGAACTAATATTTGAACTTAATAAGAACTAAGTTGGCCCTGATGTTTTAGCTTTCCCAATTTCAAAAAAAAAAAAAAAAATGGCCCTTTGCAGATAAAGTAGTGACGATCTATGGAGTGGTTGATCTAAAAATGGCTTTGGTCACATTGTTAGATTTCAGTCTTGTGGAGCAATAAACTACATCAGATCTTTTTATAGAAAAGACTTCTGTTTTATCAGAAGCCCAGGCAAATAATAATTTTATAATAACAATAAAATCATTAATAATAATATGTATTATTAAATAATAATATAAACTATTGTTTATAATAGTAATAAATTATAATAATATTTTCTTACTGAGAGATTGGGTCTCAGGAATGTTGTAGAATAAAATTGTGAGGAATTTAGCACTTAGGAGAAAGAAGAAAATACCAAAGGACCCATGTCTTTTTTCTATGTTTCTCTTTCAGGGCATATGGGTCAGTACATACGTATTTACAATATGTTTCGCTGCCAACGTGGGGCTGCTGTTTGGTGTTGTCTCTACTGTAACAATTGTGATTGGTCGCTTGTCAAGGTAAGATCTTAGTTAAATGTTCTGTTTACTATGACATAACAGTGGATGGTGTTACCAGCTATTTCTATTTCTGTGGAGTATATGAAACTCTCATGTTTTATTTGTTATCAGAGAATTGGAGAAAAATAAATGTTTTATCTACATGTGGTATATAATAATGCTGTTCTTTTTAAAAATATTTTATTTATTTATATTTAGAGAGAGGGAAAAGGAGGGAGAAAGAGAGGGAGAGAAACATCTGTGTGTGGCTGCCTCTCGTAGGCCCCCAACTGGGGACCTGGCTCACAACCTAGGCATGTGCCCTGACTGGGAATTGAACCGGTGACCCTTTGGTTCACCAGCCAGCACTCCTCTACTGAGCCACAGGGCTAATAATCCACAGGGGTAATAGTAATGTTCTGAATTAAGAGAAATATTTTGTCAGCACTATAAAATATAATATATAAAATCTATTAAAGTAAAAAAAAGTAATTCCATTGCCATACACTGTACTGCAGAAGTATTTTTAATTAAGAGATGCAGTATATAATGAGACACAAACCAATTTGATCACTTAGAAAATTAGAACCAACAAATTTAATTTTTCAGAAGTCATATCTATATACTTTTATCCAATTTACTGAAGAAAACATTCTCTCTTTTTAACTTTTTACTGAACATCTGTGAGCAGTTCTATCTCTGTTTCCCATCTGATAATGGTTTTACTCACTTTTTATTCCTCCTTTGAAATTCTTTGTACAATAATATATTCTCTTTTTAAAAAATATTTTATTTATTTATTTTTAGAGAGAGGGGCCAGGAAGGAGAAAGAGTGGGAGAGAAACATCCATGTGTGGTTGCCTCTCATGAGTCCCCTGCTGGGACCTGGCCTGCAACCTAGGCATGTGCCCTGACTGGGAATCGAACTGGTGACCCTTTGCTTCACGGGCCCGTGCTCAATCCACTGAGCTATACCAGCCAGGACTATATTCTCTTTTTATACTTTTCTTTTTTGGTTACATCTTATATTTAATAATATTTGTATTAGTTTCGGGTGTACCGAAGAGTGGTTAGACAATCATATACTTTACAAAGTGGTCCCTCACTATATTTTCAGTACCCACCTGGCACCATACATACTTATAATATTATTAACTATATTCCCTAACTATACTTTATATCTCCATGACTTTTAACTTATATTTTATTGATTATGCTATTACAGTTGTCTCAGTTTTCCTCCCTTTTCCCCTCTCCACCTAGCTCCCCCCACTCCCTCAGGCAATCCCCACATCTTTGTTCATGTCCATTGGTCATACATATAAGTTCTTTGGCTAATCCAATTCCTATGCTGCACTTTACATCCCCATGGCTATTCTGTAACTACCAGTTTGTCATTCTTACTCCCCTCACTTCCTCCCCCCTCCCCCCAAACCACCCTGGCATCTTACAATCATCAAAACTCTCCATATCCATGATTCTGTCATCTCTGATCTTGTTTGCCTCGTTTTTTATATTTGATTGTTATGTATTTATTACCATTTTATTGTTCAGTTTTGATCTTCTTTTTCTTAAGTAAGACCCTTTAACACTTCATATAATAATGGTTTGGTGATGATGAACTCCTTTAGCATGTTTTTTTGTGTGTGTCTGAAAAGCTCCTTATCTGCCCTTTGATTCTAAATGATAGCTTTGCTGGGTAGAGAACTCTTGGATGTAGGTTTCTGCTTTTCATGACTTTGAATATTTTTTGCCAATCCCTTTTAGCCTTCGAATCTCCTTTTGAGAAATCTGCTGACAGTCTAATGGGAATTCCCCTGTAGGTAACAAACTGCTTTTCTCTTGCTGCTTTTAAGATTCTCTATCTTTAACCATTGGCATTTTAATTATGATGTATCTTGGAGTGGGCCTCTTTGCACCCATCTTGTTTCTGACTCTGTGCTTCCTGGACTTGCATGTCTATTTCCTTCACCAAATTAGGGAAGTTTTCTTTTATTGTTTTTTCAAATAGATTTCCAGTTTCTTGCTCTTTCTCTTCTCCCTCTGGCACCTTTATGATGCTAATGTTGGAATGGTTGAAGTTGTCCCAGAGGCTCTTTATACTATCCTCATTTTTTTCTTCTTTTTCTTCTGGTTGTTTTTTTGCTTCCTTATGTTCCATATCATTGATTTGATTCTAAGATTTATCCACTCTGTTGTGTCAATGTAAATAGTTCTTTATTTCAATCAGTGTATCCTTCACTTCTGACTGGCTTTTCTTCTGCTGTTCAGGTCCTCACTAATTTTCTTGAGCATCCTTTTAACCAGTGTTTTGGACTCTGCATCTGATAGATTGCTTATCTCATTTGATTTAGTTCTTTTTCTGGTGTTTTGATCTGTTCTTTCATTTGGACCATGTTTCTTTGTCTCCTCATTTTGGCAGTCTCCCTGTGTTTGTTTTTGTGTATAAGGCAGAGCTGCTATGACTCTGTCTTAGTATCGTGGCCTAATGTATTAGGTGTCCTATAGTGTCCAGTAGCACAGCTTCTCCTATCACTCAAGCTGGTACTGGGGATATACCCTCAGTACTCACTCTGCTCATAGTTGAGCCTTGATTGCTGTTAGCAGGTCAAAGGGAGGTATTTACTCAGGCCAGTCAGCTGCAAGGACTGACTGTGACCATTGATGACCAACCTCTTTACTCTGTGGAGGATCATCTGTGCAGGTGCAGGGTGGTGGTGCTCTGAGCTGTAGCTGTCCACTAGGTGTACAGGTTCTGGTGTTTCCCAGGTGGTAAAGGCCAAGGTTGGCTTTCTCCTGTTCTGCCAGGGACCACCCTTCATGAGCTACAAAATAATATGCAGATAGCTGCTACTTGTGTTTTGCTTAGCAGTTCCCAGGAGAAACCAAGCTGTGAACCTAGGTGACTATGACTAGTTCTGGGCCTGGGGCCACTTAGCTAGAGGTATGGGGGCTAAGGGCTCACTGAAGCTGGCTGTTGTTTGTTTGAGAGAATTTAGGAAGTTATGGCCAAGATAAGCCATTCATATGGAAAAGTTACTGTTAACAGTTTTGGTGGGCCTGTAAGTTGAGTGGTGCAGAGCCTCAGGGGATCTCCATGGCAGGGCAAACAGTGTTAGCCAGGTTGATGGAGTCTCAGATAGGGCACCTTCTCTGTGGCTCTGTAGTTGGAGGGTTCAGAAAAGGAACAATGGCCTCTGTCTGCCTTTCTGTCTTGGAGAAAGCTCTCCCCCAGCTCTTGCCTTGATGCCGTACACTTCAGGTCCTCCCTGTATGCCACTGGTGTCTCTCAAGCTGCTACCCTGGTGCTGGAGCTCAGAGGGAGTAAGTCTGAGTAAGTCTATGTGCAGGTTCTTTAAGAGAAACTGCTTGGGAATCCAAAACTTTCTTCCACTGACTCAGTCAATCCTCGCTGGTTTTTACAGCCAGAAGTAATGGGGGGTTATCTTTCTGGCACTGGAAGGGGCTGGGGAGCCTAGTATAGGGGTGGGACTCCTCACTCCCAAAATATCCCTCTCTAATTTTTATCCACCACACATGGGTGTGGTACCAGCCCATTCAGCATTTTTGTGTCTCTGCCTCTTCTACCGGTCTGGATGGGTATGGTTTCTTTAATTCCATAGATGTCAGACTTCCATTCAACTCAATTTCTGAAAGTTCTGAGGGATTGTTGTTCTATAGTTTGGTTGTAATTTTGATGTGGTTGCGTGAGGAGGGGAGTTGTGCTTACCTCCACCTCCATCTTGACCAGAAGTCTACATGATTCTTTTCTAACTGCCAATTTGTCCTTTTTAATCCCTTCACCTTTTTCACTCAGTCCCCTAACCCTCCTTCCTTCTGGCAACTATCATTCTGCCCTTTGTCTATTGCTGCTTATATATCTGAGTCTGTTTCTGTTTTGTTTGCTTGTTTATTTTGGTTTTTTATATTACATATATAAATGAAATAATATAGCGCTTATCTTTCTTTGACTGACATATTTCACTTAGCATAATACCCTCTAGTGGATGTTCTTGTATTGTTTCTGAGCTTAAAGAAACTGTTTTTCGTTTTACTCCAATGAGTATAGTGATTACTGAGGGTGTGTCTTATATGGCCTTTATTATGTTGAGGTATGTTCCTTCTAATCCCACTATGTTGAGTTTTTATCACATATGGGTGATGGATTTTGTCAAATGCCTTGTCTGCATTTTTTATATGACTATATGATTTGTATCCTTTATTTTTTAAAGGTGGTCTATTACACTAATTGATTTGTGAATCTTGAGCCATCCTGGCATTCCAGAAATAAATTGCACTTGAATATAGTGTTTGATGATTTTAATGTTTTGCTGAATTCAGTTTGCTAATATTTCTGTTGAAGATTTTTTACGTCCATTTTTATCAAGGATATTAGCATACGTTTTACTTTCTTTGTAGTATCTTCATCTGATTTTGGAATCGATGCTGACCTTATACAATGAGCTTAGAAGTTTCCCCTAAGTACAGATGTTATTTGTTGGCAGCACGGGAGAGGAATCTAGCACAGGAACAATGGCAATTGTCCCTGTAACTCTCTCCCAAGAGCCAAATAACCCACTCTTTTCTAGTACAACTCCTGTCCACTGTAAGCTGCACCCCCATCTGGGGAGCCCAGAGAGAGTGGCTGAAAAGAAGATTTTTTGCATTGGCCTTTAATAGGGTGCCTGGTTTACTAGAAGACTCTCGTCTCTCCCTGTTGATTTTCACAGCCAAATATTATGTAGGTTCTTCTTCCTGGGTCTGGTGCTCTGGGCTGGGGACTTGAGCGTTAAGTTAAGACCCCACACTCCTAAGGAAGGACCTTTATAGTTGAGATATCCCTCTGGATTCTCAACCACCACATGTGTGTGTGGGACCACCCTTTTCACAATCCACTCCCTCCCTACCAGTCTTGATGTGGCTTCTGTACATCCTTGGGTATGAATCTCCTGTTCACCTAGTCTTCAGTTGGTTACTTAGGTTGATTGTTTCTGTAATTGAGTGGTAATTCCACTTCAGTCTTGGGAGGAGGTGAGTATAATTTTCACCTACTCCATCTTCATCTTGGAAACCTGAAATAATATATTCTTTTTTAAAATTGTATTTGTTTACTTTTAGAGATAGGGGAAGGGAGGGAGAAAGAGAAGGAAAGGAACATCACTGTGTGAGAGAAACATAGATCAATTGGTTACCCTTCACATGTCCCCAACCAGGGAACCAGCCTACAACCCAGGCATGTGCCTTGACTGGGAACAAGACCAGTGACCTTTCAGTTTACAGTACAATGCCCAACCCACTGAGCCACACCAGTCAAGGCTGAAATAATAATATTCTTGAAAATTTTTAGGTTTTATCTCCATAAATTTTATCTTTATAGACTGAATCTATGTAGAGTCATCATTGTTTGGTCCTATCTTGCTTTCCTCTTTCTTCATCCTAAAACAAGATTTTTGTCAAATTCCATATACTCTTTAGCCTTCTTTCTTACAATTTTTATTTGTCAATTCACTTTTTGTAGCTTGGATATATGGTAGCTGGGATCCCAGATTAGGTAAATTGCATTTACCTAGATGTCTCCATTGTTACCCTTTATCCTCAAGAATTTCAGAGAAATGCAGATTTATCATTGTTTTATTAACAAATGAGATATGGGATATAAACCATTTTAGATTATTCCTATTGTTACTTCTTCCTGGTTAATTCAGTAATTACAAAATGATATTTTATTTTCTATTTGTCTCAATTCTAGAGCAAAGACCCTGAGTATAAAAAACACGAAAGAAATGGAATTTAAAGTGAAAACAGAAATGGATGATGTAAGTTTACTTTCCTTTTCCTTGGTGCAATTATTAATAACTTTTGTGATTCTCGTAGTTTTAGGGTATTAGAAATCAATAAATTATGACATTTTAAACATTATAAATGTATTTTAATTAGCTTGAACTTTAAGTTTTATATATGTGCACATGCACACACACATGCACATACACACATATACACAGGGTTCAGCAGAAGTAAGGCCTGCTTGAGTATGGTTGGTAGAGTAATAATTTGGGTGTAATAATTTATAGATTTAATTTGAACATATCATCTAAAATGTCATAGGGCGTGCTTGAGTGTGATATTGTTATGTTACAGCATTGCATGCTTATGATTTAGTAATAAAATATTTTATAATAAAGAAGGGCATTATTTGTGCTACACCCTGTTTGTATGTGTGTATGTGTATATATACACACACACATACACACAGCAGTTGGCATACAACAAATCAGTAGAACAACTACAACAAACCTTGTATTAGCATTCAGACAAAACAACAGCATAGTTCACAGAACTATAGTCCCCATTAGAATCAGAGTGCAGATTAACTCAGGCATTTAGAAACCTGTTTTTCATTACTAAGTTCCATAAAAGAGCCAAATCAAACTAAAGGCCATTCCAAGTTATATGGTGAAGGAACGAAGGAAGAGAGGGAAGAGAAAAAGGAATAAGGTGAAGTCAGATCGCTTTTTAACACACACGATGAGACTGTATTATTAACAGATGTAATTCTATTGGTTACGGAATGCCAATGGAATCGGGTTCTTGCACACTGCACACCTTTCCTTTTTAAGAAAACAACTTCTTTGTCTCACCCTGTTCAGCATTAGCAGGCCAATTGTTTGTCTTGTAGTTTTTTATTCTGAGAGATGGATGGCCAAAACAAGTTTGAAATAAGAAAAAAAATATTGCCTTGAACTTTTTTTGCCACTTGGCCTCACTTTCAACCCATTTTGTAAATGCTTGATCAAGTTTTTTTTTTTATTTTTACATTTACTTGTTCCAGTACCTCATGATCACCCTCAGGACAGAGACAGCTGGCCTTCCACCGGCAGGACCACCGTCAGGGTGCTGCGGGGTAGAACCAGGGCAGGAGGTAGCAGCACCAGGAGCCCTGCCAGGACACCAGCAGCTGGGTGTTAATGAGCGTGAAGAGAGTTGCTTCACAGAGAGCTGCTTAAGTTCAGAGCTTTTTTTTTAAGTTCAAAGTGTCCCAATGTCAAGTTTCCCACCTGGGCTGCCTTTCTTTTCTTTCCTGTCTCTCTGTTTTCTTTCTTTACACTTTACAGTCGAATCTAGTGTTTTTGCAAAGTCCCAGACTGGCTCTTGGGAACCTAAAGTCTTCTAGGGATCTACCCTCCACACAGATATAGACCAATGCATGAGCTTTGGCATTCTTACCTTTGAAACAGAAATAGAATTTGAATATTTTTAAGCTTAGAAATCACTGGTTAATAATTTCTATCAAATCTTTACCTTCTCAGGCTAAACACACGGGACAGTGAAGGTAGGGATTTGTAGGAAGGTGAACATTTTTCATGTCTTTAAACTTCAATTGGTTACAATCCAGTCACACACCTGAATAACAACTGTGTCACATAACAATCTTAATTTTATTAGACTATTACACATCACTAGTTATTTAATGTCTGTATCAAAAATAAGAGGGAATAAACCAAGATAAGGTGACTTGAAGATGAATGGTTGGGTGGAATTTTAGGCTGACAAAGTTAGCTTGGTGGTGACTTGCCATTCCTCTCTTCCATTCATGAATTCTTGTGTAGCTTTTTCGTGTGAAACAGTCATTTGCAGTTTGGGGCAGCTCTTCCCTCGCAATGAATTCAACCCATTGAGAATTTATTCTCTGGTGCAATTTGAATCTTTATTCTTTAATGAACACCTATATTTTTTAAATTATAGTTTATTGATTATGCTATTACCATTGTTCCAATGCTTCCCCCTTTCCCCCCTTTGCCCAGCACCCCCGACTCCTTCAGGCGATCCCCAGCCATTGTTCACGTCCATGGGTCATGCATGCGCATTCTTTGGCTCTGCCATTTCCTGTGCTGTACTTTACATCCCCATGGCTGTTCTGTAAAAAATACCGTCTTCACTGAAAACGATCTACTGGCACAATCATGTGGTGTGATTGGATCTAGGGTGGGGAATTTCATGGTAACTAAATATGACAGGCCCGAGAATAGTTTTATTTGGGGTTTGTAAGAGATTGAGTCTTGATTAGAAGTTGGTTTGATAACTTAAGGATTTTTGTGTTCTTAAGTTACTTATTGCAAATGTCTTTACTTTCTAGAGTGTACTCAGTTGGGTAGTTATAGGAACTTTATGTGGTAATCTAGTTTAAATATTAACCTAATTGTGAATGTGAGAAAACTGAGAAAGGTTAAGTGAATTGTCCGGGTTCACATACTTCATATTTCTCTTATCTTTCTTTCTCGGCTTGGATGCTTTACTTTTCCCTGTGTCTCTTCTATGTAAATACTAAAGCCTGAAAGAGTAAAGCTTTATGTAGTTGGTATGGAGTTATCATTTCATAGAACATATCACCTCTCAACGTCCAGGTCTGACTCCTGCCCAAAGGTCATGGAGGAGAGTTTCAGTTGCATACCATCAATTGCCGCTGGGGAGACCTTGGCAAATGACCAAAGCAGATAGCTTTCATATTGAAACTTTTCCTTCTTTTTTTCTGCGTGCCTTACCTGCATCCTGGCAATGTAAGGCCTAGGCCTGCCCAAAGTGAAGTTAAACTCCTGATACAGCCTCTAGGTTTCTTTCTCTCATTAGGGTTATCAGCCACTTGTAAGGCCATACACCAGCCAAAGGAAAGCTGTGTCCTTAGGAGGCTAATGACTGCCAGTATGAACTTGTAGGACATGTTTTTATTTTTTAAAATATTCATGGTTAAGTAAATAAACTTCTAAATTTTATATTGAGTAGGAGAGATACTTTTGGAAGAATAGACCTTCCTCGTACTCTGGATATTCTAGACCATTGCAACCCCAAACCCAGTAATTAAGGATAAAAGCCATTTTCTGAAAAGCTTCAGATTTATTTCATGGTTATTAATGTTTCTTAGTGAAGAGAATATACATATTTTTCCCAAGAAACATGGTAGTATATTAAGTTCCCCAAATATATTTCAATAATAAAAATGCTAGCTAAGAGATTGCTTCCATGACTGACTGACATTTGGACTTGTAAGACTGAGATTTATTGGATAGAGTTATCCTTTTTTATTTTATTCAGGTCTCTGAATCTGATATTTTTCTCCTCCAAAAGGAAACCATGCAACAGGTGAAAATTATCTCAATAAACCAACCACTTGTTTTTCTGAATGCAAAGAAGTTTCATTCTGATCTGATGAATATAATCCAGAAAGAAAATGCCAGCAACCAGCCACTTGACGGTGCCAGCAAGGTAGGGCCAGCTGTTCCATGGTTACATGTTGTAATACAGGTAACCCTATGTCATGATACTGCCATAGAATGTATCAAAGAATGTATCAATTCATTCAAGTCCCTGCTTCATTCAGATTTCCTTAGTTTTACCTAATATCCTTTTTCTGTCCCAGGATTCCACCTAGAATATCATATCACATTTAGCTGTCTTCTCTTCTTAGGTTCTTCTCTGCTGTGACGGTTGCTCAGCCAATTCCTTTTTTTGGTGACTTGGACAGTTCTGAGTAGGTCTGGTTAGGTAGTTGGTAAAATTTCCCTCTGTTTGGATTTATCTGCTGTTCTTCTCACTGTAACTTTTGGAAGGAAAATTATGGACGTAAAGTGTCATTTTCATCACATTATACCCAGGGTTCTTGCTGCCAACCTGGTTTATCACTGTTGCCAACTGACTTTGTCAGCCGGACGAGGAAGCATTTGTGGGGCTTCTCCACTGTGAAGTCCGCTCTCCCGTCCCCCATTCCGTACTGAACCCTTTGGGAGCAAGTCTCTAAGTCTAGTCGATACTACAGGGGTGTGCAGTCATTTTGTAGCTCCTGGTGCTTGGAGTATTTATATAAATTCTTCAAAATTCTTCAGCATGGAGGACTTCAGAGGGCTACTTTTAAGACCAGTAAAAGGAAACTCACATCCGTCAAATGTCTTTCTGGGGCTAGTCCCCCTTTTGAGTTGTCTGAATCATCACCAGCCCCAGGATGTAAGGTAACCTAGTGGGGATTATTCGGTAGCTGCCAGAACCAGACTTAAAATACATAATCTACACCCTTGGGTATCTAGAAAGGAAAATAAATGTTCTGTAGTCAGCCTTCAGGGTGACTGATTTCAAGAGAGACATAGTGTAACTGAGCAGTTTGGAGCATGAGCGTTGGAATGTAAAGGCGTGAGCCCATAACCCAGATTCTGACCAGCTTTGTGCCTTTGGTCAAGTTGTTTAACCTTTCCAAAATTTAGAAAATTTTTAATTTTCTATCAAAAATGAGATCAGTAACATCATAGAATTGTTCTGAGGATTAAATTACTAATGTAAAGTCCTTGGAATGCAGCATCTATTGTCATAATTAATAATATCAATAATTAACAGTAATACATTTTGAGATGTGGATAGCATGCTATCTCTTTAGGACATCAATTATCAATTTGAAGAAGTTTATAGGATATGGAATCATTTTTATTACTCAGCATTTCTATAAATTAGGGATGTTTCTTGGGCATTTTCATAGGTCTCCAGATGAACAGTTAACTTCTGTGTAATATGAAATATATGGCTAGTGATTCTCTCTCAGAGAATGCTGTTATTGATGTTACTTTCTGATTGGATATGCTACGTGAAATCACATTAAAAATTTTAATTCCTGATCAAAAACCAAAGCAAACAGTCTCGCATGACATATTTCAAAAGAGATAGTCTGACTTGATAACATAAATTGTTTACTGAGCAAATTCATACTTAGAGCTAATGACTATTTTATTATTTTAGCCTGTTGCATTTACTGTTCTAAAAAATAGGCTGTGGAAAATAATTAGTGGAAACTAGTTATTTTTTTATTTTAATTGTTGTTCAAGTATAATTTTCTGCCTTTCACCCCCATGCCAGCCTAACCCTTCAGTTTTCTCCACCTCTCTCCCATTTCCAACCCCCTCTTGTTCATGTCCATCTCTCCTTTATACTTGTTCCTGCAAACCCTTCCCCTTTTCCCCTGAAAGTCCCTCCCGTCTCTCCTCTGGTCAGCCTGTTCTCAATTTCAGTGTCTTTGGTTATATCTTGCTTGTTTGTTTATTTTGTTGATTAGGTTCCTGTTAAAGGTGAGATCATATGGTATTTGTCTTTCACTGCCTGGCTTACTTTGCTTAGCATAATCCTTTCCAGTTTATTATTTTTGTTATTTAAGAAGAAAAGAATGCACTTCTTTTCAGGGACAGAAATGAATTTTTATAATGCTATTATTCTTTATATTTGTTTTTATTTCAGTGCGAACGAAACACATTGCTCATTTCTCTATCCAATGGCAGTAGTTGCAATGGTGAGTCAGTTTTTTATAAAAAATAAAGTGTTATGACTTGACCATACACCAGAGAATGGTACCTTCTTCCCCTTCTTCTCTCTCTACCTCCCTCCTCTGTCCTTTCCACTCCTCCTCACTTTTCTCCTCCCCCCACCTCCTCCTTCTCCTTCCTTGAACTTTCTTCTGTTCTCCTCCCTTCCGTGCTTGGTCCTTTCCTTTTTTTCTCCCCTCCCCCCTTTTCTCTTCTTCCTCTTTTCGTCTCTCTCCTTCTTTTTTTTCTTTATCTTTACCCTCCACTTACCTCCTGCTCTCTTTTAGAAGTAAATTTATATAACGATGTATAAACCTACAAAGAATGAAGATGTAAAACTTTATTTCAAGGCATTAAAATACTCAAAACACTTAAATATATGGTATTTATAAATAAACAAAGGGGAATACAATATCCATTGTTTAGTATACTCAATATAAATGAAATTACACCTCTCTCCCATACCGTATGCCCAAGTTAATACCAAGTGAATCAAAGGCCTAAGAGTGGTAGACAAAATATAAATTTAGAAGAGACTATATACAAAAACTGTAGAGCATTAAACATAAAAACAATGGTTATTAAACTACACTGGATTATTTATCAAGAGCACCAAAGAAAGCATGAAAGGAAAGCCAGGGTGAGAGAGGATGGACGTAACAAAAAGAGTTGTATTCTCCAACGTATCCATAGGTAAAAGGTAGATGGCCCAGTAGAAGAGCAGGCAAAAGACATGGCTGGCATTTCTCAAATGGAGATATTTCCAATTTTTCCAATAAATGTATGAGAATATGCTTAACTTCACTGTTATTACTCATAATGATTATCAGGGACGTGTAAATTAAATCCACAATAAATAAGTAGGTATGTAACTGGTAAAATCTGACAACACCGAGAGCTGGTGAAGATTAGGGCAGCAAGAAGACTCTCACAGTGCTGGCGGGTGTGCCAGCTGTTACAGCCGCCCTGGGGAATAGCTTGGCAGCACCATGTCAAGGTAAAGACACCCATACCGTATGGTCAGCTTCTAGCTATACATCCTAAAGAAAGGAGAGCTATGTGCAGCAAGTCACACAAGTAAGAATGCTCACACAGTGTTGTTTGTAACTCCAAATCTAAAAACAGCTCACTGTTCACAAAAAAGTAGCAGGTCTATATAAACTGCATATATTTATACACTTGAGTTTTTATTTGACATATGTATTACATGGTAGAGTTATAAAAAATGAAAATTGGATGAATCCTATAAACATAATTGAAAAAAGGTAAGACAAAGGAAATATTTTAAAAGTTCAATTTCATTTATACAAACTTAAAAAAATGAAAAAGCTAGGCTGTATTGATTTTTGTACTTCTAAAGAAAAATGAAAAGAGAACCAACTATATGGGAAAACATATTTGCCAGTGATACTTCAGACAAGGGTTTAATCTCTAAAATATACAAAGAACTGACACGACTCCACTCTAACAAGACAAGCAACCCAGTTAAAAAGTGGGCAAAGGACTTGAACAGACACTTCTCCAAGGAAGACATACAGAGGATCCAGGGACACATGAAAAGATGCTCAATATCACTAGCTATCAGAGAGATGAAAATTAAAACCACAATGAGATACCACTTTACACTGGTCAGAATGGCTATCATAAACAAAGCAACGAACAACAAGTGTTGGAAAGGTTGCAGAGAAAAGGGGACCCTAATCCATTGTTGGTGGGATTGCAGACTGGTACAACCATTATGGAAAACAGTATGGAATTTTCTAAGAAAACTAAAAATAGATTTGCCTTTTGACCTGGCAATTCCACTGCTAGGATTACACCCCAAGAACTCTGAAACTCCAATCCAAAAAAACCTATGCACCCCAATGCTCATAGCAGCACAATTTACAATAGCCAAGTGGTGGAAGCAACCTAGGTGCTCATCAGTAAATGAATGGATCCAAAAACTATGGTACATTTACACAATGAAATTCTATGCAGCAGAAAGAATGAAGGAGCTCCTACCTTTTGTAACAGCATGGATGGAACTGGAGAGCATTATGCTGAGTGTAATAAGCTAGGCAGTGAAAGACAGATATCACATGATCTCACCTTTAACAGGAATGTAAAGAACAAAACAAACAAGCAAGCAAAATATAACCAAAGACACTGAAATACAGAACAGGCTGATAGGGACCAGAGGGGAGAGAGGAGAGAATCATAGGGGAAAAGGGGAAGAATTCACAGGAACAAGTATAAAGGACACATGGACAAAAACTAAGGGGGTTGGAAATGGGAGGTAGGTGGGGAGCACTGGTGAGGGTGGGCTGGGATGGGAGTAAAAGACAGAAAACTACTCGAACAACAATTAAATAAAAAATTTTTTAAATAAAAATAAAAAAGACAATAAGAAAGGAATCTTTCAGTATTTGTACCTTGAAACATATAGAGATTGTTCTTAGTAACTTTTTAAAATAATTTCTCCAAATCTGAAAACAACTAAAATATTTATTAACAGTACAAAAATATGTGAAATGCTTATATGAGGATAAAATACATACTATAATATTTATTACTGTATATAATATGTTTTGAATAAGTATATGACATATAGAATTAAATAATAAAATAAATATAGTACAAGTATATGAATCATTTTCACGACCCATATCAACATGAGTGTGGCTCAGATGTTAGCTTCTCTGGTCTTTTCTGACTTCCTACAGCAAATTTTCTGTTTCTTGTCTTGTGCTGTAAAAGAATGTTTATGTGATACTGTAAGCATTATACAATAATGTATTTAGTATATATATTTATATATAGTATATACATTATATATGTTTAGTATGTATATCAGTATTTAGTATATAGAGAGATAGTCTGTCCAGAAGGTATCCAGTCATGTAATATGAAAAATAGAGACATTTGTTAAAGAAGGCACAGATACAAAAAACATGTACGTAGGACAGTGATACTTCAGTTCCCTTCAGAGTAGGCATGTTAGGACCTCACACAGTTCTCTTAATCTCCAGCAGCTGCCCCATTGTATTTTCCTGAATCTCATCAATGATAAGAAATCTCTTTCCTTTCAAAGGTGATTAGAGTTTTGGGAAAAGCCACAAGTCACAGGGTGCCAAATCTGGGCTGTAGGGGGCTGAGTCACCTGGGAGATTTCATGTTTCACAGAAAACTCTGCATGAGACATGATGCATGAATGGGCATATTGTCCATGAAGCTACCAGTCATGAGTTGCCCATAGCTATAGCCTTTTGAATCATCTGAATAGTTTTCTTGAAGGAATGTCCAAGCTTAACTCAAAATTTGATGCAGATGCATTGCTGTACTGCTCAGTCACTTTGAATGTGATGACCACACAGTACACATGCTCACTCAATGGTGTCTATCCCCCTCCCACACTGACCAGTATAGTGAAGTCGTGGTTGTTCACACATGTGCATTCCAGTCCACTCTCCTTGGCTGCCAGGTTACATCATTGTTGCACAAACTCTTCTCATTAACAATGGCTGGACTTTTTCTGGACAGACTATTATGTGTATGTATATACACATAATGAGTGCTGACCTACATAATATATATACATTATACATTATATATTATACATAATGTATAGTACATATATACTATATATGTGACCTAGTACTTATTTAATGATCATTTTTTGAGTGTTAAACTTTTTTTAAAGCTTTTTTACTTATGTGTCCCTTTTCATTTCCATTGCATTATCTTTTATACCTGGCTACTAAATGAAAATTATAATAGATGAGGCCCACTTTGCACAAGAAGAGTAGCTGATGAGCACGGTCACTTTTGCTGTATTCTTGTGAAGCCTTTGGCCCCCAGGGCCCCTTTTCTAGCAGTCAGAACTGGTTGGCCAGAATGTTTTTCTGGCATCCTCCCCCTCTCCCTCCTTCCTACGCTCTAAAGTATCCTGGGTTCTGTCTTTATCCTTGTTCGGGACACCGCCCTGCTACCATCTCCCTGTGCACTAAATGCCAAGGTTACATTTCCTGTTCTTGCTTTCCTCTCTCAATTTAACTCCAATTACGATTCATTTACCTACCATTCTTGGTTTTATTACCTTCATTTCTTCACTTCTGTCGCTCTGATTCTGTGTTTAACCATTTTGAAAATGAATCTGTATGATTTTCATATTGATGTTTTTTTCTTCTATGAGGCATTCTTGCTTTTATTCCATGAATAGAAAATACCCAGTTTCCTGTCCTTGCATCAAGGCATTTCCTCCTATGAAGTAAAATAGCCTGAGTATCTTCCAAAAAATGGGCTGCAAGGAGCTACTCCCAATGTTACCAGTGATGCACGAGTTGAGATGTAACTGCCATTTCAGCTTTATTTTATTTTGTGATGTGATAGCAGATTGATTGTAAGTCATGTTTATTTAAAATTTCTCTTATGCTTAAAAAATGATAAAAGTCCCCTTCTGAGAATTAAGTGTCCACGCTTGAGCATGGCACCTAAAACTCTTTAACTTCACAAACTGTTTTTCCTTTTACTACATAGTACACGAGTCCTATATCATGTTAGACAAATCAGTTAATGACCCCTAATTTAATTATTTCTGGCTCTGATTCTTTATTTGAATTCTCTCGAGTATAACCATCTCCTGTCTCTGCCAATCTAAACCTCATACTCTTCAAGATGTAATGGAAAAGTAAAATAACTTGACAGAATCCTTGGCAACCCCATTAAGTACAAAAATAAGCCAACAAGACCCATGCAGGGAAATATCCAGTCAAGTGCAGCCTGGAATTCAGTGTCTTCAGGTGTAAAATGGAGATCATAATAATAAGAGAACCAGAGAGACTTCCATACACTTCACTCAAATATATAGTCTTATACGGCTAAAGAGTTGTTTTATTTGTGCATATTTTCCTTTAACTGGATTTTAAGGCAAAGGGTGCTTTTATTCCCACTTCCATTGCATTATCTTTTATTGCCCAATGAACACTTGGCCAGTAAATGAAAATTATAATAACATTTGTAAAGCACTGTACAGTTTTCAATGGGCATTCTTCTTTTTAATAGTTCTGAAATGGATAGTAAGTAAATACTATACTTTCATTTTCAAATAGCTAGTAGCATGCTGTTCATTTTCCTGATGAAGAAGTTGAGGCCTGTGGGGCATGACTTGCTCTGGATCGTGCCGTTGGTTAGGGACAGCCCGAACTAGAGACCCTGTTGAAGGCAGACATGCACACAGACAAGAGCAGTTGCTCGAAGCCGGGGTCCATGAGTGCTGACCTTTCTGTGGCCTGCAAGGACACAAGCAGGAAGCGTGGGCTTGTTGTAATCTAGAGACGAGAAGTGACAGTGCCATCTTCCGGTTTGGTCACAGGGTTATGAAATTGCAGGGGGGAAAGGACGGCTTCAGAGAGACCCCAGCCTGGAATGACCACAGCTCACACTGTTTGCTTGTGGAAGGGAAGGGCAAAACCAGCCATGATTTTGAAGCTTTTAAACCCTCATACTGGGGTAATAGGGAACCCAGGGGGGTAGTTAGGAGAGGAGACATGTTGATTTTGGAAGGCGGTGAATGTAAGATACCGGGAGGTGCCCTGGCCAGGTGGCTTCATTGATTGGAGCATCGTCCCAAAAGGTTGTGGGTTCAATCCCCATTTGGGGCAGGAACTGGAGGCAACTGACTGATTTTTCTTTCTCTCTCCATCTCCCTTTCTCTCTCTCTAAAATCAATGAACATATCCTCAGGTGAGGATTAAAAAAGAAACAAACATTCTGGAGGTCATCCAGGAAACATCCGGTGGGTTTTGGGGACCACCGGCTAGGTCTGAAAGTTACTAAAGCAAAGAGAGACATTAGTTGAGCAAGGGAGTGGGAAAGAAAAAAATAGATAAATCCCCTTCAACAAACTACAGAAGGGGAAGGTTTGTAGTTGAGTACATAACTGAATAATCAAGATACATAAAACAAGCTACATAAATAAGATGGAAGTCATCATATTTCTCTGAATGAAAAAATAAAATGTGCTCAAACATGGAGAAATTGTGCATTACCATGTTCACTAGGTTATGTCCCAAAACACGTTAGTGAAGCTGTACCATTACCAACAGGCACTCTGACAAGGTCTCTCTCGGTATGATTTTCCAGACTCACCTCCACCACCTTCTCACCTGCCTAACTTCAAACTCTCCTCCCGTCTCAGTCCACACATTCCACTTGCCTTTTCATTTCTGCATTAGTTGATGCACGCCCTGATTCACTCAGTGCATATTTCTTCTAGGTGCTGACCATCTCTAAAGTCCTGGGCACAGTGACCGGTGCTGCCTATTTCAAGATGAAAAAAGCAGGCATGACCTCTGCCATAATGAATCCTGAAGTTGAGCATAAGCCCCCACCCTCCTCACCACCCTCCACTGCCCAAAGTAGCCGTTCAGGTGTACCATTCTCCTACTGTTGCTGTAACAATAGACAGATTTTCATAAATGTGGTGGTTTAAAATAGCAAAGTTTCATTATCTTACAGTTTTAGAAGACAGAGGCTGATATGAATCTTGCAGGAGAAAATCAGTATTTAATAGGACTGATTTTTTTCTGGAAGCGAACCCATTTAGTTGCCTGCCTGTTGCCATTGTTTGAGGCCACTGACATTTCTCAGGGCCCTTTCCCTTCTCTTCAAACCTGCAGGGTAGCATTTGTAAATCTCTCCCCCTTCTTCTTCCACCATGATGTCTCCTCGGACCCTGACCTGCCTGCCTCCCTCTCCTGGGGACCCTGTGATTACACTGAACTCTCCTAAATAATCCAGGATAAATCCCCCATTTTAAGAACAAATCGAGGCTTTACTTTCATGAAATTGCAAGTCTCTTTACCGTATAAGGCAACATATTCAGTTTCTGGGGATTAAGATATGGACATTTGGGAGGACTTTGTCCACCACACCAAGTCACTCTACACCTTCACACTTTCTGTGTGATTTTTCCAGACTTCTTGTACTTCAAATTACTAATTCAGTTGACTCGGTTTCTGGCTTAGTTGTGAGTCTGTTGAGGCAGGGACCATAATCTCTCTTGTTTACCACTCTAGTTTCTGAGGACAGTGCCTATTGTAAGCACTAAATACACCTACATCGATTAAGTGCTTGAGTGAATGAATGATTGAATGAAGTACTCAATAATACATGCATAGGTTTTCAAAAGATAGTGTTGTGGTTTGTTCTAAATATTTCTTATCTTTTTGTTTTCTTGACAAATTAGAGATGCAAATCTGCTTCTCAATAGTTAATTGATATTAACAGAAATGCCTTATTTAAAAAAATTATGACTCACAACTGTCAAGAACTTACTGAAGTTTATGAAAAGCACTCCTAAATTATGCAACCATGAATACTTTTTAATTAAAGGTGTTCATGAATATTCAACAGGAAAGAGCTAGCTTCCACAGGCTGGAATTAATTGTCCACCCATACCTGATGGTTTATTTTTTTCTGAAATGTTGTTTTTGGTAGATAAGGCCCATCTTTGACCACATTCTACATGGGTATAGATTTTTTGTGTCCTGTACACATGCTCTGAGCTTACCTCATTTTGCTTAATGCAGGATTTTAGCTGTGAATTCACTGTACTCTTTTCTAGGACAATGTGATTTTTATTGCAGTGTTTGATTTACTTAGAAGCTTAGAACCTGTGGTTATAGCCATAAAATCTGTGCAGTGGCAGAATTGGGAGGGTACTGTATAAAAGAAAATGTCACTTATTTTTGGAAAGATTTCAGAAATCTCCACTGTATTTAAAGTTTCATTTAAGCAAAATGGTAACTTTCCCATTAAACATCTTTTTTTCTTTACTAAAGACATCATGAATTGCTTTTGTTAAAATAATTTACTTAAATTATTACCCATAACTACAGGGCACAGTTCTTTTGCTTCATTTGTTTTGTATTGGGTGGTCTAAAAATATGCAAATACTTTAATTAAAGGAACAGGAAAGAAATTCAGATGTAAAAATGAAAGCCAAGCAAGTACACGGTGAGAAAATGGAAGGGAAATTGTTGTATCAGTATTGAACAAACCCAAACATTCTAATAACAGTTTATTACCACTTCAATTATGAAGTGATTACAAGAAAATATAGAGAATGGCAAGTATAAATTACAAGTGAAATAAATGTGACAGACTAGAAAACTTGTGTTTTAGAGAATTTTCTATGCTTTTCTTACCACCATTTTCTAGTCACTTAGATTCAGTGATCAATCTCTCTCCACAGTGTATACATAGATTAATTTTTCACTGTAGTATTAAGCTCAGATTGACAAATAACTTTCTTAATGAACTAGCAGTGGCTTCCTAAAGCACTGAGTTGGTAAAAAGTCTCAGGTCTTCTTTGACTCCAATGGAAAAAGTACTGTGATTGATTAGCCATGACTGGGTAAGAAGTGGGAATGATGGAGCTTCCGCCATATCGTTATAGTTGTGGATAATAATTTATGTAGCTTCTTCCAGGAAAGTGATGCATTGGCATTTTCTAAACAGACTAGCTGCTGATACTTTTCCAGATAACAGTTTCTTTTTCAGAAAAGCCTCCCTTGTAGCCAATACCAATGACAGTTATGTTTTCTAATATGTAAAGAATGAGGTTTAAAGAGCTCCAAAAAATTGCCCTGACTGCCGTGGCTCAGTTGGTTGGGCATCATCCTACAAATTGAAAAGGTCACCAGTTTGATTCCTCGTCAGGGCACATGCCTGGATTGTAGTTCGGTTCCCGTTTGGGGAACATTGCTGGTTCAGACCCCACTTGGGGCAAGTACAAAGGGCAACCAGTCGATGTTTCTCTCTCACATCAGTGTTTCTCTCCCTCTCTATCTCCCTCCCTTCCCTGCTTTCTGAAATTTAAAAATAACAAAAAATTGATAATTTTTTTAATTTTTAATTTTTGAGGATTACATATTAATAACTTTTTCTATATAAATTTTTGAACTATGGATTTTAGATTTTAGCTTATTTTGTAATGTGTGCTATGTTATAAAAGACATATCTTTTGCTGGGAATAGAACTAAATAAGCAGATAAGAAATTAATTGCCTAATTTTGATAATAAATTATGTCTTCATTTTAAGAACTATTGCTAAAGATTGTAGTAGTTATTTATTTAATTAAAGCCACTTGATTGTTAAAGATTACCGATTGTTTTCTTTATATTTAACTAGTAAATCCATATTATACCAGTAATATGCTGTTGAATCTTTGACAAATGACTCTTGGAGTGGAGGATATGGTGTGGAGTAGTGGAGAAGCCCTGATTTGTAGCATTTGCCAATTTCCATAGTGTAAATATTTTATTGTGGCTAATTACCAACATGCTATAATTAAACATGAAATTGAGAGATATGGACACAAGTGACATATTGAAAAGATGTCAAAAAAGCTGGTATAAATTGACTTTAAATCCACTACTGCCTTTAAAGGAATCATATACATTTTATTTTCTAGAACAGATATGTCAAAAAGCATATGCACAGGAACCCTTCAAATATTGAATTCCATGGGACATTGTCAATATGGTTAATAAAACTATTTTTATATCTAATATGGTATGAAAATATCTAATCTATTATATATTTTATATATGTATATCATGTGAACATTAAACTTCTCTAAGAAAGCTTATTTCATGTTTAATTTTTAGAGATTTTTATGCTCTGAAAATTCAGTAAAATATTTCCAAATTAGATTAAATTGTGCTTATAAATAAAAATACGTAAGATTTTGCCCATTCAGTATGATGTTGGCTGTAGGTCTTTCATATATGGCCTTTATTATATTGAGGAATGCTCCNGAAAATATCTAATCTATTATATATTTTATATATGTATATCATGTGAACATTAAACTTCTCTAAGAAAGCTTATTTCATGTTTAATTTTTAGAGATTTTTATGCTCTGAAAATTCAGTAAAATATTTCCAAATTAGATTAAAATGTGCTTATAAATAAAAATATGTAAGAAAATGCATGTCACAAATTGATAAATTTATGCATGTCATAAATTGTACAAATAATGTGCAATTTATTTAGTATTAATCTAGTAATTTTTTTCTGTAACTCTAAATAAAGTGCAATAAAGTATCTATAAGCTAATTAGTGTAGCACTAACATGTGTGTGTGTGTGTGCGCGCGCTTGTTGTGAGACTAGGAGGTGAAGTGAATAAATACCAGTCAACAATCCACTGTTGATTCTTCCCTTGGGATATGTGTTTTTTCCTGTGACCTGAATCCCCTAATGTCTCTGATAATGAGCAGGGGCGCATTCTACCTGAGGATTTAAAGAAGAGCCCTTGCACAGCAGAGGTAGGTCCTATGTTTAATCAGGCAAATCATGCACGGTAATCATTACTACTCAGTGGTCAGTACATGAGCTACATTGTGGTTGCTTCCCATTTAGCCTGAGGTTCTAATTTGCTATTTCAAGCATGTCGTAGCATAACCCGAATCCATACTTATTTCTTAACCCTCCTTCCCGTGGGAGAAACAGGGAAGCAGAAAGCCCACCTAAGTCCTGGTGTGCAGTAGGCCCTCAATAAATGCTGGCTGTATGGAGGGAGCAGGAGGAGTCTCAAATCGCCGGCTCTCAGTGCTCAGTTGAAGCTGTCCCTGTGACTGGAGTCCTTACACCCCACATCATGTCTGCTGTGGGATGCATGCGTATCCTCCAAGGCTACTTTGGCATGTAGCTTTCTTAATCACTTTGAAGAGACTTCTCCTTCTTGTAAATTCCCATTCTTTTTTTTTTCCATTTTAAATCATGTTATTTATTTACCAAACCTATCTTTGCCACTCATGGGTAAGCTCCTAGAAGAAATAAGACCTTCCTCACATTTGTTCCATTCACTACATATGAAAAAAAATTTGAACACAGTATATGCTCTATTTATTTTTCAATTAATAACTATTCACACAGACCTGAAGATGAAACTTAGACACAACCTGTACCTGAATAGCAAATTTCAAATACATTAAAATTAATTTGTAGCATTTCTCCTTTTCTTAATTGTTACTGTTACATGTAAGTGTTCAGTATTTTTTTTATAGTTTACACTCGCCTGTTATTTCCCTCTAAGTTTTTAAAAATACACAATTTCCCTTATACTGTCTCTCAGTGCTAATGAGTGGTCAGTACATGAGCTACACTGTGAAACTACCATATTGAGAAACTACCATATTCCCACTTTGTAATAACACCATAGGAGAAAAGCATGGATATTTTAAGTGGCAAAATTATTCCAATGAAGAATTTATTTTTTACATAATGTTGTAGGAATTAGCCAGTTGGAATTTATTTGATGAGCTTTGTCTTCTGACAGTGAGAAAAGCTCAGCCTACCAGCACAGCTCTGAGAGCCTCATCTCTCCTCAGAGGGACCACAGACGTGGCGGGGGTTGCTTTAGACCCATGTCATTTCACATGAAAATGTGTGGCCCTTAGGACATCAGTGGAAAAGAGGTCGTGAACTCCTAAGTGAAATTAATTTTTTTCAATAGGTGCTTTCAGAGGCAGATTTACTGGGAACCTAATGAAGCAATTTTCAGGGCCTCTCCTTCAGACCCCTTCCGAGGCCCCGAGACAAGCAATGCATATTCTCCTGAAAAGTACGGCTGCAGAGCTGTTTAAGCTCCAGGCACCACAAGACAGGGCCCCACCTGTGCGCATGCCCGTGAAGGAAACTCGTGTAACTGTGGAAAGAGCACAGTGCAGGGCCTGCTGAGGCCTTGATTCTAGTCGGTTTAGCGCCGACTGCCAGGCATTTCTTTCACAACTACGTGACCTTGCTGAGGTTCGGTTTGTGCGTGTTTGAAATGACACGGGTGCTTAACCTGGCCCGTCTTCTCTGAGTCATGTAACGATGGCCTGACGTAACATTTGAAGAATCAAAAATCAAAGAGTTCAGACATGATGAGTAATCAATTGAAAATGTAAAGATTCAAAAGTGTACGATCCTAGGCTAGTCAAACATAAGGCCACTGTAATCGTTCTGCTTGTCAACCAAACCAGCAGCAGGACTCTCGGAGAACCCTCCTTAACTCCAGCCTGTGTTCCTCCCACAGAAGAGGCGCCACAGCCCTGCCCGACTGAGGAGTGTTCTCTGATCCTGGATTGCAGTGGATTGACCTTTTTCGACTCTTCTGGAGTCTCCATGCTTGCCGAGGTATTTACAAGCTTGTGTTTGGACTGATGCCTTTCCTTCCCTTTGGTAGCAGGGTTTCACCATCTCCTCTCTCAGCTCTGGGATGTTGGCCCAGCTTGTTTCAGTACCCACCTCACCCCTTCTCCCCAAAGGCTATAGGACTTCAGGCCTTCCACCACCATGCATTTATTTTCAGATCCCATCAAGCTTCTAGGTATGTCTGTGTGGTGGGGCAAGGGGCATAGGTGGGAATATTCACATGAGATGGAAGAGAATGTAGACTTAAGATGTAGGGGGCGTTGCACATGCCAGCCAGCTCTGCTCCAACAGGAGACTGCTGCTTCGCTGGGAGAACACTGCTGCTGACCCTGGAGTTTCATCTTCAGGGCCCATCTGGAACCCTACCTCCGACAGAAAGTTAAGCCACATGGGACTTCCCTGCAAATGCAGGGGAGGGATGGTTCGGGGGTGTTTCGAGAATGGCACTGGAACACTCTCACACGGGACAAGCAGGTCACAGTGGTGCTTAGACAATTTTCCCCCAGACCCAGGCCAAGGAGGGTCCATCTGAAAACACTTCAGAAAGAGGGGGTTTCTCATCTCACCAGCATTGTCCTGATGCCACCTCAGCAGCTCCCGAAGGTGGGCATCACCTGTAGCCTGGGGAGGAGATGGCCCGGGGCAAAGGACAACAGATGTCTTGCTTTACCCAGGGAGAGACATATTGGCCTCCTTCTTCATCAAAAAGAGAGACTGCAGCTGTTGGATTGTCCAGGGAGCAGCACTTGGCTTGAGAAATGTTCCAGTGAAAGGTGCTAAGATTTATCTACTGACCTCACCGCAGGCACATCTGTTGAAGAACCTCACTCACACATCCCGTTATCCTGGCCGATTGCATTCTTGCTTGCTTTCCTTTCCTTTTTTTTTTTTTTAACCTACTTGCTCATTAGCAAAGACACTTGGCTTGGAGGAGGACTGTGCCCCTTTACAGCTCATCTGTTCCTCCTCTTGAGTCCTGTAGTCCTGTACTTGAATTTGTGATATACATGACCATCATTTCCATAGTGGCAGAAGCAGCAGCCTCGTGAAAACAGGATTTGCAATTCAATTTTTAAAAAAACTGAAAAGACCCTCAGAGAATAGTGGGTCCAGCCTCTAACACAGACAGGCACACTGCTAGGCAGACCAAGGACGGCTTTCAGTGAGCGGGCCCTAGGAGCAAGAAGGGCATGCCTCTCCCCGCTGTTCTGTAACTAGATGTCTGGTCACGTCGCTCCTGTGCAAACTGGCCAAGAGCTTCAGACGGCAGGGACTGTGTCTTGCCTATCATATTCTCTTCAGCATTTTACCCAGTGTCTGAGAACTGTGGCCATTTCAAAGACTTTGTTGAATGATAGGGATGCTGTACGTTGAGCCTACAATCAGCTGTACAGCCAAGATTTGCTCTCGGTGTGTCTAAGTAAAGTATCTTCGTTATAATTTAAAGCTGTTGTAACTCTGAGTTATTTGTGAGAGAGCAGTAAATTATTCAAGGGTAGTCGTGAAATAATTATTCATTCTAATGCCTAAGGCAAGGTATTGATTCACCACCTCATTTTTCTCATTGTCTTGCGTGGACGATGTCGTTTGTCCACGTGGATGTCTTCCATGATAACCAAGTAGCCTTGGTGGTGACAGGATGTTCTGTCTCACGTCATTCCCTCATAGAGCTTGACCCAATATCATGTGTGGTCCCTGAAACAGCGCCCATTGCAGGAGTTTTTCTCTATTCTCTGGGACGATGGTGCTTCCTACTTCCCATCACTGCAGAGTCTCTGCGCATCCTGGTATGCAAAAATAACATTTTTATGTCACTCAAACTGACAAAGCTCACAAGCCCTCATTTCTATGAAAAAAGAACACCCAATGTTGCCAATTCAAGGAATGCCAGGCACTTCTGGAATATTTTTCTCTTTTGGGTAAGTACTGACTCAACAAGAAATGTGCCCTTCTTCTTATTTCCATTTGCTCTCTAATACCTAAATTTGGGGCAGGGTCTTGAGGAGGCAATACCTGTCCCTCAGCTGTTCTCAGTCCCTCACCAGCTTCTGCTGTGTCAAGCTCAGCTCACCTTGTCTTCTGGCATTTGCCTCTGCAGGGTTCTCCTACCCCGGCCTCAGGCTGCATCCACTCAGAGTGGATTTGCCTCGAGTGAAAAACTTAGTTAAAACCTGTAAGCGTTTCTGGAACTCTCTATGCATATCTTCTTCCTTTCCATTACTCCCCCAAATGACACCCACCGATTCTCCCTGGACTCCCATCCTGCGCAGCTTAGTGAAGCACTCTGTTTTCCCTGGGTCCCCCTCATCCCACTGCAGTGGCCCAAAGTCCTGTTCGCACAGAAAGCTAAGATGATTGGCGAGCTCGCCTCGTTTGTTGTCTTTCTCTTTAGTTCTGGGCTGTCTGTTGCCATTGTTTGAAAATGGTTGTTTGTATGTTTTTGTCCTGCTGTTTCTCTATTTGTGGAGGATGGGATACTCGTGTATTGTTTCCTCACCATGGCCAGAGTTGAAATTGGACATGGACTTTTAAACAGTGAACACCAGTGGTCTTTAAAAGTTCTCAGGTTGCAGGTTTTGACTTTCCTGTGGTGTTTCATAACCATGTCTCTGTTGTTTGTACTTTAAGTTTAAAATGTCCAACCTTTCAAACTCGGGTCGACTTTAGTGTGGCTTTTCTGTGAAGACGAAGTGGATTACGTGGAGGAGAAGCTGCTCAGCACGTGGCAGTCTGAGAGTGGGGTCTCAACAGTGTCACTCTAGCTGGGGTTGGGGAGGTCAGCTAACCTGTCTGCATCTCAGTTTATTCATTTGGTAAAACCGAGGGCTGCTTTTGTGTCGGCGTCAGCAGATATTCAGAAAATAAATTATGTTCCGTGATTCAGTTTTAAATGTCCTAGGCCTTAACTCTAGTAGTCATTTTTGGTAAGCCATCCTTTCCCAATGTAATCAACCTTCATTATCTTGTTCACTATAAAATCTTTATAGAATTTGGCATAGGGTTCCACATGAATACTTTTCTTGCATCTAAATTTGGACTGTACATAGATAATCCCTCTTTATTGGAGGGCTTCTTGTGCTCAGCATTTTTATTTTCCTTCTGTTGTCAAGGTTAGATGAGTGTTGTTAAATTTCTGTGCATAAAGATACTATGAAGTGCTCACTTAAAATGCAATTATCTGAGTCCTAGTTCTGACGCAAGGATCTGCATTTTAAGCAATCATAGGTAATTCTGACACATGTGGTCCTCGGATCGTATTTTGAGAAACACTAGACTATGATTGTTTTTTTTAATCCTCACCCGAGGATGTGTTTATTGATTTTAGAGAGAAAGGAAGGGAGAAAGAGACAGAAACATCGATATGAGAGAGAAATATCAATCAGTTACCTGCCATATACATCAGACTGGGGATTAAACTTGCAACCTAGGTTTGTGCCCTGACCAGGAATTGAACCCACAACCTTTTGGTGTATGGGACCATGCTCCACCCAGCTGAGCCACCTGGCCAGGGCTAGGAGTGTTCTTTTACTGGAAAAAAGCAAGTATGTATATTTTGTCTTATAAATTTGTTTCTGAATGTTCTCTAACTTGCTGTCCTCTCCAGATATTGCAAATCACAACCGAATTAGTAAAGAGGAGGAAATGGTACCTGTTCCCACTGAGTTTATAATCTAAGGTTGAAAATTTAATGGAGTTTAAAAAAAATCTACAAATTGGACATGTTGAAGAAAAGCTTTTCAAAAAAACACCCTAATGGTTAAACTACTACCTGATAAAATGATGGAATAAATTAACCGATGTAGTTTATTTTAAAATTGGAAGAAAATTACATTTCATTTGGCCTAGCGTTTTTGTCTATATTTGTAAAACCCGCAGTTTTGTATCACACTGCCCTTTTTAATTTCCTTATTACTATTTGATGTATTTCATCATGGTTATAGAAAATTACGATGGATATTAAAAACATAGGTTTTTAAAGACAGTTGGACCCTGGGTCCAGATGTTAGCTATATAACTGGTTACGTGCCCTGGGCTTAGGTGTTCATTTTTCTATAAACTGGAAGCAGAAATACCCACTTTATTAAGCTGTTGGGAAGCTTAACTTAGAAATGATGTGTTCCATAAAAAGAACATAAAGCTTGGAGAAGTTAGTAAGTACTCAATAACATTAGCTTCTAATCTTCTAATCTTCACAATCTTCTTATTGTGCAAAAGTCATTTCTTAAGATGCAAATAATATCAGTGCAACTGACGTCACGTCATAGCTGCAACCGCCCTGAAAGAGGGTCCGGAGTAAACAGCCACAGAGTCTCCTTGGCCGCGCAGGCCGTCCTTTTTAATGGCACTGCCTGGATTATGTTCTTGGTCACTTTAGTAGAAGGAACATTCTCCCAGCAGTGAGAGGTGGAAGGAAGTGGAGTGACTTCTGTTTATTTTTTGCGCTTAGGACACTGGAGAGGTCAGCGAACTGGAGATTACGTTTATCGGCATCCACACACTCACTGCCCACAGCAACGTGCTTGTGCTTTCCTGAGACTTAAGGAAAAGTCAAACACTGACAAGTCACCTGAACTGGTCATTTTAAGTTACACAAACAGGAGCCATTTCTTCACAGGCCAGGTCTCGGTTCATGTATTATTTATTTGTTTGCTTGTTTACTCATTCTCCAAGAGAAACATCTCCTGTTCTACAGTTCTTCTAGCATAGAACTGTGCTAGAATGGTTACTGCTAGAAGAATATGTGGGAAAATTTTAGATGTTTCATGCATAGTATTGGAATATATTTAAATGCAGGTTTTGACATTTTAATGGTAAAATAACTCACTGTTATATAAGAAAATCTATCTTACAGTCACTAAAACCTCTACATTTCCTTGCACTGAATTTTATGGGGTGACTTTGGTCTTGGTTAATTTAAGGTCAGGGCCTTCAATAAGTTCTTATTTGAGATTTTCTTAGGCTAGAATGAGGCAAGACCTTAGACTATGGCAACCAAATTAATTAGGATCTCTGGATGGACCTTTAAAAATGAAAGTCGGGCAATCAAACTCAAGTACAGTGAGGTTCTCAATTTACCATTCGTGGATGGGATTTCGAGAGTCCATGCATATGTGCAAATTGTAAAAATATTAAAGTTTAGTTGTTTTCATCACTTTCACAAATGGGTCCTTGATTTCAATTAAAATAAAATTGAGAACAATTTTATATATTTCTTATACAGAAGGAGAGGCAATTCTTTGATTTTTATTAAATGAAGTGGAAAATATAAGCAGCCAAATAAACAAAATGAACTAACAAGCAAAATAGCGACAGGCTCATAGAGAATAGGCTGACAGCTGCTGGCAGTGTGTGCGCGGTGAGGGGAGTGAGGTGGGGAGGGAGATATTGAATATAAACAAAAAACAGGACGCAGACAACAGTGCACTTCTGATTGCTGGGGAGGGGTTGGGTAGGGGAGGTGGAGGAGAGTGTGGGGGATGGATGGAGGCCTGACTCGGGGTGGTGAACACATAATACGAGTAATGTGTTCAAAATTGTGCAACCCATATAAATTTGTTAACCAGTATATCCAAAATAAATTCAATAAAAAGGAAAAATCTTATTTGTATATGAAGATGAAGTGCCCAGCTGCATTTATCTTTGCTAAGACACTTCCAGAAGCTGTCCAGGATATGCCCGACTGTGAAGCAATGCCGCCCTCTGGTGGTCAGACATCATATTGGCACTTTTTATTAGAAATTCTGGATTCTAAAGGCGTTGCATCCCTTCCTGTCGGTTATCCTGCATTAATTGTGGGTGTACCATTTTAATTCTTCCAGGTTTGCACGGACTGCAAGAGCAAGAATGTGGATGTATTTTTAGCCCATTGTACAGGTAAGAAAGGAAATGTCCTTGACTAGTGTTAATCCTTGAACAATTGAACTTGATTTTTTTTGCTGCGATGTAGTTCTTGTATCACTTGTGCTTTCTTGTAGCTTCCTTGGTAAAAGCAATGACATACTGTGGAAATCTAGACTCAGAGAAACCATTTTTCTTTAAATCGGTATCTGCTGCATTAAGTAACATCCATTCAAATAAAGTGAGACAGGTAAGTTGGCATGCGACAATTATAAGAAAAATTAGTATGTATGATCAAGGGCTTTTTAAAAATATTAGCCTACTACCCAAATGGTATCTAAAAACATATTAACCCCCACCTGGAGTCCTCTGTCATATTGTTTAATAATTTGGATCTTCCAACAGCATCATGGCATAGAGGATTTAGTGATCACCTATTAAGTATAAACTGCTTGCTTATAAAATAAATGCTTCTTCCGGGACCCACTATTTTGGGAATATGAACCCACCTTTGTCAAATAAAAACACTCTGAATATTGCGGCATTATAGCTTTTTTCCTACTCTAATGCCTTGGACTTATGTCGCCGGCTGTGGAGATAGTATTTGGGAAGCCCAGCACTCACACGGTCTGAAGTGCCGGTTGTCTTCCAAACACGGGGCTTTGTTAGTTTCAGAGCTCATCCTAGAGCTTTGACGTCCTGCAATTTTTCTTTGACTTTAAATGATGTTGCCTTTCCTCATGCCCTGGAGCAGCAGTTGGGCCTCTCAGAGTTGTGCTATTATGTTCCATCAGAACTATATGTATTTACAAAATATTAACATTGATACTATTACTATTATTATATCCTAACATTTACTGAGTGCTTGTTATGTTCTAGGAGTCTACTAAGAGCTTTACCAATATTAATTCACTAAGTTTGCTGCGACCTTATGTGGTGGATACTATTATTTAACCCAGTGTTAGAAATGAGGACACAGAGGCCCAGGGAAGTGACACCATTTTTAAGTGGTGGAGCCGATTTCAAAGTCAGCACTCTGAGCTCGGACTGGGATCTTCAAACTGTTCTACTCAATGCCTTGTAGGCTGTTTTCTTAGCTTGGCTGAACACCTTGCTTCAAGTGCTACTATTCTTTAACTGGTCAGGAGCACATGCTCTTTTTCTCCCTCTTCTATTTCAGACTTTGAGCAAACTCAATGACCAGAGTGAGGTCTGAGACCGGTTCTGCCGCAGCCCGGCTCCTTCTGTCAGCAGCTGCCTGAAGAGGCCGTGCAGTATCTTGCACAACCGTTTTCTGTTGCTGTTTAGATGCTGTGGATGAACTCTACTGCAAGTACAATGGGACTTCATAACCACGGAGTCCTTGTTCAAGATTTGCCAGCAATTTCTGTCTAATTTCTGTTAGTGAGCAGATTCACTGAGTAGGTTATTTACAGTTATTTTATAAAAATTGGTATGCATTTAGTGTTAGTGTGCTGAAAGGTTAAATGTGAATTTATTTCTTCTTCAACAGTAGTTTGTGTTGTTTTATTTCCTTTTTGTTGTAAGTTGATTTGTAAAACTGAGAAACATTTTGTCATCAGAGCTTTAGAACATTTGCAAATCATTTATAAAAATCCAGGATGATCTATAACTAATATACAGAAACAACTTAGCACATTGCCATTTCCCCTTATGGAAAAGAATTAAATATCATAAGGTTAAATATTATTTTATGTGCTACAATTTGAAGTTCACAGAAAATAAGTCAAACAAAAACAAATAACAAACTAGAAACCATTGTTCTCCATGCTGTTCCATGCACCACAGTCTTCAGAAATATTTTTAAGATGACTGGTATTCCAAAGAAACCAAATTCTTCACATTAGTCTCTTTGGCTGTGACTATTAAAAATGCTTAGGAAGCCTTAAGACCTGATACCCCTGATTTCCACATCCCCACCTCATAAGAGTCTCTGTTTTCAGTTTAATTTTGTTGGAGCTGAAGAGTGTGGAAATTGCACATTTTTTCACAAATATGAGTTTTAGATGAGAAAACATCACTGGTAAATAGGATGTCTTTGTGCTATTCTGTTATAAGATTACAGTTGTTTGAAACTTTCCTGTTTCAGAGAGATAGTCGATGTAACATAATACACCTCTATATATTCATTTATGCACGCTTTTACTTTTCTTTTGTTGGAGAGCTTAGATATGTGATTGTTTGTAAACCTACCAAACTAACAGGGTGATTGACAAACACCCTAGGCTAGACTGACCTATATAACCTGAATAAGTTACCATTTTCATTCTTGCACATGTGTTCTTACTTACATGCAATTACGCTTGTTCATATTTTTATCTATCTATTTAATCTACCTAAAAAGAGATCTCACTTTCAAAGGTCAGTAGGCGTGACTACATAATTATGCTTAAGTCATAAGGCATTTTAACTGATTTAGAAATTACCAGTATAACAAAAAGCCAAATACTTTAAAGTGAGTTTGAGAAATGGGTTGCAAACAAAATTGAAAGACAAATAATTTAGTGGTTTTTGTGGACAACTGTAAGAGTAAATTCTTGTGCCTGCAAGTGTGTGGTTAACATTCATATTGCCCTTAATTTTAATATTAAGTCCTAGATAGGACAAGGTTATAAAATAAAGGGTAAATAATAAACATTTCAAATTCTTGTAGTTCATCCAGCCATTTCGACTTCAGTTGACATGAACTATAAAGAACACTCTGTCCCCAAGAATCCTCAGTCCCTTTATAAGTGATCTGAATCGGAATGAGTGAGGCCAGCTTTCATTCCTGTCAAATAATGTACCAGGAAAAGGTGGAGGTAGTCATCGCAGGTAAAATTAGCTCAGAGAAAGAAATTCTACTCTGTCCAGGTAAACTGTTCCAATGGTAGATGGCAGTAACATTCACTGTCCCTAATCCACTGGTCATTGGTACATAAACATGAGTCAAGGAAAGTAAAAAAAATAAAATATATTTTTCTATCTATAAATTGATATTTTTCTATGTGACTTTGGTTTATAATTAAATTCATGCTCTGCAGGCATTTTCTAATTTGTTAGAGATTATGGCATTAAAATCATTATATTTAATCAGTAGATAGATTGTCCTATTTTACTATTGATGTAACACAGGCTCCTGTATTTGAATGCATTTCAGTGTTTATAGAAGTTTAATGGATAAAACTTAAAAGCCAAAAACTCTGGTGTCCAATGTTAATATTATCTTCAAAGCAAAGAAAGACCAAAACATATGCCATACATAGAGCCCGTGTTCTAAGACTTGTTCTGCACAGGAAGGTAACAATGAGTGTTGACCTTGAGAATCTCCTTGGAAATGAGTTCTGAGAGCCCAGTAGCTGAATATGTGTTTCAGACACACAAAATTCTGAACCCTAAGTCTTTACTTCAAAGCAGGCACTAACAACACAATATGGTCCAGATGCTAGAATGTTTCCAGTGACACTGAATGATTTTTATGAGATCACCTTTTTTTTACACGATTAAATACTTTCATAATATTTATTATGGCAAAATAAATTACAAAATTAAAGCTGACCTGTAAGAATGTTAAGGGCCTTGTAAACTGACATATATAAACTAACAATAAAATATGTAACGAGGAAAGGACTGTTAACTTTACATTTATGCAAAATAAATGCCTTTTTAATTTTATCATTTGTCTTTCATTTTAAAGGTTATTTGCCCTCAATCATGATGCAAGTGTTATGAGGCCTAGCTTAAACCACGTTTAGTAATCTCATTTGACAGATCTCTATTCTGTAATGCATACTATAACGAAGAAAAAGATCTTTTTTAATGAAAACATTAATGTGTTAATACCCTCATTTGTTTGACATTTAGTGGTTTCTAAAATATTTAGTGTTGTGGAACACGCATATGCCTCAGAGATGCATGTCCTGTATTCTCTGGGATGACGACCTAATTCAATGTAGAACACGGGTTTTTGCAACAAGTTCGTTGCCAGATTTCAAATAATGAGTTAAATGGTGCTTTCACAATCCAAAGATTTTTAGTAAAAGTCATGTTGTCTAACATATCATACTTATTTTATATTTTTAAGTGTATTTAACTATTCTAAAATTCTTTGTATTAACTCAGCGTGTAACAACCAATTCACATAGAACTAAATTGCAATTTAATAACTATTGTGCTGAAGTAAATTTGTGTCCATTATTTCAAGGTATTTACAGTAAAGCAAATTATATATATATATATATATATATATATATATAGAGAGAGAGAGAGAGAGAGAGAGAGAGAGAGATTTTTCTTAGAATGGCCACCAAGTATTATGTGTTGAAAACTACTGGAGTTATTCATTATTCTTTTAATTCGTTCTTACAGAATGTCCCCCTAGGAGTGTGGGGCATTGTGCCTTCATTTATGGAAGACTGATGAAGGGCACTTCTGACTGTATGACTGCATTTACGTAATTCTTTTTCACCCGGTTTACATCCTTTTGTTCTAATTTTAACAAATGTGTGTATTTTAATTATTTGTTTGGGTTCTTCATTTGTATGGTGTTGTTTGTGTTCCCTGAGTTTCTAGGCTGATTTTATTACTTTTCAGCATTTTAAAGGTTACTGCTCCAAGGACAAGCATATAAGTTACTCTTCTGGGTTTGGGCAATAGAGCAGTCAATAAAATAGAGAAAAAAAATCCTGCCCTCATGGAGCTTACATTCTAACAAGGAAGACAGAAAATAAATGAGATAAATTTAAAATACATTTAATAGAGGTTAAATGATAATACATGCTAAGAATAAGAAGAGACCAAGGTAAAGAGATAGGAACTATGGCAGAAAGTGTGCCGTGTCCCCAGATGGAGGGGCAGGAGCTGTGATGATGGGAACGGTTCCCTCCTGTGACAGAATGCCAGAGACTGGGTGGCTTAAGCCATGGACTTTTATGTCTCAAAGTTCTTTATTCTGGGAAGTCAAATACCAAGGTGCCAGCCAAACAGTCAGTTTATGATGAGAACACTCTTCCTGGCTTGCAGACAGCCAGCTTCTCGCTGTGCTCATGTGGCAGAGACACACAGAACACTCTCTAGTGCCTCTTCTATAAGGACACGAATCCTATCACTAAAGACCTCACTCTTATGACCTTTTTTAACTTAAATTCCTTACCTCCCTATGTGCCCTATCTCCAAATGCAGTCACATTAGGGGGTTAGGGCTTCAAAATATGAATTTGAGGGAACATAATTCAGTCCACAACAGGGAGTTATACATTTCCTATACGTTTAAAAATGTTCGTGTTTTCTGTCTGAAAAACAAGATTACCAGAATGCCATTTATGGTTAATATAATGTGATTGCTTTTGCATAAAAAATGTGATAGTCATGAGCTCCATGGTTAAGGCATTCTGATGCCAGGTACAGTAGTTGAGCATAGACATTACCAGCCACACCTGGCTACTCAGGTGAGAGTCTGGCCACGAAACAGTGGAGTGGTCCAGCATGGTTTTGCAACATACCAATGGCGGTTCAGAGGCCGAGACGTATTACATTCTGATGGAGGTTCCTACGGATCATCCATCTGATTAAAGAAGATAAAACTGAGCTAGTTTTTTAAAAATATTTTTTAAATGTAGCAACAGATACATGCTTAATTCTACAGGTCGTCACAGAGTTAGGTGCAGGAGAGAGTCCTGGTACTAACTGCAGAGAAAGTTCCCCACGTTGTTTGATGTTGTTGTTTCTTCTTTCTTTCGTTTTATTTTCTTTGTTTCTTAAGTAGGAAAGAATACTGGGTTACTTCACATGTGATTTATGATCTCTCCCAGAGTACTCAGTATATAAAAGTCCTCATTTTCTATTGATTCAGCAAGAGGAAGGAAGGTTATTTTGGTCAAACTTACTTCCTTTCTGTCATAAATAATAAAGAAACATCTCCCTACTAAGTGTAGAAAGGGTTTTTTTTTTAGTATTTTTTCTATTTGTGGCCTTTCTTTTTATGCCCACATTTAGAAATTGGCTAATTAGTAAATCCATTAAGAATCTAAACTTAACAAGAACAATTGTTACTTTGAAAAAATACTTCGATAAGAAAATAAGTAAAAATAAACTAGCATTCCATCTTTATTTCCTTTGCTTCTAGAGCTGCCTTTTTAGAAAAGTTAGGGACATCAGAGCCTTTTTTAGACTGTAATGTGTTTTTCTAATCAACTTCCATATTTAACACCCATTTTTATACTCTCTTACACCTTGGTTCACATCTTACGGGGCTCCCAAGTGCCCATGCTCCCTATTTTCTTAAAATTTCAGTAAGTTCCTTACATTTTATTTGTTTTGTTTTGTTTTGTTTTGTTTTGTTTTAATTTTTAGAGAGAGGACGGGAAAGAGAAAGAGAGGGAAAGAAACATTAATGTGTGGTTGCCTCTCACTCGCCCCCTGCTGGGAACCTGACTGAAACCCAGGCATGTGCCCTAGACTGGGAATCAAACCTGCAACCCTTTGATTCTCAGGCAGGCACTCAACCACTGAGCCACACCAGCCAGGGCTATTTTTAAATACAGATATTTTCCTGAGGCTAATAAAGCCCGAGAGAGTGCAGAGAAGGGAGTCAGGGAGCACAGTGGCTGGCCATTTGATGGTCTGGGGGAAGAAAGAGACGAGGATAAAGGCAGGGTTGTAGAGGCTACGGAGCATATGGGGCATGGTTAATCCTATGATGATATGATCACTGGAGCATCTAGGTGTCTCTTGAGTCCAGATATTTACTTCACCAGTCTTTCAAGGGGTCTGCAGTGCTCATCATTAGTCACATAGGCTGGAGCAAATATTATAAGAAAGGAAAAAACACGTATAAGCCATTACCATGCATTGTGTGTTAGCCTTAGGAAGCAGTAGTTCATCTGATCAGCTTCTAAAACTGCCATCAGGGACTCAAGGAAACGAAGCACAGGCTACATTGTAGTGAGGAAGGCAGGTTAGAAACGGTTTTGGGGCTCGGGGCATTGCTGCCGGGAGGATGGGAGCGGAGGTACAGGACTGGGAGGCAGGCTGGCATGGTGGGAGGGAGCGGGGTGATGTTGGGGACGTAGGCTGAGAGATAAGCCTCAGGCATTCCTGGTGACCAGTGTCCTCCTTGTCCCCCACACGAATGCGGTGGAAGTAGGGTTCATGAAGCCGAACGATTCTTCCTGCATAGCAATTTTTCCTTTTTCTGGGGCTTGGGCCCATGACTTTTGCTGTGAATCTGGAATTAAGATTTGAGAGGAGCGGTGTGACTGCCGAGAAATGGGACTGACATGTAATCTTTGTCTTAAGTAATAACCCTCTTTTCTTTCTTCACTTGCTCTTCTCTACACTGCCGATGGAAATACCGAAGTAGTGAGGGTCTCGCTTAACAGAGTAGAGGGTTAATCCGTTAAAACATGACACCAGCTTTCTCTTAAATCTTAATAAAAATGTTATCCTTATAATATTGGTACCAGAATCCCAATGGGCATTTACTAAATATGCAGATTCAAACACAATCTCCAAGACCTAGTGGCTCAGAATTTCACTGGGTTGGTTTCAAGAACAAGGATTTTTAAATGACGGCCCACTTCAGTTTACGCCCTAAAGTATGGAAATCAGTCACAAGGGCTTTTTTAGCCAGGAATATGAAAGAAGTCCCTGCACTCTGATCCTCAGGTGTGTACGTGTGCAACGCAGGCTTTATTCGGGCATGCGCATTGGCCACGGCACGTTGCGGATACGTAGTGGATCTGCGGTGCTGTTCGTAAGGAACCAGAACTGGGTGTATGATTCTGTCACGTGGCAAGGGACCATGTCAAATTCACCATTGCTTTAAATTCATATGAGTTTGTCAGAATCAGAAAGTATACTATCCTGAAACACACTCTCCTTATTCATGTATTCCTGGGTGACTTTCCTAAGACCAGAGGTTGCTATTTAACATCTTTCATCATGGAAAATTTCAGTCTCCTTGTGTGGCACATTTACACTGGTGCTGACGGATACTAATGCAGTCACATAAGAAAAGGGTCTCATCCTCCGGGGTATTTCCCACGTATATCCATTAGAAACACACCATAAAGAGGAGCTATTTCCCTTCCAGCCCAAGGCTCCTGGGGTAATTATTTTTCTTTCAACACCTTCATTGAAATTTCTTATGTAATGCTACCAGAGTGAATTACAGTTAAACCTGTTTTGTTCGGCGTGGATGGAGTTGGAATGAAGAGAAGGTGCCAGCGATATCACTCAGCTACTTTCCGTTTGAGGACGGAGGCTGATGGAAACCATCATAATAACTAGAGGGAAAATAACATTCAATCCTGAATCTCTGCCAGATATGTGAATTTCTGTCTTCCGCTTTCATTTTTCTGAAATAGGCTCACCATGGCATATTCCTTATCTACTTTTTAAGTGATTTTTCCTTCTACGGGCAATACATTTAATTGTATTAAGTGTTCAGAAGATACCAAAATTAAGAACACATTTTGTTTTGTTTTGTTTTTGCCTAATCCCTTCACCTTTTCCCCCAGCCCCCAACTCAGAGACAGACAACTGTATGGTGATTGCCAGAGGGAAGGGGGTGTGGAAAGGTAGAAGAGGGTAAACGGGGATAAATGGTAATGGAAAGAGACATGACTCAGGGTGGTGAACACAATACAATGCACAAATGATGTATTACAGAACTGTACACCTAAAACCTATGTAATTTTATTAACCAATGTCAGCACAATAAATTCAATGCAAATTTAAAAAAGAAAATATGTACTTGGACTCCATCTCCCAACCCCCAAAAAAGGAAATCAGAAATTGTCCTGAAGAGAATTTGTGTAGCAGTGTTCTGAAACCCCAAGTCCCAAAGGACCAGTGAGGGGGGCCTTGCTGCATCTTCTCACACTTTGTTTGCCCAGGACAAACCATCCAGGTCAATGCCGATGTGAGGGAGAGAGAGGGCAGGGTAACATCGAGTAAAATAGACTATAACTGTTAGAAAAGCTACTTGCAGCCCGAGTTAAAATGGGGCGATATCTAATATGTTGGTCTTGACATCCTGGATTCCAGATTGTGTGGCATAGACAGACCACCAGATTGTTAGGTAAACAGATGAGGTGTCTGGAGAAGGACGCTGTCTCTGCGGATGGGCGTCCTCGCGAATTCCTAGTCTGGAGGCTGAGGTGGGCCTTTCGTGCTCTCACTTCTCTGCGCTCAGTGCTTTTGCCATTCCTTCATTCCCCAGTATGCTAACCCTCCTCTAAGTCCTGATTCTAAGGGTCTTCTATAGATGACCTTTCCTCCACATGCTGGAAGACACTATGCATTTTTGCCTCTCAATTTTCTACCGATTTTGGATATGCACCTAAAGATATACACATGAAAATCTATAAGTACTCTGTTGTTGAAGTGTCGTGGGTTTAGTTGACCTTTCTTCTAATCAAGATTAGATCTGCCACGTGAAGTTTTTCTTCTCCCCACCTTGCTTTGTTATTTTAATTTTACTTTTTTTTAAAGTCAAAACTTCCATCTTGCTTTTTCAGACCCTGTTTTATTAATTAATTCCTCTTCCTCATGTCTTCAACCTCTTTGACTTGTCTAGGTACAACCATTGTCTACAAAATTTTTTTATCTTATTCACCTAACTAAAAAAAAAATCCTTATCTGGCCATGCTTCTTTTTTGCCTCTTCTTTCTGCTGTGTTCAGTCCTGCCTGGATAGGTTTCAGTCCAGTTTGTTAAAGGGGCAGTCAACATTTGCTGCCCATCTCTGATCTTGCAGTGGGCTTTGCTCCCACTACAGTTTTAAAGGGTTCTGGAATAAGGATCATTCACTTCCCAGTTCCCAAACTCAGTGGCTACTTTTCAATCTTTTCACTGAATCTCTTTGCTTTTCAGATTCTCAAATACTTTGCCTTTCTTAAAATTATATTCTCTCTTCGCTTCTGCAAACCATTCATGCGTTCAAAAAATATTGCAATATCTGTCACATTACAGGTATCGTGCTGGTTTAAGTGAATATAAGAATAAGTAATTTCTGGTCCTCAAGAAAGTTAGATACTTCTGAGAGAAACAGAGATAAGTAAATGAAAAATTATAATTCTACATGCTAAATACAGTTTAAGATGCCATTAAAATGTCATCCAGGGTTGCCTTTATGATTGCCTGTTTTTGTAGTCAGTTTTTAAAAATGAGATGGCTACCCTCAAAATTTGGTTTGAGACTAATAATGCCACAATGACACAATTTTTGAGAAAATATTTATCACTTATGTAATCAGCTTTCTGGGGAGAACAGGCCAGACCTCCTAAGCTAGTCAAAATTGACTTGAAAGATCAAGGGAAGGATACTACTTGAGATCTGTATGTTAGGTAGGGGATGTGGCTGGTGAAAGGGTCCATGAAGTATTTTCAACTCCACAGCAAAGGAGCATTCTTACCAGCTTGCCCAGATGGGGGGCAGAAGGGAATGAGTGAGGTGTGAGGTTTGAAACCTATCATTAGTACTCCAACATAGAAAATGGAGTTAGGTTCTTTATTACAACTTATCCAATTAACATTAGATGTACAATTGCTCCTTCCTCTATTACACTGACAATATTTTATAAATATTCACTTATATTCATTTCAAATTTATTGGGATGACATTGGTTAATAAAATTATGTAGGTTTCAAGTGTACATTTCTATGACACACCATCTGTATATTACATTGTGTGCCCACCACCCAAAGTCAGATCAGGTTTCGTCACCATATATTTAGCTCTCTTTACCCTTTTTAAAAAAGATTTTATTTATTTATCTTTAGAGGGGAAAGGAAGGAGAGAAGGAGAGAAGTATCAATGTGTGGTTGCCTCTTGTGAGTCAGTCCCCTCCTGGGAACTGGCCTGCAACCCAGGCATGTGCCCTGACTGGGAATCGAACTGCGATTGTGTGGTTCGCAGGCCCTCGCTCAATCCACTGAGCTACGCCAGCCAGGGCCTTCTCTTTACCCTTCATTAACCTCACACCCCCTTCCCTCTGATGAACACCATTTTTTGTATATGTCTATATTTTTCATTTGTTTTTCTTTCTTTACTTTTTGTTCAAATACAGTTCTTTCCATTTTCACCCCACCACACCCCTCGGCCCCACCTCCCACCCTGGAACCTAGCCCCTTTAGCTTTGTCCATGTGTCCTTTATACATGTTCCTTGACGGCCCTTCCCCTCTTTTCCCTCATTATCCCTCTTCCCACTCCCCTCTAGTCACTGTCAGCTTGTTCTTTATGTCCATGTCGCTGGTTCTGTTTTGCTCCCTTGTTTGTTTAGTTAATGAAGTTCCACTTATAGGTGAGATCATATGGTATTTGTCTTTCAGTGCCTGGCTTATTTCACTTAGCATAATACTCTCCAGTTTCATCCATGCTGAAATTGAGCATCTTTTCATATATCTGTTGGCCGTTTGTATGTCTTCTTCAAAGAAGTGTACTTTTAGGTCCTCTGCCCATTTTTTCATTGGATTGTTTGTTTGGTGTTGAGTTGTATGAGTTCTGCATATATTTTGAATATCAACTCTTGTTAGAGCTGTCGTTTGCAAACATCTTCTCCCATTCACTTGGTTGCCTCTGTTTTGTCGTTGGTTTCGTTTGCTGTGCAGAGACTTTTGCATTTGATCTAATCCTACTCACTGATTTTTGCCTTTACTTCCCTTGCCTTTGGGGTAAAATTGTGAAAAACTTAAAAATACAAAATAATCTTAAAAGTCTGTATCAATCTGATATTACAAAGTTGTGAAATTGTTAGTTGGGTGTACTGGGGCAAAAAGTAGGTTTACAGTTGCTCGTCTAAAAAAATAACACAATAATTAATAAGTAATAATGTTTCACAAACCCACAAGTGTAAACCTACATCCGCCACACACTGTGTGATGATTAAAATCATGGTCTGACGTTCTACAGAATTGCTTTTGGATTTTACCACAGGCATTTTCTAGCTGCGTGGCCAGGGACAGTCTCCAGTAAGCTCACCGAAAGGTCATTCATTACATGAGAAAATTAATATAAGGCGTTTAGCTTATTCTTTGATGTGATGGATGTTTATTTAGTACCCACCATTCACCAGGTTCTTTGCTATGCACTGGATATTGATTGGTGAATAGAAAGGAGCTGGAACCTGATCTTGTGAGGCTGTCTTCTGTTAAGGGGAAGACAAAAACAATGCAAATAAATACACAAATAACTATTTCCAAATTGAGAAAGTGCCCCAAAGAGCTAAGCCAATAGCCATCATCACGGTGCATGACTCAGCAGTAAGGGGGAGGGCAGAGGAGGGATTAGGTGAGACGTTCAGGAGCCTGTTTCCGCGATGCCACCCCAGGAAGGCTTCGAGGGAGAGACAGTTTTTAAGTAAGAAGTTATAAAGAGGAGGGAGACACACCCTAAAACAAGGCTCTGGGGTGGGAAGCAAAAGCGAGAGGACTCCAGAATAGGAAAACTCAGGCATGAAAGAGCTTACGTGTTAGGAAGCCGGACACCAGCGGGGCTTGGGAATGACGGTGTCCGGTGAGGACAGAGCCTGGCATGAAGGAAGGATTTACAAGTGCTTTTAGTTTTTGGTGTTTTTATGAAAAAGTAAAAAGATAATGTATAAAAACCTTTTAGTAAAATGCCTGAGATGTAATAGGTGCCCATCCAACAGCATCGATTGCTGTGTTTGTTCTTTTTAGTGGTACTAGTAGCTTTGCTATTTTATGAGAAGCCGTTTGCATGCCGAGTGTCTCCTTTGATACTGCTCTTGTTAATCTTTGATCCTGTCACAGTCTCTGTGACTCTTACTGTAGTGTTTCATTCTTACCTGTGGACTATCAATATGAAGAATGCATTCTAGATATTCCACACATAGTTGTTAGTTCCTTTGGAATATTTGCTTCTCAAACACATTTGCATCATTTACTCTAGTCAAATATTTTTTGTTTTTTAATTTACTAAAACATTTTAAAAAGAGAGAGATGACAAAAAGATGTAAAAATCAAGTTAGTTTGATAGCATAGCCCACATTGGGTATGGCAGAGACGGTCATTACTGAGATATCTGGGGAAAAAATCAGAGTCCCACCCGAGTGAGGGGGCTTCAGGAACCGCTTCTCTCCAGGCACCAGGAGGGAGGCCTGTTCCTCTCATCATAAACGATCATAAATGATTGATTTGAGATTCTGGATTCTTCAGAGCTTCTTCCAAATGAACAAAAGACAGGCATGCTCAGAGTCCTGATGGCATTTATCGCAGTTTTAGTGGTTTGTGTGTCAGAGAGAATTAATAGTAAATTCATTATGGAAACCCATTTACCGTGGGGGTGACACCAGCAAGAGCCTCTGGTAGCTCAGGAAATTCTGGGAGCCAACATCTGTTTTAGGGAACATAACTCAGACATTCCACATCCGTGCTTGCTCCTTGGTGCTTAATAGCTTCTTACACAGCTCTTCTTCTCCTCAGGAAATTCACATTCAGGCACAGAAAACTGTAAAGGCCAAATGTCTTCTTTAATCCTCTGAAGCTTAGCTAGCTAAAAGGAAACTGTCAAGAGCCATAGAAACTGACTGTGTGAAAAGAACAGCACTACTAATAGACAAAAGAGAAAAAGAAGCTGATTTGCTGACTTAATTCACTTAAGAATCTCTTTTTCTCTATTTGGCTGCATTTGTGTCAGGTTTTTATGTATATTAAAATAGAACATATAATTTAACCATGCCTCCTTCATTATGTTTTACTGTTAATAACTTTGCTGAATTAGAAGTGGCCTCACATAATAACTGAGTGTGTTTCCTGTAACATATGCAAACTGACTTATAAACTAACATATGCTGCTATTATTCATAATAGATTAACTTTGTTTGAAATACTTGTGCCCCAAATTACCATTTGGCATGTCTTCAAATTCAAATCCACCTCCTGCCCTGAGATGAAATGTAAGGATTTGTTTTCTGTTTACATATTTTGGACAGGCTGCTATTACTGCAGTAAAAGTGTTCAGTGTTTACATTATAAAGACTATTTATGGGGGCTTAATATGTTGCTTCTTGCAAATTGCATCCGACAGAAACTTGGCAAAGTGGCACAGAGATGTGTAATCATATTCTACTGTATTTAACATCATATCAGGTGCTTGATCTTTGGAAAATCCATGGAGTTAAATGATATTTAGCATACTCTTACATACTTTTTTATCTTTTGCTTTTTGTAGATGCTAAAATGGTGCTGAGTCTTACAATAACTTTTCAGGGGAAAAATGTGTTTTCTGATTGCCAGTCTTATACTAAGGTATGGGGGAGGGTAGTGAGGGAACCGAAAACCAACCTACTTGTTTTTGAACTGTTAATGCTTCGTAGATTGCTACTGGGTTTTCGGACTTTTGTGTTATGCTGTCATGTCCTCCTGGGGCTAGGTGGGAGCCGGAGGCCGAAACTGACCTGGAGGAAAGCATCTGGAGATGTGAAAGGCAACACAACAGCCAAAGTGAAATGCTTGGTTTGTATTGAAAGAGCATTGTATATAATTATATGCCAGTTTAAAATATTGAACCAAATTGTAAAGGCAAAAGCCAGGTAAGTTCTGGATGGGTAGAATGAAAGAAGTATACTCTTATCACTTTAAATTTAATTCGTACAATGGTAAAATGTACTAGATTTTGGAAACAGGTAAGGTCATTGAATCGGAATCTGATTATGTAAAAATAGCACTTCCGGTTAGTGTTCAACTTCAAAGGAAAATGGTCATTTCTTGAAAAGAGCACGGATGGGGAAGCAGTTTGTCATGGCCCCAGAGAACCCCTATAATGATCTTGCCACATGTTTAAAATGCAAAGTATGTCTGTCTCCAGATAATGAGCCGTCTTCATAGTTAGCCACATGGACCATTGGGGCAGATCGGATGACCACAGCGTGACCTCCATGGAACTGCTCACTTCCTAGTGGAGAGGGAATGACTTGTTTGTTGCTTGCTCAGGAATTGCTGGTCCCTTGGTTCTGCTTCCTCAGCTGCAGTTCAAACCACACCATGCAGAGCATCCATCTGGCCCATAGTGTGACCTGTGGGACTTGGGGACCCGGGATCTTTCCTAAACATCCTAGCTGATGCTCTGGCTGTGTGCTGTGCTATAATAAATGGTCTCACCTACATTTAGCATCTATGGAATGGTCACCGGGTTTTTCTTCCCCTCCTTTATAAAAATGGGATTCTTCCCTGAAAAATATAATTTGAAAGATCCACCAAAAATATTTTTATTCTAATTATTTAAAAATTATATATTGGCAAACAAAATATGATAAACAATAGACAGTATATTATATAGAAAAAACAGACTCTACCCTTATTTAAGGAAACCATTGCCTACCTTGTTTGAACAACATTAAAAAATTCTTCCATTTACTGAAGTTTGTTCAGTGCATTTTCTCATTTACCACCTCAATAGCCTTATAAGATCAGTGATATCGCATTGTTTTCATACACCAGGAAGTTCGGTATAGTTAGTTTGATGACTTGCCCGTGTCACGGGGCTTTTGAAATCAGGCCTATCTGACCTCTAGCCAGTGCTTTCAATGCCTAACTCAGCGGCCTTAACACTAATTATTGCTTTACATATTTTATAGTTTTATTTCCTGGTATAAATTTTACATGCTAAAACATTTTCTCTCAGAAGCACAGTCCTCTACCTCCAGGTGCGGCTCTTCCACACTTTTCCCTCTCTTGCACTGTCGTTCTGAAATCGTAACTCATGGGTTTGGAATGAGATCAGGACTTTACATTTCAATTTGAGCTTTTCTTGACCTTCATGGAATCTGGGCTATTGCTAATAAATAAGGTACCATGTTTTCAATGAGCATGATTGTTTATAAGAGTAATTAACTGGATAACCCCCAAAGGTTGAAATTATTGTAAATAAACTCATTTGTGGTGTATTCCATTTGCTTCACTTGCTTGTACAATAGAATCTAGTTTAGCCAAACGTGTTGACACTCTAGATAAATGAGTAAAGTCTAGGCTCATCAAAGGACCAGATGGCCTGAACCGAACTGGGTGGAGCAGTCCCGTGGGTGTATTTGCTATTGTATATTTGGGGATGTCTTTGTCGTTGTTCTAATGTTGTTGGCTGGATCTACTACATTAACATAGTTTCAGTAAATAAAACAAAACCAGTTGCTTCCCTAAGTCAGTTTGATTAAATTTATAAAATTTTACCTACTGTCACGTCTTCATACTGCATGCAAATAATTAACATATAATTGAACACCTATTGGGGCTCTATCATATTTAAGCCAGTGCTTTATAAAATAAAACCAGACTTGAAACTGGACTGTGGGAAACAGCAATTGCAGACTGCTCTGAATAAATAAGGATACTGCTAAAATGTTGCTTAATAGAATCACTAACTCCTATGCTTAAAACTGGAAAGTTTCTGACTCTGCGTAAGAAATGCTGTAGGTCGTAGGGCGGCCTGGGTGACTGACTCTGCTGTCTTCTGGCATCGAAGATGCCCTGGAGCAGGGCTGGACGGGTGGGGTCTGGGGCTTATTCTGTGGGAAGTGCTCTCTTTAATTCAGGAAAAGCTGACAAAATAGGTGTGAAATAGATATTTATTTAGAATGAGAAAAAAATTAAAGAAATTAAAATTTTAAAATATGACAAAACTGACAAATATTACGAACACCTCCAAATCCAGAAAATAATATTATTTTTAATTAATTAACTTTCAGACTCATTTCCATAATCTTTTTAAAAACTTTTCTCCTTTCATACTCTTTGATCACCACTTCATATAACATAAGTTATGTAATATTCTTAAACAGAGAAAAAGAAAAAAACTCCTTTAGCATGTTTGAGTAAGATTTGTATTTTTGTAGTGGTAATTTTTAAAACATTTTAAATTTGTAAGTTGGTATCAGTAATGTCATGTCGACATTGAGGATATTTGTCAATGTTGTGAAATCCTCTATTAAAATTTATTTGATGTATTGGCTCTACAATTTTAGGGCATTCCAAGTTTTCTCGTGCAACAAAGACTCTCAAATAATCTTTGTATTGACATCTGGCATTAACCCCTTTACCATTGGTATTCTTTCTTTTTATTGTTGTTCAATTACAGTTGTCCCCATTTTTCCTCATTACTCTCCCTTGCCCTATCCACCCTCACCTCCCTCATTCAATCTCTGCCTCTTGCCCGCACCTCTCCATACACATTCCTTAACTTGACCCTTCTCCATCTTTTCCCATTATCCCCATCCCCACATCTGGTCACTGTCAGTTTGTTCTTTATTTCTGTGTCTCTGGTTCTGTTTTGTTTGCTTGTTTGTTTTGTTAATTAGGATCCACTTACAGGTGAGATCATATGGTATTTGTCTTTCACTGCCTGGCTTATTTCACTTAGCATCCAGTACCATCCAAGCTATTATGAAGGGTAGGAGCTCCTTCTTTCCTTCTGCTGTATAGTATCCCATTGTGTAAATGTACCACTTTTTTGATTCACTGATTTACTGATGGGCACTTAGGTTGCCTCCAGCACTTGCCAATAGTATTCTTGCTACAGTGTAGTTTCCTGAGTAATTTATTAATCTGTCACTGTTCATACTGGTTAAATCAGCAGGTAATTTAAACTTTATCTCAAATGTGTTCATATGATATACTTCTTTTTATTAATTAGATTTTCAAACTAATAGAAATGATCCCCTCAGATAAAGAATTACTGATTTGGGTATTATGTAATTTTTTTGTGCTGCAGTTCATTTCCCATTATGAAATAATTTTCTTGATTTTTATGTATTTTTCATTTTGTGTTCCACCCCATTTATTTTTAATTTATTTATAATTTTAAACTTATTTAATATGCAGATTTTTAACAGACAAAATAGAAAGCCAAATCAATTATCTGTAATTTTTATTTGTTTTTTGAAACTTTCCAAAACATCCTTCTAAATTTTATTTAATGCGGCATATTCCCAGCTTAGTTTCTCCTTCGCTGGATCCCAGAAGATAGTCACAGCCACATAAATAAAATTTGGCTAATGTGGCTAAAGCCAACCGCTGAGTGTGCAGGGTGATGGACAAGTAGTAGGCATAGAAAAGGCAGCAGGGAGTTCTGTACCATAACATTTCTTACAGGGGTGTCAAAACTGTGGCCTGTCAGGCCGCATGCGGCCCAGGATGGCTATGAATGCAGCTCAACACGAAGTGTTAAATTGACTCAAAACATCTAGATTTTTTTGTGAGTACATGTCGCAATATATTTGATGTGTGGCCCAAGACAATTCTTCTTCCAGTGTGGCCCAGAGATGGCAAAATGTTGGCTGCCCCTGAATGAGTTTTGGAGTAAACTAAACTCAGTTTGAATCCAGTTTCTAGTTGTAGATCTTGGGCAAATGACTTTACTTTTCTGGGCCTCATTTATAAACTGGAGATGGTGATGCTTATAGAATTTTTGTGAAGAATACGGTACAAACTTACTAATGTAATGATGCTAGGATAGAGCCTAAAACTTTCAAAACTAGTGACTCATAAATATCACTCAAGTCATCATTGTGTAAGGAGTTCAACCTGGTGAGTGGAGTCAGCAGTAGTTTCCAGGTGATGGTGATAATTTCGACCAGGTGTAAATTGTAGCAACAGGATGCACTGGGTTTGTCCAAATGAAAGTATAGTCTTTGAGAATGTCTTGGGAGTAGCGGGGTAGCAGTATCAGTTTCGGGAAAAAGAACTAGCAAAACCAAACCTGGTTGATTAAGCAAATATCACAGCAGATCTATCAGAGAATTAGAACCACAACCAGAAAGCTGAAGGTTAAAATCTTGGCCTTATGTCTTTGGGCAACAAATACTTCTTCGTACTTACCCTGTAGAAGATGTTATTAGTGTAGATGACAGTGTAGATGTCCATTCAGTAATGGACACTGAATTCCTAGCATTGAGCCAGAATCTTGGAAGGCACTGAATAAGTATGTACTGCAGACTTGCTACAAGTAGAGGGTGATACAGATGAACCATCCTCACTCTGGTGAGGCTTAAGGGTCATATGCCACTTCTAGAGTTCAGGACGAGTGAGCTGGGTACCCAGATGCTTTAGTATCAGCCCGACAGAGATCTTCCTTGGCCAACTGAACATAGGTCTGTTACGGTGGGGAGAGAGGGGCTGAGTCAAGAGGCTCTCTCCTCTGCCTCAGTTCTTGTCTCGCTGGCAACACAAATTTAGGTGAGACACAAACACATATAGTGGAAATGAGATAGCAAGTTTATTTATGGAACACACCAGCACAGAGCTGTAGGCAGGCACTCAGCTAGTCTAAATTCCCCATGTGTAGAGAAAATAAAGTTGTTAGTAAGCTTGTTAGTAAATTTATTAGTAAATTTTACCCACTTGAGTCCAGGCTACACATGAGGACTTAGCTAGTATTGAGGCTAAGTACACCTGCCTGTTGGGATTCAGGGTTTATATACCTCAGTCAGCTTATAGGTTCTCCTCCTTCTTCCCCTTCTAAATCTTTGGAATAATGTACAGCTACAAAAGCTTCCTTTCATAGTTAATTAAGGCTCTTTGTCTTAGTGAAATTGTTACTGAGTCCCCCTTTCCCAGCCTAGGCCCCCTCCTCCTCCTCTGCAATTCCTGCTTTGTGATGTTCGAACACCCAGCAATCTTAGTAAGATTATTACAGAAGTCCCTTTTCTCAGCACAGTCTTAAGGACTCTTTCCTTCTTCTGTACTATTTGGCTTGTAATGCTTGGGGCACCAGCAATCCTATCAAACCAAGATCAGGACTGCTGAGTCAATTGATGAGACATGTTTTCCTTTTGCTTCTAGCCTCCCATACTAAGTTCTTTGCTAGATTGCAGTGGCAATGGTCCTGCCTTTGTTTCCCCTCTGGCCGCTCATTTCTCGCTGCTACATAAGAGGCCCATTAATCTGAGTACCGGTGTCTGAGATCATATCTGCTCCCAAGATACAATCTTGGAAAAAAGTATTCTAATCCCACTGATTGGCTGAGCTGTAAGACCTGAGCTGACATGCCCATGAGAGCATCAGGAAGCTCTAGACCTGGATATGCAAGAAGGCTTAATGAGGGGAAAGTTGTAGGTAACATAGCAGTGATGAGCTAAGCTATAAGCTCCTCAAGGGGCAGTTTCATCCGGAGAGGGCAATAGTCATTTGTTGGTACTGCTGCAGGGGTAAACTGGAAGGTTAGCAAGTGTCTTTTAGAAGCTGGGGAAGGGAGACATTCCATCTTTTGTCGGACAGATTGTTGGCTTCATGGGATAATTGGGGACAATATACACAAAGGGACTCCACAGCTACGCTTAGATAAGGGGCTGTCCTTTGGTTCCGTTATGGGAGCTGTTCTGGATCTGGAAGGGTGAACAATTGGGTAATGCATCAATAGTGAAAAGACAGCCCATTTTCACTGGAGAACAGCAATTGCCCACATTGGCATGTGCCCATTGGTGTTGAGAATGTCAGAGAAGCATGCTTTTGGCAAAACTAAGGGAACCATTTGTGTTAGAGGGAGCTGAGACCTCCCAAGGGAAACATACCTAAGATCTTTTGGGAAAAAATATGTTCAGTAGTGAAGCTGCTAAGTTATAAGCATCAAGAGAATAGGTATGACACCTGGCTTATTGTCTGAATCCATAGCTCTTCTTTGAATATCTACTAAGGTGCCTAGGCTGAAGAAGTGTCCAATAAACATCTGTGCAATGGTTGAACAAATAAAATTTAATTTAAAAAATGAATACAGTGGCTTTCAAATGCCCCGGGTGACTTTAGGTGTAGGTTCCCCATCCATGGATGTGCCGAATACCCAGAATATTGGAAAGTTGTACAAAACCATAAAGTTACAGAAATTAGAAGGGCCTCAAACTAAGTGCAAAAGACAGACTGTTTCTCAGTTGCTACACTTAATTATTTGATTCAATTAAATAGGTTATCTAAAGGAGTGTTTTCACTCGAAATCCTTTTGGCTGATCCTATAAAGTCTTTTGTTCCCCAACAACCGACAGAGAAGTAATAGCTGGTGTTTTGATGTACCCAAGAGAGCAAGATAGGTTTCGGGTAGCAGAAGTTTAAAATGCAAAATCTCACCCATTATCTTGCCATTTTTTCAAAAATGGTTACATTATAAAACTTTAAGAGTAAAGAAAAGCTTTGCTTTAAGCAACTTCTCTGGTGTCTTTTATGTGAGCTTCTAAAATTATAATATTTTCTCCCTTAGAGAAAAAACAAACTTTCTAAATTGAAGTGAGCTGTCTGCTTCATTGCCTATCATCTTTGGCACATAATAGAGCAAATCTCTTACTAAAAGTCAGCATGTGGAGCATTAGTACAAACACACAAAATCCTCTTAGAGGAAAAGACGTGAGGAAATATTTCATGGCATAGTATGCAAAAACACTTTTCGCTAATTAAAGAACCACTGCGGGCTTGGCTGGCAATCCTGTAATAAATATCATTCATGTTGCTCCGAAACTGAGTCCTCTGTGCACGCAGCAAAGCCCACATTATCTGAAACTGAATAATGAGGACTGAGGCTGTTTCCAGTTCCAACAAGGGAATGAAAGATGACTTTTTACTTCATTCCCTCGCCTTGGACCACATCTCTAGTAAAAATGTGACCTTTCTGTGTTTACATTTGTAGAACAGAAACCCTAAACGGATTCATAAGGATGCCCATAGAATTAGCCTGATCTTGTCATTAATTCAGCTGCATCAACCAACTTTGCATGAACCAGAGAAATTTATAGTCTGACTGATATATTTCATTTCATCGAAATTGACCAAGATGCCCTGGCTGGCTGCTGGTTCAGTTGGTTGGAGTGTTGTCCTGCATACCAAAAGGGTTGTGGATTCAATTCCCGGTCAGGGCACATACCTGGGTTGTGGGTTTAATCTGTGGTCAGGGCGTGTATGGGAGGCAATTGTTGGTGTCCTTCTCTTACATAGATGTTTCTCTCTCTCTCTCTCCTCCTCCTCTCTTTCTAAAAGTCAATATAACATATCCTCGGGTGAGGATTAAAAAAAATCAAGCCGGTACACAAGTACCCTGACTCCTTGGGAGAACAAAGCCCATAATTCCAAAGGTCACAAAATCCAATATTCAAAAATAAGATTTATGATGTCTAGCATCTAATAAAAGATACTAGACATATAAAGAAGCAGGAAATAAACCATAACTAGGAGAAAAAGCAGTCATTATAAAACAGATCCATAAAAACCAGAAATGATAAAATTAGTAGACAAAGATTTTAAAAGACCTCTTATAACTAAGCTTGGGCATTGAAAAGAAAACAACTGAAAAGTACCAAAGCAAAGGATATTTATGACGATTAGAAATTTAACTCGACATTTGATGGCAGAAAAGACTTAACATTTAATATGTGGTAACATTATTTTGATTATTAAAATTTTTTAAGAAAAACACATTAAAATATTTTCAGATGATGTGAAAGCTATGTGGGAATTACTTCAAAATATTATGAGTGTGGAAGAAGTGTGAGGGATCATAAATGAAGCAAGACTGTCAGTGAGCTAGTCATTACAAAGCTGTGGGAATATTGTTTGTTGTCTTACTGTACCTACTTCTGTATAAATGGTTAAAACACACAAAGAAAACTCAATGGAAGGATTTGGCAGCAGATGAGATAATGAATGAGAGAATGTGTAAACTGACGAATTGGTCAGAAGAATGTACCCAGTGCACACAAAGGGAGACAAAGATGAAAATAGAAGGTGAGATCTATAGAGCAAACTACAAAATACTAACAGCATTTGATCAGAAGGAGGAGCAGATGTAGTATTTGGTGGTATAATGGCTGAAAATTTTCCAGAAATGAGAAATTCTTTCACTTACTGAATGAAGGAACCCAGAGGATTCCAACTATAGTAACATTTAAAAATCTACACACAACTATATTATAATAATGTTACATGAAACCAAAAAGAAATAGAAAAAATATAAAAATTTGAAGAGTCTAAACTTAACCCAAGTTCTATTCAAACTACTAACATCTGACTTTTCAACCATAAAACAGGAAGGTGGAAGTAGGTATAATATTTTCAATTTCCTGGGGAAAATTTTTTCACTTAAAATTATAAATCCATCAAAAATATTTCTTAAGAGTATTATTTAAAAAAATACTTAATCTAAAGAAATTTTCAAATAAATAAATCTGAAAACAAATTGTTAATAGCATTCTTTAAAGAGGATATTCCAAAGATGCTTATGAAAGAATGAAAAGTGACCCCAGATGAAAGGTAGGAGATGCAAAAGTGGACTAACAGGGAAAAAGTAAAGATGTAAAAAATGTAAATAAAAATGAGTTCTACAAAACAGAATAATGCCTAGAAGAGTTAAAATTATTGAGTCAAAATACCTAAAAACTATAAAATATCAGTCAAGAAGAAGAGTAAAGTGGAGATAAAAATTCTCAGGCCCTTGTGTTATCTGAAAAAAGACTAACTATTTTGATTAATTTTGTTAAGTATGCATATTTTAGAATAACCTCTAACAGAATGAAATCAGGAAGAAAAAAAGACAAAAAACATTTAGCAATACAAAAGTAAGCATTAAAGAAAAGAAAGAAGAATATTTATAAAGCAGAAAAATAGATGACAAATTTAAACACAAATATATCAGTATTTTAAAAATGCAAGTAGAATAAAAGTTAAAAGATGAAGATTTTTAAATAAATTTAAAAATTATACTATTTAAAAGAAACATCTAAAATATTAGTATATGGGAATGTTTAAAATCTGAATGTAAAAAATACTAGGCAAATATGAGCAGAAAATTTTTATAGCTACATTAATGACAGACAGATTGTTAGAAAACATCAAGGGAGATTAAAAAGAATCACTTTTCATGAATGAAAGGACAGAATTTATCAGGAAAACATACCAATTTAAAATTTGTGTGTACCTATGTAGACTCAAGGTAGATAAAATTTGCCACTTGCTAGCCACAAAAGGCTTGACAATTTCAAGGAACTGGTACCATGTAGGGCCTTTTATGTGATAAATAGGCAAATAAAAGTGAAAAGTAATATATCAAAAAGAGAACTAGACAATTCCCAAATACCTGGAAATTAAATTTGCCATGAATTAAAAATAAATAAAAATAAGGTACTTTGCACTGAATGATAAAAATAGCTCATGTAGAAACATGCATACTGGAGCTACAGTCATACTAAGAGAAGAGTTTAAAGCCTTAAATAGCTATATTGAAAATAAGAAAGGTTAGAACAAATAGAATAATTATCCATTTCAGAAGTTGGAAAAGGAACAACAAAAGACACCCAAGTAGAAGAAAGGACGCAATAAAGCTCAGAAATTAGAGGTACAGTACAAGAACATACAATGGTAAAGATCCACAATTGCAAGAGCTGAAAAAGTGAAATTCTTTGAAAAAGTGAATGCAATCAACAAATATTTGGCATGTATAAAATGTATTGTTCAGTATCCAGTTGGGAACAGACACCATGTCCCTAATTTGAGAATCCAGTATAAAAGAGTATCCGGCAGCAGGGAATGAAGCACTGAGAGAGGTAAAGAGAACTCTAACCACAGAAAGAGCAGGTATAGGGACAGCCTAGAGCTGAGTTAGAGAAGGTACCCAAGGAAGGAAGAAACTTGAAAGAAGGACCCGCACAGGGATGAAGTTCAGACTTCAGAGTAAGGGTGTGGTTTTGGCCCAATGCTTGTCAAAGAAATTTCTGTAGTGGTGACAGGCCAGGGTGGGCAAACAGGAAACTGCTCACTGACCTGTGGGCAGCTGTAAGGCACAGGAGCAAGAAGAAGAAAACACTAGAATCAGGAAGAAAGTCCCCTCTTCCTGCCGTGCCCCTCCAGTGCTTTCTACTCACAAAGTTTAATATTTTGCTAGCTGGCTAAGAAGACCTAAGTGTAAGTCCAACTCCAGTATCACAAAGCTGGGGTAAGGAAGGGTAACAGAAACAATAAATCAGTAACTGCCACACATGGACTATTAGATGGTAATAAAAGTAAACAAACTGCAGCTGACTGCAACATCATTCAAATGTAATTTACCTTAAAGCAAATCACAAAAATGTATACACTATGATTATGTTTTATACTAAGTTGGAAAACAATGGTGGTAAATATGTAAAGTATTACAAGAACGTAATTACCTAAAGTCATTGTCATATCTCAAAAAGGCAAGGAAACCATTGTGATCAGTGAAAGAGTGATTTGGGTGAAGGCTGGTCATGCAGGATGGTGGGTACAAGGTGTGTACTTCACAGCAATTTGTTAAGTTATATTGATGTGTTTGATAATGCTATTAACATAGTCACACTAGTCGTTAGTGTTTTCACATTATACCTTTTTCATTCTTTATTTTCAGCCCTCCTTCATACTTAGATGTGTTGCATCTCTGGAGAATTCAGGGGGTTAACCAAGGTGATTACATAAACTGCAGGCTGAAAAAACAGTTTCTGGGAACAGCCCTAATTCCTAATCTGAGCTGCTATATTTTGAATAGTGAATCTCTGACTCACAGTGATAGAGACCATGACCTTTAAATCACTTGTATAGATGAACAAGCTGGAACTCAGACAGGTAAATGAGCAACTCAAGATCACGTGGCAACTTGAAGCTAACACTTGGACTAATGAAAACTGCAATTGGTCTCTCAATTCAGTGCCTTTTCTATTACCCAAAACTATTTTACATATTAAGTACCTTCAGAAAACACATTCCAGCATCAGTGGGAGTCAAAAAGGGGAAAAAGTGTTGATCCTGTGTAGTCCTACACATAAGTCATATTCTAAAAAGGCCCTAGTTGAACACACTACAGAGGTGCAAGCTAATTGCATCACTTTTCTTTTATGTTTTAGTCAAACAAGAAATATGCATATATAAGGGGAGGGGGTAGGGGTGGAGGAATTGAGCAAAAAGAAAACAGTACTCATGGACATGGACAACAGTGTGGTGATTGTGGGGGGGAGGGTATAGAAGAAGACTAAATTGTAATGAAAAAATACAATAAGAATTATTTTAAAAGATATATTCATACATAAATCTATCAAGCAAGATCAGTACAACTTTCAAGTGAGACCCATATATTTTCTATTCATATTCTTTCTTCTTCAGTGACTATCATAAGATGAGGTACAAGTAGGAACTTTTTTACTTCATATTTATAGAAAATCAGGTATGGAGTTTCTCAGACCTAATGAACATATTTCTATAAATCCTTTCATTTTCTTTAACCTGAGCATTGGTTCAATCCTCTAGATGTTTAGTTCTGTTCCAACTGACATATTCTTCCACTAATGGCCTGAACACATTCTACGCAATGTGGTTCTGACTTGGCCAAAGATTTTATATCTCCTTTAGCTCTGCGGGATAGTTTGGAGTTGTACATCTTAACAGGCTATTTTTCTCTCTAAAGTTGTATATGTGAATGGGTACTTTGTGCAAAGAAAAATATCTATAGTCTATTTTAGCTCAAGGTTAATGTTTGTCTCGTGGAACTTATAGCTCTAGGGATAAAGCCAACTTCAGGAATAGCTGCATCCTGGAAATCAGAGGTTATCATTAGGATTCACTCTCACTCTTCTGCTGACTTCGACTTGACTTTATTCTGCAGGCGGACTCTCTCCATGTGGCAGCCAGGGTGGTATTCTGAGCATCCTCCTGGAGTCCCTGTTAACTCAAGTGACAAGCCTTAGAAAAGAATTTAATTTGCTCTAGTAGAACCATGTGACCACATTAAAATGGTCAGCCTTGGGTCATATTCTCTTACTCCTGTGTCCAGAAGGGATGGTAGTTTGCATGAAAGTCCACTGGGGCCATACATGAGGAAGAGTTCATTCTGCATGGGAAAAAGCAGGGTGCAAAGAAGGGGAATCAGAGATATGTTTTATTGACAAAAATCATGACTCTTACAGTCTATTACGAGCTCAAAATTTCTGTAATTGACAACATTTGCCTTTTCATAGTGCAGCCCATCTATCATGCAAATAAATGTACAAAAAATGAAGTTAAAAGGTTGAGTTGGTAGGAAGATTGCTTAGAAAAACTATACACTTTTGGACTTGTAAGATGTTTTAATGTTTTATACGAGATTTTGAAAAGAATTTTGGTTTCAGTTGCTCTTAAACTCTTCTGATGGAAATTGGAATTGGTATAACATTTCTGGAAAAACATTTTGCCCTTCTGCAAACAAGGAACTTAAAAGAATTTATAATATTTATCCTAGGTATTTATCTGCTTCTAGATGTATATGCTAAGAATTAGAGATGAAGACACAGATTATATGTAAGAATGTCAGGTATGGTGGTATTAAAACTTAGAAAATTAGAAAAATGAAAGAATAACAGTGCAATAGGAGGATAGTTAAAAATCATGGCATGTCTAAAATAATCAAATGCCAAAGTCTCCACCCATAGGCCTCCCCCAGCCACTACGGATGAGAATAAGTCTACCAAGACATGATCTGCTTGGGGAAGAAAGGTGGCAGATCTCTCAAAGGAGAAGGGCCAAGAGCCTTTTCTCCAATGGGCTTTTATTAGGTTCTTTTTGCACAGGTGAAGCTCATTGATCATTGTCAGGCAGTAAGGATCAAACAATAGATAACATACAAAGAACTACTAGGGTTTATTATGAGTCAGGGTCTGTTAGCTAAAGGGCTACAAAACTTTGGGAAACAATTTCATTTCCTGCTTGGACCCTTATCATTTGAGAGCATTCTTAGCAAAGTAGGTTTCACAGGATTTTATATATTCTTTCTTAGGCATGATCACCTTGGGGAACCTGCCCTTTCCAACACAGGGCTGCACTGCCCTCTGTCATTGTTTCAGGCTTAAGTCAGGCAGGGGAAGTAAGGCAGCCAAGAGATTAGGAGACTTCTCACAGACAGAATGAGGACTCAGGCTATGTCAAAGTTGAGGGATGAGGGTCCATCACCCCTTTTTCTATAACCCCCCAAATTCTTCCCTGGTAGCCCCATGATCATGCCTGTCTTAGGTCATCCCTCTCTTGAGGAATCTTACCCATCATTGGCTAACTGGTCATGCATTGAGGGCTAGGCAGGGTGAAGTAAAAGGGGCAGAGGCAGCCCCCCTGCCAGGGATATAAGCTTTGTCTCCTTGGTGGCTTATGGTCTGAAGGTCACTCAGCCTTAGCCATGGGGGGGTTACAGCTCTTGAAACCAGGCAAGGTAGTTCCCAATAATGAAATATGTAGCCATTACAACTTCAATGCCTTGAAAAGTACTCAGATAAGAAATATTCAAAACTATATACCTATTGTAATTCATATTTTATATTTACAATAGGTATATTTTTAGTTACATAAAAATGTCAACAGCTTTTTCATGTGGTTCTACATTAACATTCATGTTTTTATTCTAAATATATAATCTATTGTTACCATAAGATTTTTGGAAAGACCTTTTGTCTCCAGAAAGGTATATCCTAGTTAACTTTAGTAACATTATTAGACGTTATCTTTAAGAGTTTCCATGTGCCTCGTGCATACCTGTGCAAGAATGCATGTACTTAGCCCCTTCCCACAGAACTCAGTGCATGCAAAAGAGAACAGCTATGAAGGGCTCAGAGTACAGCGGTGTGTTTGTAAACAAGCATGGAGAACTCCACTTAGACACCTGGAGTGAGATAGTAGAGAGGGAATCTCCCCTTAGTATTTTTATTTGTCTTTAGAGGGAAAGGGAAGGAGAGAGGGAGAGAAATATCAATGTATGGTCGCCTCTCTTGCATCCTCTGTTGGGAACTGGCCTGCAACCCAGGCATGTAGCCTGACTGGGAATCAAACCACAGTTGTTTGGTTCATAGGCCCGCACTCAATCCACTGAGCTACACCAGCCAGGCCCCACCCCTTAGTATTTTTAAATGGAGCTAGAGCATATAGGCTTCCTGAGGGAAGGATCAGTATTCGCCATCCCCTGCCCACTGGCTGGTGCTCACGAAATGGTTATTGGACACACTGTTTAACCACCCTTTGACACCAATTAAACAAACTATACCAAATAACTATGAAAACACTTTGCTCGCCACCTCTACCTTTGAAATGTGTAGGTGTTGGCACACTTGAAAAGAGGCTTGTCAGTTGGTGTTGATGGAGAAAAGAATTACACAATATGAGATCCAGGGGTTCACTGGGTGATTCCCACTGTCTCTGACCTGTGAGTTAATTGTCATGCAAATAATATGGAGCAATAACTGAATGACACTAACATCGAACAAAAGCAGCCACTGGATTTTCTGACAAAGCAGAAATACCTTGTCAGGTGCAGTCTTCATACTGATGCTAGCACTTGAAAGTTCTTACTTTTGGCAATAAATGTTGGGAGGGGGCCGTGTCAGCAGCAGTCTTGGGGGACGCTGACCCATAGTTATTCGATTTATGGTGTTTCAAATCAGAACAGAAACTCCCTCCTGACATTCAGTACATGCTAGAATTGTTGGCAATGTGTATGGATGGAATGGAATTTACCTAAATCTGCTTGCTTTCCATTGATTTCTACCTTCGTATTTGCTTCTGCTAGGAAATTGCAAATGACTGAAGGCAGCAAATAAAACTAGTGACCAGGAAATAGCTCCACAGTAGTTTGACAAAGGTTAGGCACACTGAGTGAGTAGCAAGCGAAACAGCCTAGGAATTCACAGATGAAAAAGGTTTAAATGTATTTGTTACAGCACGTACCTCCAAATGTATCTTGGTAGGGTAGTTACTGTGCCAGGGTGCATGACATACGATTTTGTGTATATGACAAATAAGGGAAATGTCACCAAGCCATTCTTGAACTAAAGCCCAATGCCCATTCTCTGCATTGAAAGGATTCCTAGGACGCAGCAAAGTTGAGATGTCTCAGCCACTGTGAGCCAGAGAAACGTCTTGTGGCTGAGAACAAAATTCAGAGTGAGATTATCTAAAATCAGGGTATGAGGAAAGAAGAGCCGCCTACCACCTAGGGGCACAGTACTCATTGGATGGTCCTCATTTAAACTGCAGCATCCCGAGGAAATCAGGCCGTAAGGGGAATACCTGGAGGAACCCTGAACGGGGAAGAGGAGGCGGGAAGGAGATAAAGGCATAATGTCTGGAGTCAAAAAAAAATTTCCCCTCAGGACTCATAGTTAGAGACTAGAGAGAAGAAGGCTGAAGGGGGAAAATGGAGGTTACCTTGGCAGGTATGGGTCATGGGGGGAAAAGCCTAGTACCTCTCCAATAGAGGTGCTGCTCCCGGAAGGGAACTCCCGAGTACATCTGATGACCTCTAGGCTCCCTGTGGCATTTACCACACAAGAGATGTTAATGTAATGACAGCCAAGCTGGCATAATGGATGAAAATGAACCAGCAAGTATACTCAGCAGGGAGTTCTCCAAAAATTGCCTTTGCTTTGCTTGGAATCATCCAGTCCTCTCCGTTGTGAGGTTCCCATCTTGGAAAATCTGAGCTGTTCCTTTTCAACAATGGTTCTCAAACTGAAGGGTAACAGAATGACTTAGATGACTTGTTAAAAGACACATTTCTGAGCACTTCACCTAAAATTTCTGATTAAATAGGTCTGGGGTGGGACCTGAGAATCTGCATTTCTAAGTTACTTGATGGTATAATGTGGACGCTGCTGGTCCAGACCACACACTAGGAGACCCGCTGCCTCACAGCACACAAGGGCCTGGAAGCGTTTGTAGATGGTTTTGATTGAGTAGGACTTTTTTTTTTGCCTCGGCCTCCCAAACCATCAATTTCATGAAAAGCCTAGTAGGACAAAGTAAGCAGGAAGTAAACATGTTAATATTGATTAATTCCTGGGGACTGGACACCTGCCAGCTTTGCCTGTCATATATTTTGTTCTTCTGTTTCATTTGTCTGTGGGGAATCAGGACTCAGATATTCTGTGTGTCTCCATCCTGCATTGTAACAGTGAACTTCCCCTCCCAACTCAGATGGCAGTCCCAGGTTAGAAAAGTCTTCAGTTGGTGTGTCAAGCCTCCAAGCCTCCCGTAGCGCTGGGGCCATGCCACCACCAGGGCAGCAAAGCCAATTCCAAGTGAATGACTGGCAAAGATTACACATTTCTTGGGAGATTGTAATGCCCTTTTTGCACAACCAGATTAATTCAGAATCCTTGGCAACATATGAACCACAAGCTTATGATTTCAATTTGCCAATCAAACACAATGAGATAAATGCAGATGTCAAAGCACAAGCTCGTCCTAGGAAGATCTAAAGGCTTAAAGCTGCACCTTTAATCAGCTGTCAGAAAGCGGTGGAATAGCTGGGCCTGGGGAGGGAGAGCAGGGTTTGCCCATTACAGTTTAAATACCTATGACATGAGCTCCAGGAATGAGCTAGTCCACACTTGGGTAGCATTTCAGAGTATGCAGATAGAGCTAAAAACCTTTGGTTTGCAATACCATGTTAAGGTAAGAGTAACAAGAACAATGAGGAAAACGACATATTCCATGGCACTGGCCTACTTCTAGAGAGTATGGGTGAAAGTCAGGAGCCAAAACCAAAACCTGTATTCCAGGTCTGTTACTGTGATATCTTAGACAAATGATGTCTCTTTTTCAGAATGGCTAGTGAAGTAGGAGTAATAGTAGCTGTTTTTATTTGCTTCATAGTAATAATTATCTGAAAAAGAGTAGTAGTTTTAATTAGATTAATTTATCTTTTTTTGAACGACTAGGTTAATAAGTGCTAATATAGAGGACTGTTAGCATCTCGGTGTTACAGTCTCTTGGCTAGATTCAAAGGACTTCTAATGGGCAACTTGCAACTTAAGGCAAGTTGATTGTTAACCTGAAACACACGTTGTGGTCACTGAAGGGCTTGACCTTGCTGAATGTGGTGGTATCCACCACTTTAATCAAAATTGAATGAAAGTAAAGTTATCAAATTTGTGATCTGGTAAAATTTGAAAGATAGCTAAGCACCCTAATCTTCATAGCAGCACAATTTACGGTAGGCAAGAGCTGGAAGCAACCTAGATGCCCATCGGTCAATGACTGGATCAAAAAACTATGGTACATTTATACAATGGAATTCTATGCTGCAGAAAGGAAGAAGGAGCTCCTACCCTTTGCAACATCATGGATGGAACTGGAAAGCATTATGCTGAGTGAAATAAGCCAGGCGGTGAAAGACAAATACCATATGATCTCACCTTTAACAGGAATCTAAACAACAAAACAAACAAGCAAGCAAAATATGACCAATGATACTCAAATACAGAACAGGCTGACAGGGTCCAGAGGGAAGAGGGGAGAGAATCATAGGGGAAAAGGGGATGGACTCACATGAATAAGTATAAAGGACACATGGACAATAATTAAGGTGGGGGGCGGGAATAGGAGGGAAGTGGGGAGCACTGGGGGGGCAGGGCAGGGAATATAAAACAAAAAATTGTACTTGAATAAGAATTAAATAAATAAAAATGAAAAAAGAAAGATAGCTAACATATTCTATAAAAGAATTAAAAGTCCAAATATACTTTTTTTCAGTTTGACAGTTAGTTGACTATAATAAGTTACATTTTAATAGAGATGAATGTAAGGTTCTCCATCAAGATACAAAAAAGATCCCCAAAATAAAGCCCACCAATAGAATAGGTGACTTAAATATCATATGTGTGAAAATACTTTAAAGTTTCAATATGAAGCATAATTGGCTTCTAATGGGTAATGTAATCTTTGTTGCCTTTAATGGATCACACGAGGAATATACAGAATGAGAGAGGAGATAGTGTTGCTGTAAGTTAGCCAGGCCACATCCAGAGTCTCATCCTCAGTTCTCGACACTAATGAGTGCTGAGAAAAACAATGTGGTGAGAGAAAAACATGGTTCTATATGAGGTATAGAACTGGGAGATTTTAGCCCTTATAAATATGGAATCTGAAGGAAGAACATGAGCTGTGGTTTAAAGTACTTTAAGGATAGTCGTTGTGAAGAGAAACTATTACAGTTTTTTATGTTGAACTGTTTAATTGGGATCAGAAGGCAGAGATGCAGGTTTTGGGTCAATATGAAAAAGAAATATTTTTCCCCCTGGTCCATTTTAGAAACTTAATTTTTTTAAATTAGATCTTTTTTATTGTTCTACTGTTACAGAGTTGTCCCAATTTTCCCCTTTTTCACTCTGCGACCATCCCACCCTCCCCACTCCCACAGTCAATTCCCACACCTGTCCATGTTCATGGGTCATTCATACATATTCTTTGTCTAGTTCCTTCCTCTTCTTTACACCATTATCCTGCTCCCATCTGGTCACTTTTAGTCTGTTCCATGTTTCTATGCCTTGGGTTCTATTTTATTCATTAGTTTACATTGTTCATTAGATTCCTCTTATAGGTGAGATCATACAGTGTTTGTCTTTCAGCACTTGGCTTATTTCACTTAGCATAATACCCTCCAGTTCCATCCGTGCTATGGCAAAAGGTAGAAGTTTCTTCTTTCTGCTGCTGAGTATTTCACTGTGTAAATGTACCAGTTTTTTGATCCACTCATTTACTGGTGGGGACTCAGACTGTTTCCAGAATTTGGCTATTGTAAATAGTGCCCCAATGAACAAAGGGGTGCATAAGTGCTCCTGAACTGGTGGTTCAGGATTTTTAGGGTACATTCCCAGCAGTGGAATCACTGAGTCAAAAGGCACTTCTATTTTTAGTTTTTTAAGGAAATTCCATACTATTTTCCACAGTGGCTATGCCAGTTTGCGTTTCCACCAACAGTGTACTGGAGTTCCCCTTTTTCCACAGCTTCGCCAACACTTGCTGGTTGATTTATTAATGATGGCCATTTTGACAGGCATGAGGTGATAGCTCATTGTAGTTTTAATTTGCATCTCTGATGCCTAGTGATGTTGAGCATCTTTTCAAATGTCTATGGGCCATCTGTATGCCCTCCTTGGAGAAGTATCTTTGCAGATCCCTTGCCCATTTTTGATTGGATTGTTTGTTTTCCTGGTGTAGAGTTATAGTAAATTTTTATATACTTTGAAGATAAAACCCTTCTACAATATATCATTGGCAAATATGTTCTCCCATACAGTCCCAAGTCTACATGGTCAATTAATATTTGGCAAAGAGGGCATGAGCATACAATGGAGTAAAGATAGCCTCTTCAATAAATAGTGTTGGGAGAACTGGACTAGTTCATGCAAAAAAAGGAAACTAGACCACCAACTTATACCATACCCCAGAATAAACTCAAAATGGATCAAAGACTTAAATTTAAGTCGGGACACTATAAAAGTACTAGAGGAAAACATAGCCAGGAAATTTTCATATATCCCACACAGCAATACTTTTGCTGATGTATCTTCTAGGGAAAGAAAAATAAAGAAAACAAATGGGACTACATCAAACTAGAAATATTTTTTCTTTAAAAATATTTATCAAATTTGCACACACACAAATATAGGCTACAAAGACAAATAATACTGCAGAGCATGTAATTACACACCAGTTATCTTTGCTTTCTCCACTCTAATCTCTTTTCTCCAGAGGCAACTTCTAGGGACTGTTTTCACTTATTCTTCTGGTATTTTCTTCCATTTTCTAAATACCATGCACATTATTTTTAAAAAATAATTAAATCTAATGACTTATAGAAAATGGGAATTTGGTTTTCTGTCACCCAATTCTACCGTTCTTCCATTCTTCCAATGTATTTATTAATAAATGTTTCTGGTAAAATCAATTTTCAGGAAGTATTTTCATAAATATCTCATGATTGAGTCACATGAATTATTAAGATTGCATTTTCTGTCTTATACAATATAATATCTTCTTTAGAATTAATGATTGTTCTATTTTTGTTTGTTTTTTCTCAATTTATCCCCAAACTTTCCATCAGAACTGCAAGCCTTCAGTCAACACAACTAACAGCATGTCAGTCAATCACTTAGAACCTTTTTTTTTTTTTAAAGCAAAATTCTCTCTAGAATTCTTAGCTCACCAGCTCCTATCTTTCTGCAGCTCTGGTTCTTGTTATTCCCTTTATCTCTCTCCTGAGTCATACAGCACCTTTTTTCTTGTTCTGTTGCCCTTTTGACAGAACATCTTCCTCAGTTACTTCCTCAGAAAAGATGCATGATAAATACAGTTTTTGAAACTTGACCATCTGAATATGTCTATATTCTCTCCTAAATTTGGTTGTGAGTATCCCTGGGCCTAGAATTCTAGGTTCCTCTAAATTTTGAAGGCATGGATTATGCTATTGTTTTCTAACTTTACAGGGTTGTTTTTAGGAAGCCCGAGGTTGTCCTTTGCATATATATATGCCACATTTTTTTCGTTTGTTTTCCTACTGGGAAGTTTTGAGTATATTCCCTTTTATTCTCACTAGTCTTAAATTCCTCAGTGGTAGGCATTCATGTGGAACTTTTTAAATTCAGTGTGTGAGACACATTAGAGACTCTTGTAATTCAGTTCTGAGGAGTTTTCTCATGGCCTGACTTAGCTTTTCTGAGAACTAATTTTGCACCTCCACGTTTTACTTTCCTTTTTAGAACTCCTATTAATCAAATATTATACCTTCCAGATTGTCAAATTTTCTTATGTTGTCTTTCTGCTTCTCTGTATCTTGTATTTTGTTTCATATTCTGGAGTTCCACACTGCTTTTCAACTCTTCTATCCAATTTGTTTTTATTTTCATTAATGTAAATTTAAACTCCCAAGGAGCTCTTCCTTGTTTTCTGAAAGCTCTGTTCTTATAGAACTCTGTTTTTTATTTTATGCATGAAGCATTTTATCTCTTTGAGAATAATTTAGTATTAATATTTTCTGCATTATCTGTCTCCTTCCAGCTCTTTCACCCCCTAACCTTTGCATTGATTGAGACTCAGCCTTCCATATTAGAGTCTTTCAAAAAAAATAAATGGTTGGATATATTTTTATATTCTAGAGGGAGTGTGTTAGTTTGGGCTCCCTGAAAAACAGACTCTGGGTAGCAAGTTTACTGGGAATTCTCTTGAGATTAACACTTGAGGGAGAAAGGAAAAAATGGATGGGAATATGACTTTGATCAGTTATCAGGCAATCCCAGGGAAAGCTCTGGGGTGAGGGTGCTCCCTCAGATATACACCAAATTGGGTCACCTACATCTACAAGTCACTGGATTTGTGCTGTGCCCCGGGAAGGCATATAACCTTGGAAAAAGCAGCTCTCCAACTGATGGCAATTGGCTATGATACATAAAATACTAATGCTTCCAGCAATTGTAGAACTCATTATAAGGTGATTTTTTTTTGAGATATCATGTAGGGAGAGTCTCAGATATCAGTATCAGGGATGTTACTCGTGGGCTAATAAATTTCCACTGATGAATTTGGGGAAGGGGTTGGGTGGTGGCTAGTCTGCTCTAAGGTCAGTTGAAGGGCTCAGTGTTCAATGGCAGACTTACACTCAATCCCCTTCTTTCAAAACGTGCTTTACCTCCACCATCCACTGTCCTTCGGGTCAACAGTTTTGTTGTTTAAAATCTCCAGAAAATAAACCATCATGCCTTGATGGAAAGGACCGTTTCTTGGTAATATGAGGTAGGGAGAGAATCTGGGTGTCTGACTCTTCCTAACAAGCCTATAAATAAATGATCCCATTGTCAACCCTATACCACATCTCAGATACACCTGTGCCCTTCCATGGTTTCTCTCCCCATTGTGTGCTTAAGTTTCAGGTTTCTCTATTCTGGTAAGTAAGCTCTTAAACTTTGTTGGCATCCCTGCTTCTTTGTTTTTGTGGAATATTTAGAAATTCTTTACTTATTTTGCTTGAATTTTGGAGATGAAGAGGGAAGAGCAATGGGTTGTTTGGTCTTCTGCGTTTGACTTGAAGTCCCAGAAATTACTTTCTAAAAGGCAGAGTATGCTGTTTCGAGAGGTAACGAATTCTCAGTCACTGGAGGTGTTCAAGCAGAGAATGGACAATCATCAGGTGGATTATCGAGAGGGTTTCTGCTTCATTTTGGAACTAGGAGCTAGATTCACTGAATCCTGAGATTCTACAGCTCCATATGATGAAGGAGGAGGGGCTTAGTGTCCGTGAGGGGAAATGCTGCATGACTGTCAGAGAACAGGAGTCAATGTAATACAAGTTCCTTATTTGACAGCTAGGCTTAATTCTCTAGGCCCTTTTTGATTTTATTTCTATTTACCATTCTAGTTCCATCTCATAGTATTCCCCCCAAATACCCTTGGATTCAGCTATGCAGAATTTCTGGCAGTTTCTCAAACATATTTCTCATGCTATTTCATGTCTCAGTATCTTCAGACCTATAGTGAACTTCACCTTCTTTTATCAAAATGATTCCTGATAATTCTTTAAAAACTTAGCCCAAGAGTGTCCTCTTAACCAAAACCTTCCTTCAGTGCCTATCCTTAGTCTATTTAGTTGCTTCTCTTCTGTGATTTCTCAACCAGTCTGTGATTATTTTGGACATAGACTAAGGAAAAGTATTTCACATACAGTTTTGTGGCTAGCATAGTACTCAGCAAACAGTTAATGGCTTAATAAATCTTTTTTTAAATATATTTTATTGATTATACCATTACAGTTGTTCTATTCCCCTCCTTCATTTCCCTCCACCCTGCACACCCCCTCCCCCACCGCTCTCCCCCTTTAGTTTATGACCACGTGTCTCAAGTTCTTTAGATTCTATATTTCCCCTACTATTCTTGCCCTCCCCCTATCTATTTTTTACCTACTGTCTATGCTACTTATTAAATCTTTGATGAATGAATGATGAATGAATAAGGAAACTGAATTTGAGAAAGTTCAAGTGACTTGACCAAGGACACATGGTGACTTGACCAAGGGCACATGGATGATCAGCAATATTAAGCTGGAAACACAAGAAGGGTCCATTAAACTGTTCTTTTAACCACACACGTTTACATATTTTTCTATCCTCATATGCAGGTGTAGGATGACCAGTCTCTCTTTGGCCTTCCCTTTCCTTTTTTTCCTCTTTGTCTATTACATTCAACAATTACTAAGTAACCTCTCTTTGGTTATTTTAGAAAATACAAATATGAATACCTTTTCTCTGGCTCTAAGTCCATTTCTCTATTACAAACCTTCAGTATTTCTCAAAGCTTCACTGATCATTTCTAGAAGCCTGTAAGTTGTCTCATATTAACTCAAGATTAAGTCATTTCAATTTGTGTTACTTATCTCTCCCCAGCTCTGCTTTGTTCAGGGCGACATCTTTCTCAGGCCTCCATTGCTTTTATAGGCATTTCATCACATTACTTTTTTGATGATACGTAAGTTAGCATGAGGATTCTGATGTTTGTGAGAAAGTTTTTTTTTTGATGTTTCTCCTCGCTTTGTGTTACACGTTTTTATATTGGTTCTAAAGCCAATGAAGCTTATTTTCTTATGGAGTTTTAAAATATTCCTAACCACCACCCTCCTTCCCATTATTCAAACATAAGTTATGTAAGTCTGGGGCAAAGTCAAGTAGCAGTGACTCACCTGCCCCTTTTGAGAACTCAGGCTTTTTCATTGGGCACATTGATCTGTGCAAATTCTTTTCCTCTTAGGCCGGGTTATTTCCAAAGAAATTTTCTATTTCTTACACAAATAAACTCAAGCTGGACCTGCATTTTCAGTCAGGCAGAGATATGCAACCATGTCTGAGTCCCAGCAGTGAACACAATATTTGGGCTCAGGCTGAGATGGTACCTGTCTGAGAAATAGATTACATATTTCAGTTGAATATATGCATTTATAAATGTATAAGCAAGACAAAGTGATCAGTGGCCTTTGAATTTTCTCTACTGGGCTATTCAAACTTGGATAAATCTGCCCACTACCCCTGACATTATTGGAAAGTAGGTCAAATGTTCTCTTTGCTGTTCATATCATTGCATCTTAGATAATACAATACCCAGGGCTAACATTTATACAGCTCTTACCTTGAGCCAGGCAGTTCTCTGAAGCTTTACAGGAATCAACACTTTATTCACAATAAAACCTCATGGTAAGTCCTTATAATAAAATTGTATGAGATCAAATGAAGTTTCATCCTGAGTTTATAACTGATGAAACTGTGCACAGCAAAATGAAGTAACTGCCCAAGATCACACAGTAGGCGACAGGCCAAGACTTGAGACACATTCTCATCCTGCTGTAGACACCAAGCTCTCAGGTGTTGTGTAGATCTGACCTTTTTTTATTAGTGTAAATCATAACCTCCAGAGATTTTATACAATAACAAATAAGTGAAACAACGTATTGTGTCATACACATTACACAGCAATGCACAACGCACAAAGGCAGTAATAGAATAACCATATCTGTGACAAATAAGCACTGTTTTCCTCCAATTAGCAATCACAAACATGTTAACCATTTGGGGGTGCCATGTGGGTGCCAGGCCAGCCTACCACTCAGTACTGCAATTTACAGTTATTTTGTGGCTCACAAAATAACTTTATTTATTTATAATTTATAATTATTTATAATTATAATTATAATCTTTATTTATAATTTAATTAGAACTGTATGTTGCACAGGCATTTGAATATACATAAATTCATGATGGTTAAACCTTCTTGAACATTATAAAACCATGTTGTATGACCTCACAATTATATTTGCATATTATACATTATTATATTAACTATATAATACATGAATATATTATGTAAATATACACACACATAGATACATATATATGCGAATGTGTTTTCATACCTTTGTACAGAGCATAGTGCTTGCTACACTCAGGTTGCATTGCTCAAATGGCTAGAATGATGGAAGACTCAAATTCCTGTAATCAGTTTTGTCTTTTTTTGGAGATTTTTTTGCTCTAGGAAATCACTAGAGAATCACTAAAGAATCACTAAAGAATTTCCATGTTTTTATTTTCAGAAGGGAATTAGTTACTGATGTTAACACCATAAAGTAACATCATAAAATACAACAGGTACCACTTCCATCACAAAGGAAAATTTTTTCCCTCCAGGAAGAGAATGTGTATCTTAAAAACTTATTTTCAAAGTAGAAATGTTAATGACTAGACTTTGGGATAAAACCAGATTATTCCAGCAGATGTCACTATTTCCCTTTTAGTGAAAATGGGTTGCCATCCAGTAGTTTCTAAGATATTTAAATAGAAATGGAATAAACAATTTTCATGGATGACTCAAACAGCACAACCTGCTGTCTGCGAAGAGACACGTTTCCATACCCAGCCAGGCCCTGCGTGTTAACTCTGACTCTGGCGCAGTGCAGCCGGTTCATCAGGGGGCCTGTTGCTACATATTTAAAAGAAAGGAATTCAAGCGCAGTTCAATGGTCTAGTTCCCTAAAAAATGTGGGCAAAAGGAATTTTCCTGTTAAAAGTAAAGATTGCAGTCAGTGTGCAAAACCTCACAACCATTGTATTACTTGCTCCTTTATTCTTTGAAACGTCTCAACTTTATTGACCCAAATGTAGAAGATTAGGCTCTAAAGAACACAGAAAAAAGATTGAGAAATATACCAAGTTTCCCTGCCTTGTCCTCAGGATCCTGAAAGTTATTTATTAGCATCATCTTTCTATGGGACGTGCCATCCATTTCAATAACCACATTGAATACCATGGCATAAGCGTAAGACTCCATTTTGTCTTAAACTCTTGACATTCTCATGCTGTGTTTCATATTTTCCTGTCTGAAATGCCATGGCTGTGCATCCTTGAGAGCAGATAAACAGGTGATGCTAAAGCATAAAATAGAATATTTAGAATAACTTTGCGTCCTTTCAAAAGCAAGTATTCTTTTTACCAGACATGTTTGAAGATGTGGACCTGCTAAGCCAACCAAAAAGATGACCAGGATTAAATGGATTACATAGATTAATTCCTTTTGCAAACATTTGCCCATCTCTGCTACATTTCCATTATTTTGATAGGAAGTAAAAGCAGGAAGAGGTGAAAGATGAGGTCCCAGTCCCCGGGGAGCATCCAGTCTACCGAGGAAGGAAGGTTGGCAAAGACGCGTAATGCGCTCTGAGGGCAGATGTGCTCGTACGTAAGCACCATAAACTGAAGTACTGAAGAGAGAAGGTCTGGGTGCACATTCCAGAAGCTTCGGTTGCCCCCTGAGTCCGCCGTTTTACTTAGGGCAGGTTAACTAGCATTAAACCAGGAAGAAACCTCCCAGTTCAAGATTTAGTTAATAAATAAATAAATAGCGTAAGGCATGTACATTACACAATTGCTCACCTAAGAGACGTATTTCAAAATGTTTAATTCAAGCAGATAATGAGAATAGAATATTTTAAAAGGATTTCCACTAGGCTTTTAGCCTTAACATCTTCCTGTGAGACTGAGTTGAAACCAAATTACACTTTGTTTTTCACCCTAACCTAAATTTGAAAGTGGGAAAAGAGAGTGTGCTGAGGCTTAATAGTGGGACTATTGGTCAGCTCTGTTTTCATTCCCACCAGACAATTGTATAGATTGCTTAGCACTTTAACCAAATGAATGGCTATCTTTCTTCCTGTAATAGTATAAAGTTTTTAATATTTGGCTAATGTAGGAACAGTTTTTTATTTTAGTGTTTGCTCCTCGACTCCTCAAAGCTTTGGTAAATTCAAAAACTGATAGAAAATGCCAGAACCTGCTTCATTGTTTATAAAGGTGATCAGTAAAGAGAAAGGAGAGCAAGAGGAAGCCAACCATCGAACTACTCATTACTGATCACATAAATTGTAGAATGTTCATAGACTGGAGTAGCATGGTGTCATTAAAAATGATTTTGTAGAAGACTAGTTAATGGTAAGTAAGTATACCTATGTCCATGCTCCCCCTTAAATGAAAATGCAGATTATAGAGCTAGGTACAATGTGATTCAAATTTGTTTTTTCAAAAAAAACCTGTGTACAGTTTTGCTAATCTTTCCTTCCTTAATTTGTAAAACAATTGTATAATATATTTGTAATAAGAAAGATATAGTAGACTTTGTGTGTATATCTTTATTCTCTTAAAGGAATAACTAATCTTTAGTCTGCTTTTTAAAAAGGCTATTATTTCAAAGAAAGACATTCTAGCCTAAAGCCTGTGGTTATAGATGTCTAGTGAGTACTTAAAAATAATTTATCAGTTTTTTTATTATAGTGATAATAGTTAATTATGTTCCTACTAAAAAAGGGAGAGAGAAAAAAGTAGGGCCTCAAGTCACAAAATCCTCAATCACTTAGATTTTAGGGGATTCTATTATAAAATGAGACTACGTTAAAACTAACCACAGATTTTTTAATACTGTCCATTTTTTAATACCATCCAGTGAAATCCATTGCCCTCATGTGTTTCTCAAAACCTAACAGTTTTCTTTAAATCCTACATTGCTTCTCCCTGGCCCTTTCTCTAGGCCTCACCCGTTTTCTCTTACCACAAGCTATACTCCCCACAACTGTGACCTTGACATTGTGTCTCTTTCTGGAGAGTGGAATAGCTTCCGAAAGGCACTGAGTGTACTCTGAAAAAATATCTGACTTCCTGAATAATTTTCTCTAATCTCTCAACTCACAGTTATGGGATGGTAGAAAAGTACAAAGGCAGCCAAAATATACGGTACATATTTAATAAGAAAAATATAAGTAGCGGTACAATCTCCATTTTAAAGGCACTCACCACTAGAATAAGAAACAGCTTTTTAAAAAAATTCAGTAGTTGTATGGATCATAAAATGTCTTAAATTAATCCTGTTTAGTTTCCTGACTATCATTGCTAAAATTTCAGAGGGAAGCTATCATTGTCTTTGAATGAGTTAAAAATTTTTAAGATTCTGTGATTTTTGACTGTAATTGAAGTGATGTACTCTAGTGAGTGAACCTCATTTTAGGTCTCTGTTCACTGGACCAGCTACCTTGCTACGAACTGTGAGTGTGAAAGGCCCATTCATTTCCTGACGTGGTCCTGGCACGCACGCTTCCCATTGCACATTACCTGAAGCCACAGCCCCATGAACCCTGTAAGTCATGAGTTCTACTGTGAGTGATTTCAAATATACCCATATAACATCTATGGCTGTTGTAAAAAAAATTTATTAATGCTCTTGATGTGATTTCAGTCTTTCAGATTTACAGGTAATTCCTCCTCGTGTTTGATTGAACACTATGGAAATTGTCTTTATTCAGTGCGATCACATTCACTTTCTGACATTTTTCTTTGTGGATTTATGTGCAAAATTGTATTTCTCCATTTGCATGTATTTGTTCTATTCTCTTATTCTTATATTGAAACATCTATATTCCCTATATTTGAACATGTACCAGAATTAGTTTATACTGAAGAGCTCAGGTTTGGAAGGTTCATTCCTTCAGTAAGAGTATTTTGAACTACTCTCCATTCTGGTATGTTTTTCAAACATGAATGGAGAGATCTTTCACAATCTTTCTGGGTTGAGATACAGTCTCCTCATTTCTTATCAACCTGTTCTCTCAGCCTGGAAGTTTTTCTGGCTACTCACTTGGGCTTGACTAACTCTTTTTCCAAGTTTAAATGTCAGTTCCTCTGTTACAGGTGCTGCCTCATTCCTCCCTCTCCAATTCCCTCACCTAAAACCAGCATAGACGTAGATGTGCAAACAGAAAGTGTCCCTAGAGCTGGGCTACTTTGGCTGATTCTCTAAAGGAGTATCAGCTCTTTCTCCCCTAGTTGACGGGGCCAGAGATGAATCCCCAAGGATGAAGAAGGGGACAGAGCAGGAAACCCCATTTAGCATCTCCCCTCCACCTACAAGAAAGCCTCTTCCAAGCCAGAAAAAAAAATGTAATTAGCAAAAAGACACTTTGGAGGTGGCCTAAACAGAGCAATAAAATACATTTCTAATCAGATTATCTTAGAAATACAAGATAAGTTGCTATCAAGTGGTAATTCTGTTTCAAAATAACTTTTTTTCTTACTTCTGCTTATTCTTTCTCCAGTGTATTCAACATCAAACCATTGATTCCTCTTTCTGAAGTATCCCTTCTCTCCCATTCTTCAACTCAATGATTTAAAATAGTCTTCTTTATTTTATTTTTTGCACACTTGCCATCATTTCTTATAAAATAATGTTGCTTTTTTTCCCTTAGCTATCTTGCCCCTGAAGCTCTTCATTTTTCTGGTTCCGATTTCAGCTTGGTTCTCACAGGGCCTAGTTCGCAGCCGCAGTTTCCTGCACACCGAGTCCCCCTCTCTCTCAGTTTACTCATTTGTTTCTGCTGCTGTACATGCACCAGGAACGCCTGAGAAAGAATATACGACAGGAAAATTTTATGAAACCACACATGTCTGTAAATGTCTTCATTGTATTGCTTCCTGGTTAGTAGTCCTATTGGTTATGAAGTTTCTAGACTAAAATTTACTTCTCCAGAATTTGAGAATGTTCTCTATCATCTTGCAGCATTAGAACTTGGTGTTAAACTCATGTCATATGGCTTGATATTCCTTCACAGGTGATGTTTATTCTTTTTGAAGCTTTTACTTACTCCTGTTATGAAAATGAAAACAAGAAATGCCATGGTGAGACTCTTTTTTCATCTGTTGCACAGGGAACTGGATGAATTATTTTAACTAATAGAATAATGTACATTCACTCTGGGAAATGTTCTTGTATATTTAATATTAAGAGTGAGAGTTCTGGACTACTGAAGCATACATTAGGTGATGTTTAAGTGCTTCTCTGTTTCTCAGTTTTCTTACCTAAAAATTTAGGTGATAACACAATCTACCTCACACAGGTCTGATGGGCTATGTAAGGTCTCTAGGGCAATGGCAGCCATCTAGTTTTATTTTATACTTGATTTACACAAAAATGGGTTGTGTCTTTTGTGGGAGATATTCTAGTTCACTAAAGAGAAATTAGGCATGGCAAATTAAAGAAAAAGTATCATCTATAATAGGGAATTTGGTTAAGAAAATGAATAAGCTTTTGCATTTTTAAATTTCTTGATACAAAGCACAATGGGTGAGTGAACCAATATTCACTGAGTGGGGGTAGCCTAGACTTCCAAATCCAGTAACTTCTATCAGATGATTCAATTAGACCTTGTAAGGAAATAAAAGGCTTCATGTAGTTCTGCTTACCTAAGTCATATTTACTGAGCTGGAATTTGCCACTCTGCCTATTATAATATTTCTAGGTGTACAAACACATTTCTAAATAGTCTCCTGAAACTTTTCTGTAAGTCTTGATTTTGGGCAAAAGAGGCACTGTCACTATGGGTAAGAATTTTATCATTCTTTTTTAGCCATTTCTGTGAAGAGAACATAAAATCCATCACTTAGGGGCATCATTTGGATTTGCGACTCTCTCTGGAGGCCAGTGTACTCATAAAACAATGAATGGATTAGATCCATTCAAATCTGAAGTTTTTCATTTATGACAAATGTAATATTGATAACATCCTTCATTTACTAAGTCACCCAAGTATAATTCAGCGAAAGTTTTTAGTATAAATTACCAGCCATATTCATCTTCTTGACTGTTTTATAACACTGGAGAGAAGCGAGCACGGCTGCATAAAAATTCCTCGTTCAAATCCAGGAGGGCTTCTTCTACAGCGGGACTGGCTACCTCTCCTTTGAGAAGTGACACAAGCCTGGCCTCTGCCAGAGAGTCAGCTCATGCGAGCGTAGCTCCATCTGGCTGTGATTGATTTGTGGGCAGACAGGTACAATGAGAAAAGGAAGGGATTCTTTAGAAAGCTCTATCACATCTGTCCTCTTTCCTTTATCGCTACACAACTCTTTCCCACTATTTTCCCTTGTAATGGATTTCTGTCTGTCCTGAGTCAATGTGATTTAGAATGTAGACAGCATTGTCTGTTCTTTTCGGAGCACGTAGATGCCTGTGAACCAGATGGGTGACCTGAAAGAGCTGAGGGAGCCAGATAACAAAGGATCAAAGTCTAAATGAAATTAATAATCTGATGAGAGTCTCCAATGTAGAAATATTGGTTATATGCAGCTATGATGATATGACATAGAAGCAGATGAAAAAAAAATCCATGTGAAAGGCAGGAATTAGACCCAGCGGGATTAGAACCACTGTTCTTATTTCCATACCTCTGACTTTTAATTTAACCACCACGCACTGCCTCCACTTACTAATGGAACCACATCCTCTAAAGTCACTATGGTAGTGTAACGCCCAAATCTATTTTTTCCCGATTCTGGTTTGATCTTTATGTTGTGTTTGACCTGAGTAATCGAATCTATCTTTTTGAAAGTTTTCTTCCTTGGTTTCTAAGATACTATGCACTTTAAAATGTGCCATTTCTAAATCTCCTAGTTTTCTGTGTTTCCTTTGTGTGTGTGTGTGTGTTGAGGATCAAATTTGATAGTATCTGTAAATCATACATCACAGTTTTTAACCTGTAATATATCCCCTATAACTACTTCTATTGGAAAGATTTCCTGGCAATACACTATATCCAGAAACTCAATGTACGCTAAATGTACACATTTAAAATAAAATTTATGGTATTTCCATAGAACTGACATTTGCACTCTATCTTCCTGTTTCAGTGGTATCACCTCTTCATTTCCTCACCTGAAATCGCAGTGCGTATATAATTGTTCTCACTTTGGAATTCGGTATGGAATGTTTTAAGAGTCATCCCCTCTTCAGGGCCACTTTCCTAGCAGCCCAAGCTCACTGTGACATCACCCTGCATTATACCATTTTTAATTTTTCCCACAAGGTGCCAGATTTACCTTCCTAGTACCTCACTTTCATCTCTAAATATGAAGTTAATTATAAAGAGAATAAGAGTGTTTAATAAAGTGATCTGTATGTCTTTTCAACTCGGAAGCTTTATAGATTACTATTTAACTTTTATGATTCCATATTACTACTTTCATCAAAAATCTTAATATCCATTTTCTGCCTACAGTAGAAAGCCCACACTAACTTTTCAAGCTCTAAGGACATTTTCTGATATGGCCACACATTACCGAGCAACTCTGTCTAGCTTTAACCCTTATCCTTCCTTGCTGTCCAGCCAGCTCAGTGTGTTGTGCACATGCCTTCCTCCACTTTTCATACAATTGTCCGTATTGTTAATTAGCTTCTTTCTCTCCTTGCTGCTCACTTTTTCTCCCCTTTATTCCCCTCCACCCTGTACCCCCCTCCCACCATCATTCCTTCACATTAGTTCATGTCCATGGGTCATACAAATAAGTTCTCTGGCTTCTACCTTTACTATATACTATTCTTAACCTTCCCCTGTCTATTTTGTACTTACCTTTTATGCTTCTTATTCCCTGTATCTTTTCCCCATTCTCTTCCCTCCCACTCCCCAATGGTAACCCTCCACGTGATCTGTATTTCTGTGACTCTGTTCTTGTTTTAGTTTCCTTAGTTTGTTTTTGTTTTTCTTTTTTTAGGTTTGGTTGGTCATAGTTGTGAGTTTGTTGTCATTTTACTATTTACATTTTTTATCTTCTTTTTCTTAGATAGGTCTCTTTAACATTTCATGTAATAAGGACTTGGTGATGATGAACTTCTGTAACTTTACCTTATCTGGGAAACACTTTATCTGCCCTTCCATTTTAATGGATAGCTTTGCTGAATAGACTAATCTTGAATGTAGGTCCTTGCCTTTCATGACTTTGAATACTTCTTTCTAGCCCCCTACCTGCAAGGTGTCTTTTGAAAAATTAGCTGATAGTTTCATGGGAAGTCCTTTGTAGGTAACTGTCTCCTTTTCTTTTGCTGCTTTTAAGATTCTCTCCTTATCTTTAATCTTCTTGGGTAATATAATTATGATGTGCCTTGGTATGTGCTTCCTTGGGTCCAACTTCTTTGGGATTCTCTGAGCTTCCTGGTCTTCCTAAAAGTCTATTTCCTTTGCCTGGTTAGGGAAGTTCTCCTTCATTATTTTTTTCAAGTAAGTTTTCAATTTCTTGCCATTCTTCCTCTCTTTCTGGCACCCCTATGATTTGGATGTTGGAATGTTTAAAATTGTCCCAGAGGTTCCTAAGCCTCTCCTCATTTTTTTGAATTCTTGTTTCTTCATTCTGTTCTGGTTGAATGTTTATTTCTTCCTTCTGGTCCAAACTGTTGATTTGAATCCTAATTTCCTTCCCTTCACTGTTGATTCCCTGTGCATTTTCCTTTATTTCACTTTGCATAGCCTTCACTCTTTCCTATATTTTGTGACCATACTCAACCATTTCTGTGAGCATCTGGATTACCAGTGTTTTGAACTGTGAATCTGATAAGTTGGCTATTTCCTTGTTGCTTAGTTGTATTGTTTTTGGAGCTTTGATCTGTTCTTTCATTTGGGTCACATCCTTTGTCTTGGTTTGTCTATAACATAGTAAGGGACACAGCCTTTGGTATTTGCCAGGATGGGGCAACCCACCTTGCTGCATTGTGGAGCTGTCTATGGGGGAGGGGTCAGAAAGGGAACAATGCCTGTTGCTTGGCTCTCAGCCAACTTTCAGTCCCTTCCCCCACTACCTGTAAGCAAATTGGGCTCTTCTGGTGCTGATTCCCAGGTGAGTGGATTTGTGTACATTCTAGGACCCTGTGGTCTCCCTGACAAACTCTTCTATGAGGCTAGGAGTTCCACCCACTGCCTCAACCCCCACAGGTTTTTTCAGTCAGTGGTTTTGAGACTGTATTTCCCTGCACTGGGACCCTGGGTTGCATGGTCTGTCTCACTCCCCAGTTGTTTCTCCTGGTTTATCCACATGCAAATGTAGGGCGCAGGCTATGCTAGCCACCATCTCACCCACCTGCGTCCTCCAGCCACCGCCTTGCCATGAGTCCTCTCTACCCTGGCTGGCCATCTCTGCCCCTCCTACTGGTGTGGATGAATGTTTCTTCTTTAACTTCTTGGTTGTCGGACTTCTATACAGTTCAATTTTCTGGCAGTTCTGGTTGTTTTTTTTTTGTTTTTAAATTTGTTGTTGTCCTTTTGGCTGTGCAAGAAGGCATAGTGTATCTACCTGTGCCTCCATCTTGGCCAGAAGTCCCTCTGCTCACTTTTTTAATTGGATATTTTGTTTGGTGTTGTGTTGTATGAATTATTTATATATTTTGGAATTAACTCCTTGATATCAAAACCTGGTAAGGGTAACACAAAAAAGAAAACTACAGATCAATATCTCTGATGAATATAGATTCAAAAATTTTACTTTTTCTCCCTGAGATAATCTTGAAATCAGAAAAGTAATCCACATGCAGATACTTTAGATAAGATAGCAAATATTTTCTTTGATAATGTGATTCTGATGTGAATTGACCTTTATTAGCATTATTGTTTCTTCATTTGTTCTAAGAGGATGTATGTGTTTATGAATTTTCCTATGCAAGCACTCACTCACAAAATGCTAGAAACAGGAACTAAAGCTTCATGGACTAATCTCAATCTCTTTGACTCTACTGACATTTTTCAAAGCTTAGCATTGTACAACTTGGAAAATACACAAAAAAATTCATGTTGTGGAATTGTCTTGAAGAGAGGCTGGAAAGTCCAAATTTGTGGGTAGGGAACAGAGTTCTCGTTAAAGAGAATAATATTCCCTTTGAATCCATTTGGGGAGAGGTCAATGAAGAACAGAAATCGAATTCTTCTGTAGAATCAAGAAGAGAAAGATATTTCTTTTCATTTCTTTTTCTGGCCTCAGAGAGTTGGCATCTAAACTATAAGAGAAGAGAATACTTAGGAAGTCCCTTTGCTTATTTACCAGGATTAAGCTGTACTCTATAACCTGGAAGAGACAAGAGATGGCATGGAAGTTGATTTTGACTACAGTGAAGCAGGCCAAGATTTAAGGTAAAAAAAAATGGTGGCAAAAGACCCTGATTTGTGGTTTAGGACTGTAGATTCTAAAAGCCACACCGATTCTAAGTTTCCTGTATTATAGTTCCATTCTTATTTCTTTTAGGAATAGTCTTGTGAGACATTACATAATCCAATTGTGCTTCAGAGAATTGAGAGATTATCTCATCACTATGCCTGGTGAAGCTAAGAAGAGGGGAAAGCATTCTGTGCCCTTAGATACAACATGAAGTGAAACTTGAATCAGAACCGGGGACCAGAATGGAGTCCGGAGTCAGATGCTAGTTATTCCAGGAGGATGGGGAGTACCAGAAAAGATTCTGAGAGCACAGAACACACGCCTTCAGGATTCTCAGAGGCACTCGGGAGAAGGAAACCTAATAAAAGACTAGCACCCCTAAGTCAAACAGAACGAGTGCTTGTATCAAAATAAATCCGTTAAAAAAGGAAGCACAACTTCATTTTGAAGTCAAAGTTTTCTAAGGCTAGAGAACATGAGTTAAAATGTATTTAAATATTTTTCTTTCTTACTTTCCAGCTTTTCTTGCTTTTTTTTAATCCAGTTTCTGACAAAACAAATGTCTAAAAATTTCCACATGTAATTTGAAATACAGTTTTATCTTTCTAGTAAAGTCCTCTATCACAGTTGAGAAAAAGGATTTAGGACAGGAAGAAAAACAGTGATATTAGAGCACTTGAAATATAATGACTTAAAATTGAAAAAAAATTTTAAATTAATTTCTGAACAGGAGTTTATGTTATATATGTATTCATTTTATCTGTAAAACAAACTCAACTCTACTTATGAATACCAATCAGAATATTAATAAACAAATAAAGTTTGAAAATATCTAGCATATAAGAACTATAAGAATGTCTTCTAAAAATACACTTTAATTAAGAAATTGTATAGGCACAAAATATTCACAAACAGAAATCAAATGTATTTTACTTAGGATTGTGTACATGTATATTAGAAGGAAATATTTTTTTTTATTTTTTAAAGATTTTCTTTATTTATCTTTAGAGGGGAAGGAAAGGAGAAAGGGAGAGAAATATCAATACATGGTTGCCTCTCATAAGTCCCCTGCTGGGAACTGGCCTGCAACCCAGGCATGTGCCCTGACTGGGAATCGAACTGCAATCATTTAGTTCACAGGCCCGCGCTCAATCCACTGAGCTACGCCAGCCAGGTGGGAAATATTTTTTAAACATCTGTTATTTTAAAAGTAATCTAAATAGCAGACAAAAGAGTTTATTTTCATGCCATCCCATTCCTCCATTCCTAAAAGATTCTCTGATCTCTCATACCAGAAACTGCCACTGTAACAGAAAAAGGTCAGAAGGAATCTAGGAATTGTCATACCACTTAAGGAATCACTGTGAGTCAAGCTGACATACATAGTACAGAGTGAAGAAGAAAGTGTTTGAATGCGGGAAGTCATAAAAAGGATCTGGCTGGCCACAAAAATTGTAGAGGGGATTCTCTCATGAAGTGGAGGTGGAGGATTAGATTTCTAAACTCTTTTTGGGCTCCTAAGATTTTATAAACTTGACACTTTTGTCCACCATTGAATATTACAGTATACCATACTAAGTTTATTTTTTAGTTGTTATATCTTGTGGAATTTTAAAGTTTTATTTTTATTGACCAAATGCAAATACATCTGTGTGCCTTCTGCCCTCACATAACTTTCAAAAGAAAGTTGTGAAAATAACGAAATCAACCGTGCAGGTACTTTACCCGACTTGACCCTAAAATGTCACAAGGGAGTAGGACCTTAACCACCCCTGTTTTTAGGGGACACTGACTGAGTTGTTGCAGCCACGACTAGTGTGTCACAGGGTCTGAAAGCCCCACAGCCCAATTGCTGCCTCATAATGTTAATGACGATAACAAAACATCAGTGATCCGGGCTGCTGATATTTTATTTTTGGCTTTTAGTAGTTCACAAATAGTATGTCTATCTCTTATTTCATTTAATCCTACCACTAATCATATTTATAGATGGAAGAATTAGGTTTGGGCAGTTAAAGCACCCAGGGCAAGGTGGCGTGATGTGCTAGTGATGGTTAATGACGGAGCAGAGACTTGAATCCGAGTGTTCTGGCTCAAAAATTTACTCCCCTTAGGTGTTGGATACTGGTTTCCCCCCAGTACTTTTGTAACCAAAAACGCAAGAGCCTCTGACTGCTGTGACAAAAGCCAAGCTTGTGAGACAGCTGTTGGTGCAAAAGGAGAGATTTATTCTGGTACGGGGACCTGGGGGAGTGGTGGGCTCCTGTCTCAGAGAACATACCCCGTTTTTGCTCAAGCCTTCAGTTTTTATAAAAATAAGAAGGGGAGACGTTTTTTTCTATCCAATTATCTTTTCCCTTTTTGGCAGTGTCCATTCATATTTCTAGCTTTTGTTGCCCTCACTGTAAGAAATTTCCTCGATGTACTCATGGCCAAGGGCACACTCCCCACTGCTCCCTGGCAGGGGGGTCCAACCTGTGGCTCATGATCTTCGTAGGGCACAGATTGGCTATGAATAAGGCCCACAACAAAATCGTAAATTTACTTAAAACATTTTTTATTCATCCGTTTTTATTAGTGTTTGTGTATTTAATGTATGGACCAAGAAGACTCTTCTTCTTCCAGTGTGGCCCAGATGCCAAAAGGCTGAAAATCCCTGCAATAGTATCAGCATTAGTGGAGAGCATGGATACCTGTGGAACTTGCTCTCAGGAAGCCTGGAGATGCCACAGCCCTGAGGCCACCTCCTAACACTGAAAACTGCATGCCCACATGGTAGGGGAGCCAGTTGGAGTCTACAGGGCACCCCCAATTCCTAGCACACCCACAATGTTCTGTGCAGCCCCCCTGTGGCCCACCTCTCCAAAGTGGCCAGCTGTGCCCACGATCACCCTGTCACTGGCTGCCTGTGCTCTGAGTGCCTGTCTACAGTAACAATGCCCTCTTTCAAAACTCAGGACCCTTATAATGTTACAAGGGTAAATGGATAAAGGTCTTACCTTTTGTAGCTTCTTCCAGCTGTCAAGAGCTTTAGCCTTACCTATCTCTGCATCAAGAGATTCTTGCTATCTACTGAAGGAAGAAGGCGGTCAAGAATGGAGGGCAGCCTTTACATGAGGCAGAAGGATTGCTGTCTTGGGAAGGTGGCAAATGCAATGTCTAGAGGTTGGCACTGCTGAACAAAGAAAGCTGGTAGACTGCTTCTTATTTCAAAATGTGGTTTTGTAGATGTGCTTCCAAAGTGAGGACTTTGGAAGGTGCTGTTCCTTTCCAAAAGAATAATTTTAAATCTCTTTCAGGAGTGTAGGTCCAGCTTTCCCTTGCACTGTCAACTCAGCAAGATCTGAGTCCCCCTCAGTCAGTGGCCACTTTATCCATCCCTGTGTGGTGGATGCAAGGCTTCATTGCCTTGGACTTTAGGGAAGAGTGTGTTGTCAACAGGACATCATAGGCACTGGACATTGCTTGGCTACTGCTGTTCAGGATCTTGAGTCTTCCAGGTCTTTAGTAAAATTCCATGTCCCACATAGAACAGGTGTAAGTACTCATCAGATGGGTAGATAAATCTGCAATGAGCAAACTTTTGCAAAGTTGTTAGTGTTTGCTTTAAATGTTGTACATATTGTTTGATTTTTGATTCAAGTTCTATATCAAAAGGGAGTGTTCCTGAAACAAAAACTTAGAAGGGTCTTCCATAAACTATTTCAAAAGAGTTTAATTCAAGCCCACTTCAGGTTGTTACACTAATCTGGAGCAAGGCGATAATGAGCGCCTGGTCCATTTCAAATGTGTCTCCTGACATATTCTTGCCATGGTCCTCTATATTGTATGGCTCATTTTCTCAGTCTTCCCTATAGATTAGGGACTCCAAGACACCGTTAGTTTCCATTGAATCTGTAGTGCCTATCATGAATGTTCGAAAGGTTTGTGTAAATTGGGCAAACCTAGTGAAGGGGCCCAAACTTGTTTTTCCTTCAAGGTGTCAAATGCTGCCTTACAGTCTCTCATTCATTCAAAGGTTTCAGCATCTAGTCCTTTCAAAGAAATGTACAGTAGTTTTGCTATAAGACCAAAGTTTGGAATCCAGCTTTGGCAAAACCCTGTAATCATTAAGAATCCACTGAGCCGCCTCTTGGATTTCTACTGTAGCAATGGCTTGATTTCTACCAGCCATCAAGCTTCCGGTGCCTTGTTTACGTTGGAATCCCAGGTATGCCACCTCCTGTTTGCAAATCTGGGCCTTTTGAGGTCATGCTTTATATACTCTTTTTACCAAATGATTCAGGACTGTGATGGTGTTAGTAAGTCGTCTATAGATTGTATAAGAATTCCCTTTAAACTTTATACTTCAGAATCCAAAGCTTTCTTTTAAAGGGGGGGTTGTTTCTTCCATAGAATCCATGTTCTTTCTTTTAGATTAATTGATACAGGTTGAATGTTAACTGTACTACCTGGGGTTCCATCAGCCCAAATGACTTGATTGACCTGCTTGTAGATCTTACATGGGAAGAGTTTAACTCCAGGTACATCTGAGCAAATCAGGAGCAGCTGGGGCTGGAGAGCATGTTCCAGCCAGACTCCTAAATGTAACTACCGCTTCTCAGGGGGGAAAGTTATTTGTGCATACAATTTAAAAAGTAATTCTTGGCCCAATCATAGAACAAGACACTTTGACATGTAGAGAAAACTATGTGTAAGTTTTTGATCCCGAAGCTGGCATTCTAGAGGTTGAAGGAACAACTGTTTTTGTAATTGTTGGGTCACTCCAGCGACAGACACTACAGTGGAATTTTTCTTGGTTAGTTATGCATTTACAGCTGAATACATAGTCCCTGTATCTACAAGAAAGTTCACTAGCTGGTTCCCCACTCTCAGTTGTACTCAGGGCCCTCTGGGGAAATGGCAATCAGTCAGGAGGTGTCTAAGGGATCCCCTGGGCTCTCCAATTTGTCAATGTTTTCTAACATTTCTCAACAAGGGTCTTTATCATTTTTTTCTTTTCTTTTTTAAATACTGAGCAGTCTTTTCTCCAGTGGCTTTTCTTTTTGCAATAGGCACTTTGATTGGTGCCTGGTAGGTCTTCCTCTTTTTTTTTCAGGTCCCACATATTCTTCTGGTTTTTCAACACTGGTTCTAAAAAATGGTGGGATGCTTTAATTTCCTTTTTTTGTGTGGGCATGGTAAAATTTTTTTAAATCCTCACTCAAAGATATGTTTACTGATTTTTTAGAGAGAGAGAAAGGGAGACAGAGAGATAGAGAGAGAGAGAGAGAGAGAGAGAAAGCAAAACAGAGACAGAGAAACATCAATGTGAGAGAGAAACATCAATCTGTTACCCCCCATACCTGCCCTGACTGGGCATGAAACCCACAGCCAATGTATGTGGCCTGACCATGGATCAAACTCTCACCTCTTTGGTGTACAGGATGATGCTCCAACCAAGCAAGCCACCTGGCCAGTGCCTGATCATTGTAACCTGTAAAGGCTATGGCCACCAGCATGAAGGAATTCATTTCCAATGCCCTGTCTGAACATTGCAGCTTCCTTCTGATATCTGGAACACTTTGCCCAATAAAAGTCACGTTTAGCATTCAGGAATTTTCTGGTGCCTGTGAATCACCATCAGTGTGCTTTGATAGGCTTGATAGATCCGTTCTAAAAATTCAGAAGGGTTTTTGTTTGGTTTCTGTTGAATGGCCTATATCACATCCAGGCCGTTTTGTTTAGGCACCCCTTTACTAAGCACTTCCAATATTCAACATTTGTAACGTTCTAGGCTCTCTGTATGAATGGTTGAAATTCTTCCAATTCAGTAAATCTGAAGTGGACAATGGAATATAAGCCCAGTAGTGGCCAGAAGGCTGGCCCGCCTGGTTTATTACTCCTATAAGATATTGCCTCAAAGGGAATTGTCCTGCTCTGGATAAGGATGCTGTCTGGCCAAACTGGGTACCCTGGCAGGTCTTCAAGGGGGGAATCATTCCTTCATCACGGGGGTCAACTATTGCCCCTTTGCCCCCTGTTTCAGGGGTATCTGGCAGCAGCAGTGGTGGTGGCAAGGAAAATCTTGCTGCTAATCCAAAGCATTAAAGAGATTCATCTTCCCATTTTCCTTTTATTTGCATGTTTTACTATCAGGGAGGGGTTTTGAAGCCAACTCCCTTCTCTGCATCATTAGGTTGTCCCCTTCCTTTGTCAAGTCCTTATTTTGTAAAGACGTACGTGCCTCGATATAAGGGATTTCATACTGTATCCCTGACCATCGGTAAAACAATTCCAACCGTATGATGGTATAGTAATATAGGAACCATTTAGGGACGTTTCCCCCTATAATATAAAGTATACCTAGGCCGAGCAGTGTTACAATAGAAAACCAATTCTTTCTCAGTCATTGGATCATAGCTATACATAAATCAATTTGCTAAAATTTGGCTCAGGGGGCTCCCTTCAGGAGTCCAACCAGAGCAACTCTTAATGACATGAAAGTACAAACCCCAAATCATAGCCATAGAAAAACCCCAGACAAAATGGGAACATGTAAACAAAACTTGGATCCATAATTCGATTATTCCAAATGAGTATTCATAAGCAAATCCTAGAGTTTTATCTCCTGCCAACCAATACTACAAGTGCTCCTAACCAAACCCAAAGGGCAGAAAGTCCAAGCAACAGGGATAGCATAGGATGGCCTACCACCAGGACCACAGTGGCACTGGTACCTCCCCAAACCCAAGTGACATAAAGCCCAAATGACTTGAAGCTCAATTGGCACAATGTCCAAGTGGCCTCATGTCCAAGTGGCTTGAAGACTAAGTGGCACAAAACTCAAAAGGCAAGGATAGAGGACCCTGGTGTGCATACTGGCTCAACAAACCCAGTCCTGGAGTTCATCTGCTCTTCAGAAACTCATTTTTTTCCACCATGAAGTGTTACAGGTGGCTGCTGTTTTGAGATGTAATGCAATGAAATTTGTTCAGATAACCCTTTGGCAGCTCCTGGGAAGTCCCCTCAACCCCACTCCTGAGTTAGTCTGCCACAGGCAGCTGGGACTGCAGCCTGAGCCCTCCAGAATTTAATGTGGTCCACACTGTCCCAGCAGAGTAATTCAAAACTGTAACCAAAAATGCAAGTTTGGATGTCTGCCACAAGAAAAGCCAACTTGTGAGGCAGGTGCTGGTGCAAAAGGAAAGAGACTTATTCAGGTGCTGTGAACTGAAGGACTAGGGGGCTCTCCTTTCAAAGGCCATCCACCTTTCTGCTCAAGCCAGAAGTTCTCATAGAAATAGGGAAGGAAGAGCTTTTCTCCTACCCAATTGTCTTACTAGCTTTTGGTGTGCTCTGGTTCTGTCCATTCATCTTTGTAGCTTTTGGCACATTCAGTGTAAGAAACTTACCCTGTGCCATCTTGGCCACTGGGGGAGACTCCCTAGGGTTCCCTGACTGGCTAAGTTATCAGAGGCAGTGGGGAGGGGAGTTCCAGGGCCTGATGTCAAGCAGCCTGGAGATGCCACAGCCCTCAGCCCAGGTTCTAATGCTGGGCACATGCCCACACATCCAAGGGAGGGTTTGGGGTCTGTGGGGCACCTCTGGTTCCTGTCACGTCTGTGTCCCTACTCAGCTTTTGTGCAGCCTGTCCTTCCTAAGTGGCCAGCTGGGCTCATGCTCACTCTGCTGCCAGCTGCCCACGTTCTGACTGACTGTCTATGGCGATGCTTTTATGGAAAATAGGTTTTGGAGTTTATAATGTAATGTTTTTACACCTCAGTAGAAACTGTCAGAATCTACGTTCTTATAAAACTCAAGGAAAAAATATGGGGCAATTAGAATATGGCAGGACATAATTAATGATTGCTTTGTTTAGTACTATTTTTTGTGCCATTAAGTAAAGAGAAAATGCTCAATGGTGGCTTTTTCTTATCAAAAAGTGGTCTGCTTCCTGCTCTGAGTCAATTCACCATGCTTCCAGTACCACCACAGTTTTCGGCTGAGCTTCTATTTATAGAGTTGGGAGCTTGTTGAAACAATTTCTGTCTGCGATCAATAAAGCAAAGCCTTTCACCCTCCTCCCCAGTAGACTGCCACTGGTCCTGACAGTGATAAAATCTGTTTTTCCGACAGCCAGGGGTTCTGTGTAGGTTTTATAGTGGCAAGGGGCCTCCTGGCATTAAAAAAAAATCTGTTCCTGTTTTTCTCCATCAGTTGGTAGTCTAAATTTGAGGGACTAGGATATAAATTTCCAAAATATTGGTTAACATGCCTGTTTCCTTTTAAAAAAATAAGTCAAATCAGTTGTTTAGCATTAAGTACATGAAAGAAAGCAAGTTGATTTCCCCCACACATCAGGTTACTGTTATGGTAAATATTTTAGCATCAAGAAGATATTAGTATTGTATGCATGATGCCAACAGCTTGTTAAAAGAAAAATGCTAATAAACTATTGTATGTATGATGTTTCTAGCAAAACTTAATTTTCCTGTAATTTTTTGAAGCAGAAAATTTGTATCATGCATTAGAATTTCTTATGAAACGTCTGGTGAATGAAAATTAGGGATATTTTTCTTGATATTTAAAGTAGTGTGAATTACTGGGCCTATTTATTTATTTGGGCAACTACTCTAAAAATAAGACCGTGTTAAAAACTTTGAGTTAAAATGACCAATTCTCTACAAACTTATGTTATATTGATCATAGTGAATTAAATAAAAATTATTAAGATAATATTATGCACATAAACTATATATATGACCACATATTGAATTAATAGTAGAATTAATTGTTATCTATTTTTGCTGACACTATTGTTATCTATAGGTAAATTAAGAAATTGATTTAAATAACAAGAGAAGCAATGTAATTAGATATTTCTTTAGGAGCCAGGAGAATATATAAGCAAAATCAAAGATGAATTACTGGGAAAATACTTTAGCATAGCTGTGGCTGGAAAGGACACCCTTCTCTCTTTGGTTAAGGAAAAATATGTATTGCACAAGGCTGGAAAAATAAATAACAAAATACATGTGCTAAACTATACATTCTATAATTGATTTAAATCATGCCAGAAATAAAAGATTGATGAAGGCTCTATTAGAAGGGCAGTGTTCCAGCTGAGCCTTAAAGCAAAGGTCAACTTTGAGCTGATAGAGGTGGAGAAGAAAGACATTCCCCACGAGAAAGGCAATATGGAGGAAATCCTAAGGGTGTAAGTAAGCATGGTATACATTTTCATTTTGTTTGTGAACAAATAACATTAAATGCTTTAAACTAGATTGTCTAGAGATTGTTTGAGAAAGTGTCTTGAATTTCGGTCTCCTGTAAGATTTTGCTGAACTCTCATTGTTGGCTTGTTAAGAGCATTAGTAGTGGTAGTAATATTGATTAGACAAGGGAAGTAAAAGCAAAAATAAATAAACGGGACTGTATCAAATTAAAAAGCTTCTGCACAGCAAAAGAAACCACCTGAATGGGAGAAGGTCTGGGCAAACAATAACTCTGACAAGGGGTTAATATCTAAAATATGTAGAGAACTCAAGCAACTCAACCTCAAGCAAACAAACAATTCAATTTTAAAAATGGGTAGAAGACATGAGCAGACACTTCTCAGAAGTGCAATCAAAAGGCTGACAAACATATGAAAAAATGCTCAATTTCACTAGCTATTAGGGAAATGAAAATGAAAACTGCAATGAATTAGTATTTAAGGTTTGTTTAGATATACAAGGTTTGTTCAAAAAGAATCCAGCCATGTAATATAAAAAATGAAGTCATTTATTGAAGAAGACACAGATACAAGAAACGTTGCACATAGGACAATGGTACTTTGGTTCTCTTCAAAGCAGGCACCTTGGGACCTCACACAGTTCTCCCAAATTACTATCAGCTGCCCCAATGTATTTTCCTGGATCTTACCAATGGTCTGAAATCTCTCTCCTTTCAAAGGTGATTTTAGTTTTGGAAAAAGCCAGAAGTTGCAGGGTATCAAATCTAGGCTATAGAGGGTTGAGTAACCTAAGTTATTTTTGATGTTTTGCCAAATGATTCTGCATGAGACATGATGCGTGAGTGGGCATATTGTAATGATGAAGCTGCCAATCACCAGTTGCCCATAGTGGCAGCCTTCTGAACCACCTGAATAGTTTCTGCAGAGAAATGTTCAAGCTCAACACAAAATTTGATACTGATTCATTGCTCTACTCACTCAGTCATTTTGAGTGCAACAACCACACAGTATACATGCTCACTCAAAAGCATCTACTGCCCCCATTGACTTGTACAGTGAAGTTGTCATTGTTCATGCCCACATACTCCAGTCCACTCTCCTTGGCTACCAGGTTACATTGATGTCATGCAAATTTTTCTCATTATATTATAAATGGCTGGAATTTTTTTGGACATATCTCATATTTCAGAAGTGAGATCTTTGCATCTAAAGGCAGTTCCATTTTTATTTCTTTTAGGATACTCTGTATTATTATCCACTGTCGCTGCACCAGTCAGCATTCCCACCAACAGTGCACAAGGGTGTGGTGGCGGCTTTCCTCTCAAGTCCCCTCGTGTGCCATGGATGAAAGTAAACATGACTGAGATATGATCTAATCTGCTTGGGGAGAAGAGGTGGCCAGTTTCCCAGAGGAAAAAGGCCTTGAGCAGTGGCCAGTTTCTCAGGGGACAAAGGCTCTGAGTCCCCTCCTCCAGGGACTTTTATTGGGTTGCAATACACAGGAATACAGGGAGGCAAGGATCAAACAGTAGATAACATTTCAAAGAAATCTGAGGGCTAACTATGAGTCAGAGTCTGTCAGGAAGAGAGTTTTAGGGTTTCCTGTTCGAACCCTTAACATGAATGAAAGCACTCTTAGCAGAGCAGATTTCACAGGTTTTTCAGGAAGTCTTTGTGAGGCCAGATTTTTCCCCTGGACACACTCTAGCCAGGCAAGGAGCTGCACCCCTCCCCATCAGGTATTGAAGCTTAAGGGGATTAGAACCAGGAAGTGCTTCTCCAAGAGGACATGGGAAATCGGGCTTTGTCAAAGCCTGGTTGTGGTGAGAGTCCATCACTCCCTCTTTTTCGCAGCCCCCGAGTCCTTCTATGATGGCCTCCCAAGTGATTGTGCCTGGCCTAGGTTGCCCCTCCTCTGAGGGGTCTTACCCATCAAGGACTTCCGACCATCCTTTGGAGGCAGGGAGGAAACTGAGGCAGCATTTGCTAACAGAGACAAGCTTTGTCTCCTGCTGCTCACATTCCAGAGGTTGTTGCTCGTTCATCCTTAGCCACAGCAGGTAGAGTTACAATTCCTAAAACCAGGCAGAGCGATCCACAACACAAGGGTTCCTCTTTTTCCTCATCAGTGCCAGCTTTTGTTCTTTGTAATTTTAAGATGATAGCCGTTCTGACAGGAATGAAGTGTGATCTCTTTGTGGCATAAATTTGCATCTCTCTGATGATTAGTGGTGTTCAGTTTTTTTTCATATGTCTATTGGCCATCTGTACGTCCTCTGTGTCCTCTTTGGAGAAGTGTCTGTTTTGATTTTTAGCCTATTTTAATTGGATTGTTTGTCTTCTTGGTGTTAAGCTGTATAAGTTCATTATATATTTTGGAAATTAACCTTTTATCAGGAGATTCATTGCCAAATGGCAAACATATTCTCCCATTCAGTGGGTTCCCTTTTCATTTTATTGTTTTTTTTCCCTGTGCAAAGTTGTTTTAGTTTAATGTAATCTCATTTGTTTATTTTTTCTTTATTTTCCTTGCCTGAGGTGATATGTCAGCAAAAATATTGCTACCAGAAATGTCTGAAATTTTACTGCTTATGTTTCCTTCTAGGATTTTTATGGTTTCATTACTTACATTTAAGTCTTTAATTCATTTTGAGTTTATTCTTGTTTATGGTGTATGTTAGCAGTCAAGTTTCATTTTTTGTATGTATCTGTCCAATTTTCCCAACATTATTTTTTGAAGAGACTGTCTTTTTCCCATTGTATGTTTTGCCTCTTGTCAGATAGTAATCGGCCATAAAGGCATGGGTACATTTCTGTGCTCTCTATTGTGCTCCATTTATCTACGTGCCTGTTCTTATGCCAATACTATGTAGTTTTGATTACTCTGGCTTTGTAGTATAGTTTGATATCAGGCAGTGTGATATCTACAACTTTGTTTTTTCTTCCCAAGGTTGCTGAGTCTATTCAGGGTCTTTTGTGGTTTTGTATAAATTGTTGCTATATTCTATATCTCTGAGATAGGTTATTCATATCTTAATAAGAATTGCATTGAATCTGCAGATTCCTTTGGGTAATATGGACATTTGAATGATGCTAATCTTTCCTTTACATGAGCATGGCATGTACTTTCACTTATTTGTATCTTCCTTAGTTTCTTTCTTCAGTGCCTTATCTTCTGAGTACAGGTTTTTTACTTACTGGTTAAAAAATTTATTCTTAAGTGCCTTACTTTTTTGGTTGCAGTATTAAATTGGATAGTTTTCTTAATTTCTCTTTCTGATAGTTCATTATTAGTTTATAAAATTCCATCAATTTGTGAATGTTAATTTTGCATGGTGCTATTTTGCCTAATTTATTTGTTAGATCTAGTAAATTAATTTGGTGGGATGTTCAGGGTTTTCTACGTACAATATTATATCACTGTGAATAGTGAAAATTTCACTTCTTTTCCAATTTGGATGCCTTTTATTTCTTCTTGTCTGCTGTGGCTTGGCTTCCAGTACTACATTGAATAAGAGTGATGCTATTATGAAAGATTATATGTTCCACTATGTTTATTGCAACATTATTTCAATAGCCAAAATCTGGGAACAGCCTTCAAGTGCCCAATAGTAGATGAATGGATAAAAAAGCTCTGGAATATTTATAGTATGGACTACTACTTAGCCATGTAAAAGAAAGAAATCTTACCTTTTGTGACAGCATAGATGTACCTGAGAGTATTATGCTCAGTGAAATAAGCCAGTCAGAGAAAGACAAATATCATGCGGTCTTTCTTGTATGTTAAATATAATGAAAAAAACCTGCCAAACAGAGTAGGTACAGAGGCATGGGTATGGGAAACAGACTGACCATTGTCAGAGGGGAGACGTTTAGGGGTGCTGGATAAAAGAAGGTGATGAAATTAAGTAAATGTATATCTTTGTCTGTGTGTGATACATATGTATCATATATATATCACATAGACAAGTATACATACATATATATCATATATCATATACATATCACACATAGACAAAGACAACAGTGTGATGACAGTCAGAGGGAAAGGGGCATGGGGGTGGGTGAAGGGAGGAAAACGGGGGTTGAGGGAGACTTTGCTTGGGGTGACGGGTGCAGGATATAGTGTGCAAATGATGTTTTATAGAGTTGTGTAATTGGAACTTGCATGTTTTTGCAAAGCAATGTCACCCCAATACATTAAGTTAAAATAGAGATGGACCCCTAGACAGAGAGCAGGCTGACAGCTGTTTGTGGGGGCCTAGTAGGGAGATGGAGAGACTGAGCAAAAAGAAAAAAGAGAGAAAGAACTCATTCACATGGACCGCAGTGTGATTACTGCTGGGGGCATGGGAGGTGGGAGAGGTGGAGGAGTGTATGGGGGGGATAAGTGCTGATAGATGGAGACTTGACTTGGGGTGGTGAACACACAATGCAGTGTATAGATGATATGTTGTAGAATTGTGCACCTGAAACCTGTATAATTTTGTTAACCAGTGTCAATTTATTTGAAATTAAGTCAAATGAAAATTAACTTCAATAAGAAACCACCTCACACATTTGAATGGCTATTCACAACAAGACAAGTAATAACAAGTGTTGGAGAGGTTGGGAAGAAAATAGAACCCTTATTTACTGCTGGTGGGAATGTAAACTGGTACAGCCACTATGGAAAAACAATATGGAAGTTTCTCAAAAATTAAGAATAGAGTTACCATGTGACTCAGCAACCTCTCTTCTGGCTCTCTACCCCCAAAATTTGAAAATATTTATTCACAAAGATATATGCACCCCTCGATTCATTGCAGGATTATTCTTGGTGGCCAAGACAGGGAAACAATTAAAGTGTCCTTTGATAGATGATTGAACAAAAAAATAAATTATGAGATGCTACTCAGCCATAAGAAAAGATGAAATACTGCTTTTTGCAACATGCATTGACCTTGAAAATATCCTGCTAAGCAAAACAATTCAGAGAAAGTTGGGAATCATATGATTTTACAGGTATGTGTTCTATAAAACTGAAAGTAACAAATAAACATACAAGAATATCAAACAAAACTTCTTAGCCACAGACAAGGGTATGGGGGTTATCAGAGGAAAAGGGGAGTGGGGGGTCTAGTAAACAGTAAAAGGGGTCAAATATATGGCAGTGGAAGAAGATCTGACTTTGAGTGGTGGGCACAAAATTTAATATACAGATGATATCTTCTAGAATTATACACTTGAAACACAAAATTTTATTAACTAATGCCACTCCAACAAGTTTAATTAAAAATATTGCTGGTGATAATGCAAAATGATACAACCATTTTAGGTAATAGTTGGATATTTTCTTATTAAATTAAACATACGCATAAAATCCAGCAATTCTCTGTTTAGATATTTACCCAAGATAAGCAAATATTCTTACCAGCTCTATTTATAATAATGAAATGTTGGAAACAAGTCAGATATCTTGTACCTGGTGAAGGGTTTAAAATTTGCATGTAACAAAGGAAAGCCACTCAGAAACAACAGTAAATGTACATAGTTATAAATGAAACAGCCTGGGTGGATATTAAAATTATTATACTAAGTGAAAGAAGGAAGTCACAGAGGACTTCATGCTGTATGATTCCCTTTACATGAAACTTTTTAAAGGAGAAAACTATAAGGATAGAGAAATGTGATTGCCAACGATCAAATGTGGTGGGAAAAAAGTGGCTAAAAAGCTGCATTAGGGCATTTTGGGCAATGATGGAAATTCTCTATATCTTGGCTATGTTGTGGGTACCTGACCATATAAAGTAGTCAACACTTATTAAATTGTACAGTTGAAAAGGGTGAATTTATTTTATGCAAATTATACTTTAATAGGATCAACAATAAAACAAAACAAACTTTAAAAAGAAGAACAAAATATAGGTAATAAAGGTAGAAAATAAGAGCATCTGTTTGTTTTTGCCTCCTTTGGCGTAATTTATTATGCCCAGGTCACACAGATGGGTGGGCAAAGACCGGGAGCTGACCTCTGTGGCGTCCACATTCAGTATCGTGATGTTCGAAACACAGAAATTCATTCCCTATTCAAAACTAAATTAAAAAATTTAACCAAAATTCCGAAGTGTAAAAAAAGTCATTATGATTCCCCCTTGACATATAATGCTAATACTTAGCAGTAAATGCTGCAGTCTGGTGACTGTTTCTGATCTTTTTCTAAGTATTCCTATGCAAACCTATTGCATTAGTCAGCTATTGCTGCCTAGTGTTGCATAATAAATGACCTCAACAATCTAAAAAATAGAGTAACTCCCATAAAAATTATTATTTCCAGTTCTTAAAAACTTAAACATCTGTTAAGTTTGTTCCACATGCTAGAATAGCAGAAACTGGCTGACGCTAAGTAGGAACGACATTCTTTGGGCTGTCCAAGGGTTCTCCAGTTCACACAGTTCCCAAGTCCTATTTTTCCCCGAACTGAGGGCAAATATCAGAGAACTGTTTCTTTGTACTCATGTGTTTATCAAAGTGACACAAATAGAAAGCTGAAATGGCCTTGTTTTTTTCTTAATGGAAATGAACTCTATTTACATGTGTTTAATCTGTCTTCTGTTTCATTCACTCATTCACACTTTTTTCTTTTTTTGGCCCCGTGGGTATTTAAATTTACCAGCCCTGCCACAGAGGAACATTACAGAGGAAAACATCTAACTTGTTAATTATGTGTTCTTTTTCTTTGAAAGACTGCGTCAGAACATCTGCAGACGTATTTTTAAGGCTGTACATGTTTGTCTTGCCAAAAGAAAAAGTCAATACTCAGGCTCGAGTTGATCTTTACGTAAGAAATTATCTCCAAGTCAAACTAATTTATTGTGATTATTGTCCGTTGTAACTGTTGACAGTGGGGATAGTGTTTATCTCAGAACATCTTTTTTAGACATTCTGAGGCTGTACAAACCTATTCTTGCTTACTTTCATGCTAGTCCACAGACATAATGAATAATTCTGTTTCTTGAATCCTTTAGATTCTTAATTACTTTCTATATATTTGCCTCCCTTGCTGTGTGATAAGGTTCCTGGAATAAAGGCTCATATTTCAGTCATCTCTACGACGTGGGAACCCAGTAGAGAGGAACATAGTGGTATCAAACAGAAAGGAACTCAGTGGATAGACGTTCTTTCAGGAGCCCTAGAGAGCTGATTAAAGTAAAAGTACTATCTGTCAATTATGCTGTTTTTTTTTGCTCAGAACCTTTGTGATTTTTTTAAAAATCTTGGAAGCATGGGCAACTTATTTAATTCTGGGCAATCAGGATTTTTACATGAATTTGAGAAGGGGAACAATTTGCTACTCTATTTGAATGATATGTATTTCCGTGTTTCTTAGAGCCCTAGAATTTCCAGGGCTGTTTGCAAGTCATCCTTAATTCTGTGGTGGGAAATATTGGCATATCACAAAGGTTATTTCACAGATGTGGACATGGGCTTGTGTCAGAGAGTCAGGGTGTGTAAGAGACTCAGGGTGTGAAAGCCAGACCTTCTCCAGGAATTATGTGGTTTACAGATATTGCCCGTCCTCCTCTGTATCCTTCTTTCACCTCTCACTCATTTATTGCTTCTTCTTTGATTTTATTAATTCTTATTATAAAGATAAGAAGAAAGATAAGGTATGAAATAAAAAAAATATGAAAGAGAAGAGAGAATACAGTAATTAAATGCAATAAAATAAAACATGTAGATAGAAACAGAGTTCTGGAAACAGAAAGATACATCTTTCAAGGAAGAGTGAAATCCAAATAAAATTGTTAAAAGCTCCATCTGTGAGCATACAAGCTAGCCAGAGGGTGGGGGTGAAGTAGGAAGTTTTTAGAGTCTTGCTATCTATATAATTATGTATAAAGGAAATTAAAATATTTTATTAGACAATATTAAATTACACTCAAAGTCATTTTCTATAAAAATGGATTTTCCTCCAATTTCATAACTAATAAAATTTCAAGCTAAAAATCTAGAAAAAGCTTACAAGTTCTAAAGATTTTCATAGAACTTCAATCATCTTCAGTACTATTAAGGATGTTGCACATGTTAGGAATTGATTTAGAGAACAGTTAAGCACCATCTGTGTGCCATTTATAGTAGAAGAAAAGTATCTTTAACCTATTTATATTTGGAGATTATTTAAATTCTTGGACAAAGTAGAATTAGTTTGTTTTCAAGCAGCAACCTGGGCTTACTCTAGTTATACTCATAGAATTTATTATCTTAACTATTTTATATTTGTAATATATTGAACATGAACAGTAATGTTTCTTCTATTTTTTAAATCCTTTGAGCAAATAACATTTTTAATGAGACACAAATCATTACCACTATATATACAAATAGATTACCTCTTTAATTGAATAATACTTCTAAAAACATTATTTATGTATTTAACAAAAATCTGTATTGTATTGAATATTAAATAGAAAAAAATGTAATTAAAGTAATTCATATGCGGTTTCAATCACTTTTGGTTATACTTAGCTTTTGTAATCTAAAATTTTCCTCTTCCGTTTGCTATAGTTCCTCAGCAACTTGCATTTAATGTCCATAAATGGTAATAGATTTCCCTTTATTAGTATTTATTCTTTCTCACCATTACCTCTGTTGCCAACAACTCAAGTGCACATACACATTATATTCAGATACATTAAAACCCAGGCTTTCGCCCTGCTGGTGTAGCTCAGTGGATTGAGCGCAAGCCTGTGAACTACACGATCTCGGTTCAATTCCCAGTCAGGGCACATGCCTGGGTTGCAGGCCGGTTCCCAGCAGGGGACTCACGAGAGGCAACCATACATTAATATTCTCTCCTTCTCTCCTTCCCTTCCCCTCTAAAGATAAATAAATAAAATCTTAAAAAACAAAAACAAAACCAGGCTTTCACCCAAAGAGGCTCCTTTACCATGAACGTTGCTCCTGCATGTGTTGTCCACATCACCTAAACTTTAGGGAAGTGTGGACTGGATCATGGCTAAGAAGACACTGAGTCTTGGTTCTGGGAGCACATCTTTTAAGGACTAAGAACAAAGAGCTCTAGCCTTCTCATTAAATTGTATCTTTGTGTCTTTCTGTTCTAGAGTTTAACCTTTACTTTTGGAGTACTTGTCTTTAAAATATCTGGTATATTGTAATGGGCTGTGAGAGGGATGTTTACAAAGTAGGAGCCAGAAAGAAAACCAGTAGGAAAAGAAGACGTTGTCCTGGATAAGGAAGGTTTTTCTGGTTCGGGGAAAATCCGCCCTCCTGGGTCATATTTGGTGCATCCTCATTTCCGATGGCTAAATATTCCTTATATGAATTAGCAACACAATGTTGTAGTGATAAATGCAGGCCTTTCGCCTGGGCTTTTCCTTTGTACCTATATCTTCAGTCTTTCTTTGGCATGACTGGCCAAATATTGAGGAGGCTGGCCTTTTAAATCTTACCTCACCTTGAAGACACATCTAACCCCAAGATTTCTTTTCTTTTCACTGCATGTATACTTCATTCCACCAAACCTGTAAGCTTCTCAAACACCTTCTGCTGCTCCCCATTGTGATGTGTAGTAGATGCTGGTGTACTGGAGACAGGGAAGCAGAAAGTGCTCCTAACGCTATGAATCACATGTCCAATAGTGACTTCACGGTCATCCTACTCCTATCAGTGAACCCAATGTCACCAGTCATGCCGAAGTGCTAAGGAAAAACAACATTTAACACAGGGTCTGAGTTTTCGTGATCGGGATGTGTTCAATCGGAGACTCGAAAGGAAGCACAGTGAGGTGAAAGGAAGAGAATTAAAAAGGGAGGAGAACAAAATACTAAGGCATTTTGGAGCAGCTCTCCGATATCTTAAAACTATTAGAAGTATTTTTCCTTAATGATATCCTTAAGATATTACATTTTTTCTGAAGCAGAAAGAAACACCTGTCCTTATTCTTCCTCTCCACTGAACAAAATCTTGCTCTTTGTACAACTGTTTCCTCCACACAGAAACTCTTTTATTTTTCATTTGTGAAAATCATAATTCACTGCTGACATGATGCTTTCATATTTATCTCACCTTCCTTTGTACATTTATAACATTTGTTTATAATTATCATTAAATAATTATCATATAGTATTATATTCTTCTTCATGTTCATGTCCTAACATATATATGTATATGTACATATATATATATATTTGGTTAAAACCATGTTTTATTTATATACTCAATACATTTACAGTGCCCCAAATTAGTAACTGTTCAACAAATACTGATGATTGGATTGATGTGATGAGTAAATAAGGACACAAATGACTGAATTAATCTTAACACATATATTGGTATAAATGACTTTAAGTTAAAATTAAAAGACACGTGGTTATAAACTAAGAGGGGGAGAATGGTGGGGGAGGGAGTGTGAGGGTGGAGGGGAATGAAGGGGGAAATAGAACAACTGTAATGGTATAATCAATAAAATATATTTAAAAAAATAAAATAAAGCAAGTCTCAACAAATTTAAAAAATAAAAAATAAAAATAAAAGGATGATATTTCATCACCTTGTTTTTTTGTGGGGGGTGTTGTATTTTTGGAGAGTAGGTAGAAAAAAAAGAAGCCATAGAGCATTTGAAGATCAAAGGATGATTCTAAGTGTAAAATATCCACCCTCCCCCCCCAAAAAATCTTTCAACAAACATGTGAGTCTGGTAGAAACAACATAGTTCAGTATTTGATATAGACACAAAGACTGGTCCTTATTTATGTTATTATTCCTAGTGCTTAAAACAGTGACCGACATGGACGGTCAGTGGATATTTGTTGATTAACTATTGCTTACATGTACAGAATTGTTACTATAAGCCCAAATCTGTGCCAAGTGCTTACACCAATACTATCAGGTTTTATTATTATTTTAATTTTATAGTATAGACAGAGAATTAAAAAGTTTTAGAAATATACTTAGGCTGCACAATACATTATGGGACTAAGTTCAAATGCAGAGAAATATCTATGCTGAAAACTCATAACTTTGAGAATTTTATGATGTAGCTTTAAGTTCTTTTTAGTTGGTAAGAAGAACCCAAATTGTATAAAATTATACTTCAGTCCTATAAGGTCATATTCAGTATGATCTGAGATGAACAATGAGTAATAAAGATATGAGTATATGTTTTAAAGAAATCTGGGGCCATTCATTAGGCTAGAAATCACATTCTCTTCAATTTTATATTATAGCCCTGATACTTTATATAATCATTTTTTTCTCAGGAGGATAAAGATTTGAGATACATTGAAAGCCTGCTTTTAAAATGGTTTCTAAATCAAATCATTGATTTGATTCTCGACTTCATCCACTCTACTGTTGTTTCCCTGTAAACTGTTCTATGTTTCAATTAGTGTATCCTGTATTTCTTACTAGATCTTTTTTTATGCTGTTGAGGTCTTTACTAGATTCCTTGAGCAGCCTTATAACAAGTGTTTTGAACTTTGCATCTGATAGATTGCTTATCTCCATTTTATTTAGTTCTTTTCCTGGAGTTCTGATCTGTTCTTTCATTTGGGCTGTGTTTCTTTATCTTCTCATTTTGGCAGCCTCTCTGTGTTTGTTTCAATGTATTAGGTTAGAACTGCTATGATTCCCTGCCTTGGTAGTGTGACCTAATGTCTTAGGTGTCCTGTACGGTCCAGTGGCACATCCTCCCCTAACACCCAAGGTGGGTACTCGAAGTGTGCCTTTTGTGTGGACTGAGCACACCCTCTTCTTGCAGTTGAGCCTTGATTGCTGTTGGTAGGTTAATGGGAGGGATTTACCCAGGTCAATTACCTGCAAGGATTGGCTGTGACCACTGACCACCAACCTTCACTGTCCATAGAGGATCACCTGCACAGGGTGCAGGGTGGTGGTACTCCAAGGTGGTCTATAGCTGTCCACTGGGTGTGCAAGCTCTGGGGTTTCAGAATATAAAGAAGCAAAAAATAACCAATCAAAACAACAACAAAAAAGAATACAATAAAATGAGGATAGTGTAAGCAGCCTCTAGGACAACTTCAAGCATTGCAATACTCGAATCATAAAGGCGCCAGAAGAAGAAAAGAAAGAGCAAGAAATTAGAAATCTACTTGAATAAATAATGAAAGAAAACTTCTCTAATTTGATGAAGGAAATAGACATACAAGTGTAGGAAGCACAGAAATTTCCAAACAAGGTGGTACGAAAGACGACCACACCAAGATGCATCATAATTAAAATGCCAAAGGTTAAAGATAAAGAGACAATCTTAAAAGCATCAAGATAAAAGCAATTACTTATCTACAGGTGAGTTCCCACAAGATCGTCAGCTGATTTTTCAAAAGAAACTTTATAGGTTAGAAGGGATTGGCAAGAAATATTCAAAGTCATGAAAAGCAGGGACCTACAACCAAGATTGCTTTTCCTAACAAGGATACCATTTAAAATTAAAGGGCAAATAAAGAGCTCCCCCCCAAAAAACCCCAAAACCTAAAGAAGTCCCTCATTGACAAACCATTATTATATGAAATGTTAAAGGGACTTTTTAACAAAAAGAAGATCAAAACTATGAGCAATAAAATGGCAAAAAATACATATCTATCAACAACTGAATCTAAAAAACCAACTAAGCAAACAAGAAGAACAGAGAATCATAAATGTGGAGAGCATTTTCAAGGTTTCCAGATGGGAGGGAGCTGGTAGGGTGAAATGGGGGAAGAGGTGAGAGGGTTGAAAAATTCAAATAGGTAGTTACAGAATAGCCATATGGATGTAAAGTACAGTATAGGAAATGGAGTAGCCAAAGAACATATATGAATGACCCATGGACATGAAAAGTGGTGTGGGGATTGCCTGAGGGAGTGGGGGATGCTGGATGGAGGGGAGTGAAGGGGAAAATTAGGACAACCATAGTAGCATAATCAATAAAATATAATTAAAAAATTAAGTGGGATCTGGGAGCATCCTGTATCAAATACAAATATATAAATGCATTCTCTATAAAAGATAATAAAAGATAAAAGAAGTACAAATTGGTAGTTATAATAATTGTCATGGGGATATAAAGTACAGTGTAAGGAAGAGAGTCAATAATATTGTAATAACTACACATGGTGTCATAGGAGTACTAGACTTTACTGGTCATCACATTATGAAGTAGATAAATGCCTAATTGCTGTGTTGTACACCTGAAAATAATACAATATTGTATTTTATATGTAATTACAAATGTAATTTACAAATGTAAATACAAATTGTATTTCATTTTCAATTACAAATGAAATTGAAAAATATAAAAATTTTAGGCTACCAAAAAATTCAATGGATGAAAGAATAGTTTTCTTAACCAATGGTGCCATAGCAACTGAATATATCCATGTGCAAAATAAAGGCAATCTACATCACAGAAGAAACTTTTTGAAAATTTATATTACAACTAGATTGGTTACAATAGTTGGTTAAGAAACCAACTATTACAACCAGATAATAAAATGACAAAATTAATCAATGAGTAAAGGAATATACAGTTCTCCAAAGAAGATACAGAAATGACCAGTAAGCACATGAAAAAATGCTCAACATCATTAATCTTCAGGGAAATGAAAGCCAAAATCACAATGAGATACCACTTCACACCCATGAGCAGGGTTATAATAAAAAAGAGATAATAACAAGTGTTATCACAGTTGTAGAGAAGTTAGAACCCTCATACACTGGTAATGGGAATGTGAAATGCTGTAACTATTGTGGAAAAACAGCCTCGTAGTTCCTAAAATAATTAAACCTAGTTACCATGTACCCCAGCCACTCCACACCTAGGTTCATACCCAGGATAAATGGAAACACATTTATACACAAAAAGGGAATCAAATATTGATATATGCTGCACTGTAGAGGAAATTTGAATGCATTGTTTAGCGAAAGAAGCTACTTACAAAGTACTACCTATTGTATGATTACTTTTAAATAAAATGCCCATAGTAAACCAATATATAGAGAGATAAGAAGTAAACTAAGAGCTTCCCAGAGTGTAGAGGGTGAAGCTTGGGGTGCAATGGCCAAAGGGTGTGTCTTCTTTTCAGAGTAACAAGAAGTCATCTGAAATGAATTGTGCTGAAAGGTACACTGCTCTATAAATACACTAAAAGCTATCGTATTGTACATTTTATTTTTTTGTATTGTACATTTTAAATGGTAAATTGCATGGTTAATTATGTCTCAGTAAAACTTGCAAATTCAAGAAGTGCAATGAAACCAAAACTTAATACATATGAATGAAATCAGACCTGGATGCATCATAGTCTTAACTATTAAAAACAAGTAATGAAGAGAAAGTCTGCAGAGTTCACATAAAAAAAACAATAGTGGAACAAAGATAAGAAATAGAACTAACTTTCCATTATATATCATGCAAGCCAGAAGATAATATACTTAAAGAGCTGAAAATGAAAAGTTGGCTTAAAATTTTATATCCAGCAAAAACATCTTTTAAAAATGAAAGCAAAGTAAACATTTTTAGAGTAACAAAATCTGAGGGAATTTGCTACTAGGAGACCTACACTGAAAAAACTCATAAAGTTCTTCACGCTAAAAAACAAGATTTTATTTATTTTCTTTTTTAAAAACAGTTATATTTTTATTTATTTTAGAGAGAGGGGAAGGGAAGGAGAAAGAGAGGGAAACATCAATGTGTGATTGCCTCTCTCAGGCCCACTACTGGGTATCTGGCCTGCAATCCAGGCATATGCCCTGACTGGAAATTGAACTTGCAACTTTTTGGTTCGCAGGCTGGCACTCAACCCACTGAGCCACACCTGCCAGGGTAAAAGAAGACTTTAAACAGAAACTGCCCAAAGGAAGGAATAGTGCCTAAGATGCTAAATTTATGGTAAATGTAAAAGATTATTCTTATTTCAAAATTTTATTGAAATATATTAGATGAAAGCAAAAAAAATGTAACATTGTATATGGGATATATAACATATATCGATATATAATTCTTGACCAGAATAGAATAAAGGACAGGAAAGCAGAAAAGTATATTGACGATATTGTGATGTTCATGAAGTCTACATAAATTCAAAATATGCCAAAGAAATGATTGCAGAAAGGTATATTTAAATGGGCATATACAAAGAGATATTATTGCAAAGTATTCTATACGAAGGTTTTCTTAGGTTCTCTGCCATCAGAAGAACATACTATATAAAAATCTGGACCATACGCCACACACGATTTGCCAAAAACTAAATTAAGTTTGATTTTGAAATATATATATATATTTTTTCATATATATATGAAAAAATCCAAGTGTATTATTTTTGTGGTGGATAACAAAGAACAAGCAGATATATAAGGTTTAACCGAAACACACCTGGGGAAAACTGGTACAAAATCTGGATGTTTGACAAACAGTGTTATAATATTTGAACCTTGAAAAGGAAGCCAAAGTTTCCTTTTTCTCACACTTAACAAAAGTGGGGAGGACAGAATTATATGAGCCAATGCCAGAAAAATGTCATCAGCAAGTAAGAAGAGTATCTGCAATTAATAATATTCAGGTGACGAAAAATTCTAGAAGAGTTTCCTTGAATTTCCCAAATGCTTTATAGAACCTCAGGGTTTTGTAGAGTTTTTTTTTTGTAAAAATACATAACTCTTTCACATATTTTTTAAATCTCTTTTACCTTCTGGTTGGACTGGGAAATTCTTTCAAGTCAAACTCTCGCAGACTGTGTGCCTGACGAGGACGTGTCTCTGTATTTGCCTTGTTTCCTTCCAGTAAGTTATAAAATTGACCTTTAGCGAAGTGTGTTAGTGTGTGGTGGAAACCTTTAATCAAAGGACCTTACATTGGGCAAGAACTGATTTCTGTTCATTTTTATTTAGTTTTGTTTATTTGTTTTTGTTTCATTTTTATTTTATGTATTTCTATTTTTATTTTCCAATGACAGTTTGCATTTAACATTGCATTAGTTTCAGGTGTACAGTACAGTGGTAACTGAAGGCATTAGAAAGCCTTGAGAGAAAGCACATTCACAGTCAATGTAGAGCTGAAATCACACAGAATGAAGAGAGTCCAAACTCATGATTTGTTTCCTGAAAGTTTCCAGTGTGAGTAAAATTTGTGTGCTCTTAGAATGGCTTCAAATGATGAGGAACACAGGCATAAATTTGTTTGCCTATTTAATTTGCTTGAAAGTGTTTTGAGTTTAACCACAAATTTGAATTTAAATGAATACAATTTAAAGCCATAGTCAAAGTCCATTATTCCAGTGAATCCAATGATTTGAGATAAAAATGTTTACATTCGTTTAATTCAAAAAAAAACATAGCCCAACTCTCATACTAAACAGGAAAGCTTTTTCTTTTCCTTCAGGCAGGCAGTTGCATAAGAGACATTTTCAAATAACTTTACAATTTACTTTTTTACCTTTAATGAGAAAGTATCCTAGGTGTTGCAAAATTTTAATTATTTTAAATCATTTCACTTGTGAAAAGTTAAATGTGTTAATTATATGTATTATATTGAGTATTTTAATTTTGATAAATGGGAGTGCAAAACAAATATTTGACGTATCATCTTCAACAAACTTTAAATTTTTGAGGTAGTATTTATATAACATAAAATCTGTCATTTAAAACATTTTAAAATATATAATTCAGTGTTTTATAAAATTTTATATGTTTAATTCTGTGCAAATATCACAACGATCTAATTCTACAATGTTTCATCACTGTCATAGGAAACCCCGTATCCACTAAGTAGTTATTCTCCATTCCCCTGTCTCCTCAGACTCTGGCAAGCAATAATCTACTTTCTTTCTCTATGGACAGACATTTCATCAAAAAGGTGTCATAAGAGAAAATGAAAAACCTCCATTCGTGGCAACATGGGTGGACCTTGAGAATATCAGGCTAAGTGAAATAAATCAGTCAGAAAAAGCTAAAAACCTATTACTCATATTTGGGACTAAAGCTGAATCTCATAGGCACAGATAGGCAACAGCCTGATGGTTACCACAGGAAAAGGGTTGGGAAAAGCAATAAAGGGTGACGGGGGCCAAACACATGGTGATGGAAGATAATTTGATGTTCGGTGGTGGACGCAAAATGCAGCCTATAGATTATTTATCGCAGAATTGTACACTTGAAACCTGTATGATTTTATTAACCAATGTCACCCCAATAATTAAAAAAAACAAAATAGAAGGATCACACAGTATGCTGTATGACTGGCTTATTTCACTGACTATGTTATCAAGGTTCATTCATGTTTTAACACATATCAATACTTTATTTCTTTTTATGTCTGAAAAATGTTCCACTGCATGACTGTAGCACATTTTATTTATTCTATTTATTCATCTTTTTTTGCACATTTGTGATGTCTTTCCATTTATCTGTGTCTTTATTAATTTCCTTTAGAAGTTTTGTAGTTTTCAATGTGCAAGCCTCTTGTCTTCTTGGTCAAGTTTATTCTAGCTATTTTATTCTTTCTGAATCTAATTGTCTGGTTAATTTTATTTTTACATTGTTTATTGCAAGTGTGTATAGAAGTACAACTGATTTCTGTATGTTGACTTTGTAACTTGCAACTTTGTTGAAATTCTTTATTAACTTTAATAGTTTTTGTGAATTCTTTAGGGTTCTCTTATTATCATGTTATCTGTAAATAGAAGTTTTACTTCTTTTTTTCCAGTCCAAATATTTTTTATTTATCTTGTCTAATTGCTCAGTCTAAAATTCTTAGTAAAAGGTTGAAAGGAAGTGGCACAGGAAGACTTTCTCTTCATCCTGGAGGTGTAAACCTTGTACTGTTCCACCAGTAAATACGTTGGTAGCACTGGGTTTTCATAGACATGCTTTACCATTATGAGGAAGTTCCCTCTATTCCTAATTTGTTGAAGGTTTTTATTATGAGTGTTGGATCTTTAAAATGCATTTTTGCATTTGTTTAAATCATCATGTATATTTTCCTTCATTCTATTAATATAGTTTGTTGCATTGATAGATTTTCATATGTTGAATCAACCTTGTATTTCTGGGGTAAATCCCACTTAGATATTCTAATTCACTTAATGTGTATCTGGATTCTGTTTACTATTATTTTATTGAGGATACTTGCATGTATATTCATAAGTACTTTGGGTTGTAGTTTTTTTTCCTCTTCCTCCTTTTCCTTCTTCTCCTCCTTCTCCTTGTCTGGCTATGTGGTCCTGGGCTTTTTGTGTTGCTGTTGTTGAAAGTTTTTTGAGTACTGAGTCATTTTCTTTTTTTGTTATAGTTCTGTTTAGATTTGCTATTTCCTTTTGAGTCAGTTTCAGTAGATTGTACATTTCCAGGAATTTGTCCATTTCATTGAAATTATCTACTTTGTTGAGATACCAAAATCCACAGTATTCTCTTAAATTTGTTTTTTATTATTTCAGTAAGATCTGTAGTAATGTCCGACTTTCATTCTTGGTTTTGATAATTTAATTCTTTTTTCATTTTCTTGGTCACTGTAGCTAAAGATCTGACAATCTTGTTGACTTTCTCAAGGAATATACTTTTGTGATTTTCATTTTCTCTATCATATTCTATTCCTTATTTGATTTACTATTAAGTAATCTTTATCTTCTTTCTTCTGCTTGCTCTGGATTTAGTTTTCTCTTCTAGTTTCTTAGGTGGAACTTAGGTTATTGATTTCAGATTTTTTCTTTAATATAGTTAACCGCAGCTGTAAATCTCTCTCTGACTACTTCTTTTACTGCATTATATGTGTTTTTGTTTTCACTAATTTCAAAGTATTTTCTAACTTCCCTCTGATTTATTTAATCTATTGTTATTTAGGAATATATTTCTTAATTTCACATCATTGTGAATTTTCCAAAGGTCCTCCTGCTATTAGTTTCTATTTCATTCTATTGTTATCGGAGAACACACTTTATTTGAACTTAATTTATAAATGTATTGAAATTTTTCTGAGGTGTAATGTGATCTATCTTGGAGAACGTTCCATGCGGGATTGAGAACAATGTGTATTCTGCTGTTTGGGGTGCAGTGCTTTGTATATGTCTGTTCGGTCTAGTTGGTTTATACTGTTGTTCAAGTCTCCTCGTCTCGTGTCACTGATCTTCTGCCTAGCTTTGTATCCTTTATTGAAAGTGAAGGATCGGAAATCTCCAACTGTCATTGTTTAACTGTCTAATCTCCCCTTAAATGGTAATAGTTGTTTCTTGTACTTTTGGGCTTTACTTTCAGTGGAGCTACATTTTTAACTGTAATATCTTCTTGGTTGATGAACCCTTTTATTATTATATNGGGTGCAGTGCTTTGTATATGTCTGTTCGGTCTAGTTGGTTTATACTGTTGTTCAAGTCTCCTCGTCTCGTGTCACTGATCTTCTGCCTAGCTTTGTATCCTTTATTGAAAGTGAAGGATCGGAAATCTCCAACTGTCATTGTTTAACTGTCTAATCTCCCCTTAAATGGTAATAGTTATTTCTTGTACTTTTGGGCTTTACTTTCAGTGGAGCTACACTTGTAATATCTTCTTGGTTGACGAACCCTTTTATTATTATATTATGTTCTCTTTTCATTTCATAATAATTTTTGTCTTAAAGATTTTGTCTGATATTAGTATAGTCATCTGGTTCTATTTTGGCTGCTATTTTAATAAAATATATTTTTCCATACTTTCATTTTCAACCTATTTTAATGTTTAAATCAACAGTGGGTCTCTTACAGACAATACCTACTTGAATCATGTTTTGTTTTTTGTTTTTTTTTAAACCCATTCTGCCAATCCCTAACTCTTATCCGGACAGTTCACTCCATTTAAATGTAATACAGCTACTGGTAGCTGGCACATTGCTATTACTTTTCTATATGTCATATCTTTTTTTTCTACCAGTTCTTCTTTATTGCCTTCTTTTGTGCTCAGTACATATTTACTGCTGTATTGTTTTAATTTCCTTTTACCTTCTTTGACTATATACTTTCTAGTTATTTTCCTAGTGATTGAAACAGGGATTATAATTAGCATCGTAGTATATAAAAATCTAGTTTTAATACTAGTGTTCAATAGTATATAAAATGTTTGTTAGCTATGCAGTTCCATTTTCCCATTCTGCTTGTATTTTTTTAAAATTACAACTTTATACATTGAGCATTTATCAAAAAAGAGTTATACGTTGTAAGGGGCAGAGCCATAGGTATTCACTAGGGTGAAGCAACCCACGTTACTGTATGGTGGCACCGTATGTGGGGGACAAGCCCAAAATGCAGCTTGCTCAGCTTTCAGTCTCTTCTTCTGCTACCCACAAGCAAGTTGGGCCCTTCTGTTGCTGATTCCTGGGTGAGTGGTTTTGTGTACGTTCTAGGACTCTGTGGGTCTCTCCAATTAACTCTCCCATGAAGCTGGGAGTTTCTCCTGCCATCTCAACCACCACAGGTTTTTTCATTCAGAGGTTTTGAGGCTTTATTTATTTACCTGTGATGGAAGCCTGGGTTGTGTGGTCTGTCTCATTCCCCAGTTTTTCCTCCCAGTTTATCTGCACACAAATGGGGGACCACCTGCTCTGCCAGCCTCCACCTGCCTGTGAGTCCTCTCCACCCTGGCTGCCTGTCGCTGCCCCTCCTACTGGTCTAGATGAATGTTCCTTCTTTAACTCCTTGGTTGTCACACTTCCATGCAGTTCAATTTTCTGGAGGTTCTGATTATTTTTTGTTTTTAAATTTGTTGTCCTTTTGGTTGTGCAAGGAGGCACAGTGTGTCTGCCTACACCTCCATCTCGGCCAGAAGTCTGATTATATTTAAAATGTGATTTAAATTCATTGTTTAGTAAGTCCAATGTCTTGGCTTCCTCAGAAACAGTTTCTAATATTTGCTCTTTTTCTCCTTTGTATGGGCCTTAGAGTCTTATTTCTATGCTTTACACCTTTTTGTTGAAAACTGGAAATGTTGAATAGTATAATGTGGCAACTCAGGGGAACAGTTTTTACCTCTTATCCTGTGTTTGTTTTTGATACTTCTCGTGGTTATATATTTGTTTACCGACTTTTCTGAACCAGTTTTGTAAAGTCTATAGTTTTCGTTGTGCTGGATGACTAAAATCTCTCTTCTGTTGCTTAGTGGTTAGCTAGTGATTGGACAGAAACTGTGTTGAATACATGGATACAAAAAAACATCTTCTAATCTTTACAGACATTCTCTGCGTGTGTTGGGTGAACCTTCAGGCAATATTCAGGCAACTTAAATATCTGCATTAAAATTCATTTTCTACTTGTGCATAGCTTGAAGGTCAACCAGAGGTGAACCTACACTTTTTTGTTGTTTTGTATTTCCTATCATACACACAGTCGTTGGCATGTGCAGAGACTTCTAGATTCCCAGAAATATGTCAGAGGTTTTCTTATCCTTTCCCCCATAGCATATCATTCTCCAGCCTTTTCTCCCAAGTTTTTATTAGTCTCTTATTTTCCCCAACTTGTATGCATTGCCTAGATAGCAGCAACTAATACATTTACCTAAAAATATGTTGACAAATACCCCCTGGGTAGCCACTCAGTATTGGAAGTGTTCTGAGTTAAGTGGGATAAAGGAAACCCCTTTGAGCTGGTCCTCCAAAGAGGGGCAAGACCAATAAAACTAACCAACCACAATTTTTGGTAAATGAGTTCGTTCTGCTCCTTCTGATACCAGTGCATGTGCTAGAAATGAAGGCTGTTCTCTTCAAGGTCATCACTGATCTGGGGAGTGGGAGCTCATGGTAAGGTAAAATGCCACAAATCTTGCATTTCCCCCCCAGATTCATCTGGTTTTTCTTGATATAATTTTATCCTGGTTGTGGATGTCTTTTGACTAGTTTCCAGTGTTCCAAGAAAAGTGAATCCTGGCCATTTTTGACAAATCTTGTATTGCTTTTATGGAGGGAGAGACTTTTAGAGTTCCTTAGTCTGTCATTTTCACTGACATCAATCTTTAATAATTTTTATAGCTTTTATTGATTGTTCACTCTCTAATAATTAAACATAGACTCAAAATACTAAAATGACTCTCTCTTCTCTTTGGATAACTATGGATAAATTTCTAAGAAAAAATACCTCTTCTCTTGTCAGTAACTTAAATCCACACAAGAGAGAAACCACACCAGCAAAGGCAACTGTATAGGTAAATGTGAAAATAAGTAATAATACATTTTTGTTTATAAATTCTTTTTAAATATATCTAAAACACTGCTTTATACAACAAAAATTATAAATCGATTTTAAAATAAATACTCAATATATAATTTGTGAAAGTAAAAACATAAAGGGGAAATGTATCTATATGAAGTCAAGACTTTATATATTATTGAACATTGATCAGTATTAAAGCCAGATTGTTACAAACTAAAATGTTATTTGTAATCCCCAGGCCAATCACTAGTGAAAGAGGGGATAGGGAATTAAAATGATACAGTAATAAATATGTATATAGCACAAAAGCAGGCAATATAGAAGGATCGAGGAACAAGAGTTAGGACATAGAAAACTAATACAGAAATTTTAAAGAAGGAGTTAAAAGTGGTCAACTGATATTTTTTTCATTTTTCCACTCCACCAATAAAAACAGTAGAGACATAGAATTCAAGAGTAATGTTTGGCCATAATAAAATACACTCCTCAATTTTAAACAACTTGCTTTATAAATGTAATAAAAATACAGAATGACTAGGAACTACCCACTATTTTCCCATTTAAATGATGACTTAACATTAATGAATGAAAAATAAAGGGCTCATTGTTGACTCACAATGCTCTACCGTGTCTTTCTGAATGTGCTTTGCAGCCCCAGACTCTGAAACTGTGGTCAGAGTGGAAACAGCATTAAAACAATATATGTGGTGAAATAATATGAAAGGGAGGGAAGCCGTGAAGCAGCCAGCTTGTAAAAAGCAATTTTGGAAACTTTTGTCTTTCCCATTTATCTCCCTCAATACTTCACCCTTATGGTTTTTCCCCCACCTCATATTAATCTGATATCAGGAACTAATATTCTAGCAACTCTCCCAGCAGAGGTCTTAGAGGCAAGTCTGGTTTGACTGAGACTGTTGGCAGCCATTTCCAACAGCTACTAAATGACAAATAGCATGTTTAGCTGAAATAATTGACTACACAGTTGTAATAGTATTGGTCAGCACACTTTTTATTGGAAAAAGTTAATATTTTTATCTACAGGGGTTAAATGGATCTCTCTGGATTACTCTGGGCATTTCTTTATATATGTTTATAGAAAAAGATGGCTATAGAGCTTTAGATAGTTCATGTGAGGCATAAGACATTCATATAACAGACTTACAAACGAACTTTTGGAGTCCGGCTTATTCATTCATCATCAGCCCTCATAGATCAGACACCTCTTAGGTACCACAACGGGTTCTTTCTTGCTGCAGTCACAAGAGCACTCAGCTTGGCTTTGGCTCAAGTCCGTTTCATGCATGGATTTCCTGACAGCATTTAAGGCTCTCCATAAAGACCTCTGTTGATACAGCTGCTTGAATGGCCTAACACTCTTCACACTCACTCAAGTATAAACTGGATGTGCTCTGAAGGACAGACCTTTGACTAATGGGAAATAGGAATGCATGGATAAATGAGTCCTCCTCTCTTACTCTAAAAAAAGTCCCATAATGTTCTTTATAAATTTCTTCGAGAGGTCTTATGGGATTGAGCAACCATTTGCACTGTAGCAACAGACGACTCAGGAAGACATCTCTGAACTGGTTCTTCCTTCTTCCGTGTCTCATTTCTACTTCCTGAATCACATTTCTCAATAAAGCGTGTCCATTTTATTATAGGTCCTGATTTCTGGGGAACCTAGTCTAAGATACACTAAAAAGATTCTTAAATAAGATGGCGAAGAATTACACTAGTATAAATTAGGTGTTTAAAATAAGGTGCCAACAAAGAAAACATGGATATTATCCACATTTGTTTATCTCAGGATAGATGAACAAATCTATTGGAGGACGCACACAAACACACAATTATCCCATATACTTTATTAGATCAAAGGGCATCAGTGCCAGTGAGGTACACTCCCCTCAGCCATCCATACCCTACCCTCAGGAGATGAATATATGTGGCCATGTTAATCTATACTTGATTCTTTTCTAGAAAAAGGTAACTTTTGTATTATAAAATAGTCATGAATGACACCTAAGTAATACTTCTGCATCTTCAAGATAGTGTTCACTATATTTATGAAAGATGGCAGAGTTGATCATTTTCATTCAAGAATGTGGTATTTCCATTCAAATATGTCATTCTCAGTGAAGTGCTCTATGGAAAGTGTAATCCTGGCTGTGGTGTGCAACAGGATGACCATTTTAGGAGGAAGATGAGAACAAGCGGCTTCTCGACCCTGCCGTTACAGAGTGCATTATTTAAAGTGTGTGGTGCTTCTCTACATCTTTCTGGTTGATAAGGTGGAGTCTTTAGTTTTAAGGTCTTGGAACAAGCTCTCACGAAACAATTGTGAACAAAATTGACTCATCAGTACACCCAGAACTTAAAGCTTTGCTTCACATGTCAAGTAAGAATATGATGCAGGCTCATTCTGATAGGCACTATCACATTTTGTTCGCGCGGCGCCACATGTTCACACGGATTCATCTAAAATCCATGCACTTTAGCACTTTGGCCGGCTCTCCCTGAAGATCACACATGCTTCATTCATAGACTAAGTGTTCCATATGCATCTCTCAGGAGTCCAATGCAAGAACTTGCTAAACTGTCTCGGGTGAAATGAAAGCTCTGTCATTCTGTATGCTCGTTGGTCCTGTTTTGGCTAAGCTTCACACTGTTTTGCTGCTGAATGAGAATCCTAAGAAATCTATTGAGTGACAGCTATAGTATCAGCAGACCACTCGACATCCTTAATTTTTCCAAATTATGCGCCAGTTTTGAATTTTAAATATTGCTTTCCTATGGAGTGGGTTTTTTTTTTCTGGTTTAAGTCACTGTGACAAACAATAAGCTTAAGTTAATAGACAAAGGGAACCTTAGCAGAAAGCTTATATGTCCCTGGTAATATAACCAGGACTGGTGACATATAGGCAAAATAAATGACTGTCTTTATGGTCTGAGGTCTCAAGAACTGAAAAACTTCCTAAATATCTTCCTTAGAACAAAATGGTTGCCCAAATTTTCACCATACCTGTGTGTATAGCAATAAACTTAGAGTTAGAAGACTTGTGTTTGAGTAACAGAATGGTGCTTGCTCATGGTGTGGCTGTGGTAAATAACATAATCTGTTTTACCCTTATTTCCACCACCTGTAAAATATGGACAATGAAACCTGCATGACTACTTCACAGAGCTGCTGTGAAAAGCAAATGAGAAAGCAAAGGCAAAAAGGTATTGCAAATTATAAAATATGTACATAGATAATGCATTATGGTCATTAGTAATTTATCTTTATTCCTGATAGCACAAATCTATGTAATATTAGCTATTCATATCTTTATGTGAGTTTGGGAGACCTAAAAGTATATTTCAATGGGATAGGCTCCAGGGTTTCTGAAGCAAGTTGGTGGAAATATGTTAAATATGAGTGGAAAAGATCCAGAGAGAATGTCTGAAATTCTGAGGATAAATTTGCCTACTTCTTAATAAAGCTAAGATCCAATTTGATAAGAATAACTTAGCAGAGCATGTCCCTCCCTGCTCTGTTAGGTTAACTGGTGGTTTGCGGTGTGCTCAGTGGTACTACCTGAGCAAAGGTATCCTTTGCCAGTGAGTCAGGCTACCCTCAGCCATCTACACCCTACCCTCAGGAGATGAATATATGCAGCCATGTTTATTTGTAATACATAGCACTTTGTCTATCTCTTCTGACACTCATCAAATTCTGATAGCATTATTCTATTGTTTTTATTCCTCTTATGCCCCTTAAGTTTTAAAATTCCTGAGAACAGAAACAATGTCCTACACATATTTAAATTGTCATAGGCAATTGTAACACAATGCCTCGTAAGGGTTGATGATTAGTGAAGAAAGAAAAAAATAAATGAAAAATGCAGACAACAGTATTGCTATACATTCTTCTGATATAGCAACCTCTTTTCTGCTGATAAATGGAGGTACTGTGCATTGGTGATTTGACTAAAATTTTGAAAATGAGTTTGTAGAAAAGCCAACCTTTTCGTTGTTTTTAAAAAATGTCTCTTTTTTATAATTTTAGGACAAAGACACTAACTCATACTTGATTCCAAACATGAATACATCTAAATTTAAAGCCCTGTGCAAATTAGAAAAATCCTATAACATTTCTTATTTTTTAAATAAAAACATTTTAAAGAAACAAAACATAAATTTTTTGTGTCAAATTAAGAAAAAAATGTTCTGGAATTTCTGACACATAAAGGATTAATGTATGTTAAGGTTTTCTTCCAAAAATAGGATATTGGCCCAAAATTACACTTGTTTTTTCATGGATTTGCCTGCAGAGAAGGTATTGTGACTTAGGTAAGGAAAGAAAAAACGCTTAATAGAAACAATATAGCATTTCCACTTGGGGAAGATAATCCGTGGTGAAACCATTAGTTTATGGATGAAATTTCTATGAGAAAACTATTTTGAAGAAAGATGAAGGCCACATACTGTGTTCAGCACAATGGCCCTACTAGTTGGGGAGCCCGTGGATGAGACTGAAGCACACAATAGCCCGCTGTATAATTAAAGACAGATGTTAGAAAGGTTGAGAAGCCCCATACTGTGTCCACAGAGAACACAAATACTTTTTAAGGAGATGTGATGGAATTATACAACTAATCACCAAGTTTTCAAAATAAATTAAAGAGTGCCTATTAATCTTTACAAGTAGATAGCACTTGTTTTTCTTTTTAGACTGAAAGCGCATGACCTGTTTTTGATATTACCTTGCTTTCTTTTTCTTTCCAAAAGCCATATCAGTTTTGGAAGAATAACAGATTTGGAAAGGATAGCTATTGTTATAATCTTGCAGAATGAAGTATCTTTAAAACAATATAGTCAAAAGTATTTTAATAAAATGTAAAAACCATTGGACAAAGTACGTGCCAAAAGTATGTGTGTGTATATATACACACATATACATATATATGTATATGTGTATGTGAGTGTATATAGATAGATAGATATAGATATACACACACTCTGTCCAGAAAGTTTCCGGCCATGTAATATGAAAAGTAGAGACATTGATTAAAGAAGACATAAAACACAAAAACATTTACATAGGGCAATGACACCTCAGTCTCCTCAAAGTAGGAACATCACACAGTTCTCCCAATTGCCATCAGTTGTCATATTTTCCTGAATTTCATTCTAGGTCTGAAATCTCTTCCCTTTCAAAGGTGATTTTAGTTTGGGAAAAGTCATCAGACACAGGGCACCAAATCTGGGCTGAAGCATCAAATCTGAGCCACCTGGTTGATTTGATGTTTTGCCAAAAAACTGTATGAGATGTGATGTTATGAGTGGGCATGTTGTCGTGATGAAGCTGCCAATCACCAGTTGCCCATAGCCGCAGCCTCCTGAATCATCCAAATAGTTTCCATGGAAGAATGTTGAAGCTTAACATACAATGTGATGTGTTATTTGTTGCTCTACTCACTCAGTCATTTTGAATGTGATGGCCACACAGTACACATACCTCACTCAATGGCATTTACTGACTAGTACAGTGAAGTTGTCATTGTTCACACATGTGCATTCCAGTCTACTCTCCTTGGCTGCCAGGTTACACTGATGTCACACAAACTATTTTCTTTATATTAACAATGGCTGGAGTTTTCCCAGACAGACTATATATATATATATATATATATATATATATATATATATATATACACACAAACCTTGTTGGGGTTCCTGATGAGTTAAAAACAGGAACTGATGATGAGGTTTCTATCTTCATATGTTCTTCTAGATTTGTGTTTCTTTACCCTCATTTTGCTCCAAAATCATCTGGCAAGCAGGGTATGCATCCTGCATCATGATTAAGTGCTCTGAGTGGTACTTAGGGATACTGTTTTCAAATCCTCTCTCTACCCTTCAACACCATTTGAAGAATTACTTCTTAAGAGCCTGAGATTTGGTGGGTATCTAGTTTATACTTAACTAATCAGGTAGGATTTGGTTATGCTTGACATTCAGTTTTCTTTTATATTGATAACATGTAGAAAATGCTGGGTTTTTTTTCTGGAAAAAAATAAATTTAATGTAATGTACGGAAAATGATTTACATGATGTATCTATAAGATTTTTTAGTTTACTAGTAAGTGATTGCATATGTTTAAATTATCTATAGTGTTTTGTTTTGTTTTCACTAAGATTCACTTTAACTTCCTGTTTATTAGGGTAGAGAAATAAATATGTATCTATTGGAATTCTTCTATTTTACTGATAATTAAGAATGATCCTAAAAAGTATTCTTTGAGAAGAAAACACCTATTCAAAGAAGTCTAGAGAGGGAAGAGTCAGAAAGCACTGGAAAGACAAAAGATCCTGAAGACCTCTATCAATGGNTAAGATTTTTTAGTTTACTAGTAAGTGATTGCATATGTTTAAATTATCTATAGTGTTTTGTTTTGTTTTCACTAAGATTCACTTTAACTTCCTGTTTATTAGGGTAGAGAAATAAATATGTATCTATTGGAATTCTTCTATTTTACTGATAATTAAGAATGATCCTAAAAAGTATTCTTTGAGAAGAAAACACCTATTCAAAGAAGTCTAGAGAGGGAAGAGTCAGAAAGCACTGGAAAGACAAAAGATCCTGGAGACCCCTATCAATGGCATAGGGAGGAGAACATGTATAAATAACAGGTTCAAAGTTCCACAGGCAGAATCAGGGCTACAGAATGGAAGATCTCAAGCCCAGTAGAGAAAAGTCTGTGAAAGACCAGGATGGGAGCAAATGAAGAGGTTCATGTGTCTCTGGGCCCTCTGTATGTCCTCCTTGGACAGGTGGCTGTTCAAGTCTTTTGCCCATTTTTAAATTGTTTTTTGTCTTCCTGGAGTGGAGTCATATGAGTTCTTTATATATTTTGGAGATCAAGCCCTTGTGCGAGGTATCCTTGGCAAATATGTTTTCTCATATGGTTGACTCTCTTTTCATTTTAATGCTGTTTTTCTTTAGCCGTGCAGAAGCTTTTTAATTTGATGAGGTCCCATTTGTTTATTCCTTCCTTTATGTCCCTTGCTTGAGGGGACATATCTGTGAAGATGTTGCTGTGTGGAATGTCCAAGATTTTCCTGCCAATGTTTTCCTCTAGGACTTTTATGGTGTCACCTCACAATGGTCAGAATGGCCAACATAAACAAATGAACAAATAAGTGTTGGAGAAGATGTGGAGAAAAGGGAACCCTATTGCACTGTTGGTGAGAATGCAGACTGGTGCAGCCACTGTGGAAAACAGAATGGAATTTCCTCAGAAAACTAAAAATAAAACTGCCTTTTGACCCAGCAATCACTGCTGGGATTATACCCTAAGATTCCTGAAACACCAATCAAAAAGAACCTATGCACCCCACCATTCATAGCACCACAATTTACAATAGCCAAGTGCTGGAAGCAACCTAGGTGCCCATCAGCAAATGAGCGGATCAAAAGACTATGGCACATTTATGCAATAGAATTCTATGCAGCAGAGAGAAAAAAAGGAACTTATACCCTTTGCAGCAGCATGGATGGAACTGGAGAGCATTATGCTAAGTGAAATAAGCCAGGTGGCAAGGGACAACAAATACCATATGATCTCACCTTTAACTGGAACATAATCAACAAAAGAAAAAAAGCAAACAAAGTGTAACCAGAGTCACTGAAATTAAGAACACTCTAACAATAGCCAGAGAGGAGCAGGGAGGGGACAGTGGGGAGAAGGGTTTTCAGGCACTACTATAAAGGACACATGGACAAAACCAAGGGGAAGGGTGGGAGCAAGGGAGGGAGGAGGGTTTGGAGAGGGTGAGGGGAAGGGTGGGGAGAAAATACAGACAGTTGTAGTTGAACAACAATAAACTAATTTAAATTTTAAAAAATAAGAGGTCCAGGGAAATTCCTGAAATTAACTTGAACTGGCCCAGATCCCTTTAAGTTTTTTAATTGTATTTTTCCGTTATCATTGAACCTCCTTAAATCCATTATATCCCTTTCCCCTGCAATCACCACACTGTTGTCCATGTTCCTGAGTCCTTTTTTCTTTTTGCTCAGTCCTTCCACCCCAAACACCCTTAGCTGTCATCCTGCTCTCTATTTATGAGTCTCTTAATCTTTCTTGTTAGTTTAATTTGTTCATTAGATTCAACATATAAGTGAAATCATATGGCATTTGTCTTTCTCTGACTGGGTTATTTCACTTAGCATAATGTTCTCCAGGTTCATCCATGCTTTTGCAAAGGGTAAAATTTTCTTCTTTTTTATGACCAAGTAGTATTCTATTGTGTAAATGTCCCACAGTTGTTTTATCCAGTCATCTACAGACCCTCTTTTATTGGCCTGTGGGTAGAGAGGTGTAGTGCATTCTGCACTTCCTTAAAATGCAAAAAATTAGTCTTTGCTTGTGGTTTTGCTTTTTGCTCATATCCTTGGGACCTGTGCTTGGCACAGAGTAGCCATTCAATAAATGTTTATTGAATTAATTAATTAAGTAAGTAATTAAAGGATAATTTCCAGTGAATAGTAACTATCCTTCCCTCATTTTATAGTTTGTATTTGAAAATTCATTCAATGTCATGTCTCAACTATCCCTCAAAAGCTGACCTTGACTTCTAGGACTGGTGAATTAGGCTGGTTGTTTTCAGCTTTAACTGTGAATTTGAATCACCTAGAAAGCTTTTAAGTGCATCTTGATGTCTAAGACCAACCTCCAGATATTCCATTAAGTTGGTTTGAATTGAGCCAAGGCATTAAGATGTTTAAAAGCCAAACCAAATTAAACTAGAACAAACCACTGCCACCACCAAGAGCAAAAACCCAGGTCTCCAAGTGAATCTGATATACAGCCAGGGAATTAAATTTTCATAGTTATTCTTTAAAATCATAATATCTTTTCTAATTGGCTTTATCTCAATCTAACCAAAGCTAGATTATTCCAATAATGTTTTTAATTTTGACTTCTATATTGGTTATGGATGAGGCAAATAATGATTTGAGGGGAAATGGCTATAGTTTAAGATGATAAGAGGTGCCAGGGATTTAGGCATATACCCAGTAGGAATGTCCACTCTGTCTTAATAATTTTTGCATCTCTGGCCTGCTTATATACCAATACTTAAAATATTAATGCTTACAGGTGTTAGGGTCAGTTACTTAGGGATCATTTGTATTTGCTCTTGTTTGACTCATGCTTCAGCCTGCTCCACCAGGTATGAAGTCTTGGTTTAGTAACTGAAGTGAAGGTTTAAGTGGTCCCTGTGTCTGATAGCATTTTGACTTCATCATGTACATATTTAAATGTTGACGCCTCCCAGTAGATCTTATTTATGACTAACTCTTAGGAACTGATGTCTAAAGTAGGAATACTTTATTTTAATTCAGTCCTATCTCTTCCCAGTTATGACTATAGCCCCAGGGCTAGTAAACCTTCTTTTCACCCCATCCTTACCCACCAAGAGAAGATTGGAATAACATGGGAGAGGAACCAGGCAAATGGGAAGAAGGAAACAGCACAGAATGGTAGATACTTACTACTTACTGAGGTCAGTGTAAATTCTTGCATTTCAAAGTAGAATTGAGTTTACTGACATACATTAATAAAATAAAAATCAATCAGAAATTCACATTCAACTTTTAGAAACATTTGCTCTGTAGGCATCTTTTCTAAACACCCAAATCTGTAGTAAATAAATGCCCACTGTAAATATTTGTCTCTGTGAATAATCGTGGAAGACATCTGCAACTATCACTGACACCGGAGTTGAGAAGTCATGAGAAGATGAGAAAAGATGGAATTTGTATGGTATCAATGATCTGCTATCTCTGTGTACCATAGTTAGGACAAAATGGGGGTCTTTCTTTTTTCTTTCCTTTATTCTTTTCTTCTCTCATGGATTACTTGTGAAGATTTGTGCATTCCTGGGGAAAATGTTTTTTTAAACAGAAGCATAGTGTGCAGTGCTCTGTCCACTTAACCCTACTATATCACATTGACTTGTGGAAATGTATTAATGGTACATTTAGTGTGTTTCAAAATTATTACTGGCTTCAAAATCTGTTTCCTCGTCATTCGTAGGATGCAGCCCCATTTGTCTGCAGAAAACTGGCTTTGTATTAATTTCTGTGGGCACATGTAATATCTGTACAAGACTGTCACTATTTGTTTATTTTTTCTAAAAGGTAATACTTTCAGAGTACTTCCAGGTATTCAGAGAAAATAGTGATAGGTGGAAACTTGCATCTCACGCTTGGGTTCAATTTTGGGCATATTTAAGTAAGGCCCAGTATGCACTGTGGATAAAAAAAAGTTGGATAACTGTGAACATAAAAAAAATAAGCAGCAGCTTGACAATCAATAGAAACTAGACCAATAAGTAGCTACATTTGTCAAGATTCACGTATGAGATGAAATATGTTCTGCCTAAGAGCAACGCTGCTATTCTTGGTGTGAGAATGTCTCCAGCTTCTTATGACCCTGCCTCAGGCAGGGGCAGAAGGCTGGCTCATAAAAGTGCAATGCGTGAAAGCTGCAGGCGTTGAAAGGAATTAATTCTCAGAAAGGTTGATTTCCATGCTTTCATAGATACACAGATGATATTTTATTAAAGAAACCCCAATTCTGTTTATGCTATCTGTTAATATTGTGGGGAAAAAGAAATTATCTCCATGAAATGAATAAATTTCCAAGATGTATTTTTGAACACAAAAACAATCCAATGAATCATAAGTAATCTCTTTTCAACTAACCACTGCCCTTGCTTAAAGGAAGAATTGGCAATTATTTCCACTGACTTGGAAAAAATTTAAGTGTGCTTCAGTGTACATTTCTAGCTTATAGAATGACTACCAGGCTGGTTATAATCACAATGAATTGCAGCAGCATTGCATGAATTTAACCAAGCATAAATAAAAATAATTCTCCATAGTGTCCAAATTCAACACCTATTCAATCATTTTTAATTACAATGTGGAGAATCCAAATTTTAACTTAATTCTCCTATTCTGAAAGTTATTTAACCCTATTTTTACCAGTGAGTGTAAGTGCTATGTACCAAAACATTATAAACACATTAAAACACACTCCTAGAGGAACGGCAGTGTGAGAAATCTCCTTGGTCTCTACTCTTGAAGATTCAACAGTTTAAACAGCTGTATTAGACAAAGGATTCCTTGTACGATGCACAAACACTCCTGAGAGACCCACTCACTGAGACATTTAAATGGAGAGATCCACATATTGAAACGAGTGGGAGTGAACCAGGAAGGCGAGAAGGTGCAAGAACTCAGCTAAGCCCTGGAGGCAGCCCTGTAGCCTGTAGCTAGGAGCTCACTGCTGGGCTTAGTCTGGAGAGGGGAGGAACCAGATCGTGGGTGGCACTCCTGGATTTAAAGGCACTTTCAGGACTGATGAAATCCAGAAAAGATGCAAAAGGAAAAAGAGAGAGACTTGAGCATAAACATATAAATAAATAAGGGAAGTCTGTGAGATCCATCAGACCCCACCAGAAAGAACGATAGAAGAATAGTAGGAACACCTGAAGAAGAAGGAGAAGGAGAAGAAAGGGGAGATCCTGTTCAAAGGAATAGTTGATACGAATTTCCCAAACCTATGGAAAGAGTTAGGTCCTCAAATGCAAAAGACAAACAGAGCACCTAATAACCTCAATCCAAAAAAAGCTTTCTCCAAGGTGCATTGTATTAAAACTGCCAAAAATTAATGACAAAGAGTGAATTCTCAAGGCAGCCAGGGAAATAAAGAAAGTAACCTACAGTGGAAAGCCCATCATATTATCGGACTTCTCAGCAGTATCTCTGCAAGCTAGAAGAGAGTAGCAACAAATATTTAAACAACTGAAAGAGAAATTATCAGACAAGAATATTATATCCAGCGAAGTTATCCATTAGATATGACAGAGAACTACAGGCTTTTCCAGACATAAGAAGCCGAGGAGCCAAAAACACAAAATAGAGAAAATAAAGCCTATTCAGTCAATGGTGCTGGGAAAATTGGAAAGCTACATGCAAAAGAATGAAAGTAGATTAGAGTTTGTCCCCATGTACAAAAATGGACCAAAGACCTAAATATAAAATCTGAAACAATCTATTACATAGAAAAAACATAGGTACTAAACTAGTGGACCTTTGTGTTACAGATCTTATGAATTTGACCTCAAAGGCAAGGGGGATAAAGGCAAAAATAAATGAATAGGACTATATAAAATAAAAGCCTTCTGCACAGAAAAAGAAACTGCTAACAAAACAAAAAGGCAACCAACTGAATGGGAGCTCATACTTGAAAACAACAATTCTGACAAGAAATTAATATCCAAAATATATAAATAACTCACAAATCAACATCAAACAAACAATACAATTTAAAAAATGGGCAGAGGACCTGAACAGATAACTTTCCCCCATGAATATACAAAGAGGCAACAGATACATGAAAAGATGTTCAACTTCACTTTCTATTAGGGAAATGCAAATCCAAACTGCAATGAGATATCTCCTCACACCTGTTAGAATGGCGATTATCAACAAGACAGGTAATAATAGAAGAGGTTGTGGAGAAAAAGAACCCCTCATTCACTGCTAGCAGGAATGTGAACTGGTGCAGCCACGATGGAGAACAGTATGGAGGTTTCTCAAAAAATTTAGAATAGATTTGCCATATGACCCACAATCCTTCGCTGGGTATCTCCCTGAAAAAACTTGAAAACATTTATGTTTTCATAACATAACATGTATTGCAAAGATATATGACCCCCTACGTTCATTGCAGCATTATTCACTGTGGCCAGGACGTGGAGACAGCCAGGGTCCTATGACAATGGACCGGATGAAGAAGGTGCCATATATACATACTACGGAATACTAAGAGAAGATGAAATACTGCCATTTGCAACAACATGGGCAGACCCTGTGAATATTATGCTAAGAAAATGTCAGAAAAAGCTAAGAACCAATGATTTCTTTCAAATGTGAAATATAAAACTGAAACTCACAGTCACACACAACACTGTGGTTGTTACCAGAGGGAAGGGTGTGGGGGCCTAGTAAAGGGTAAAGGGGGACAAGTATATGGTGGCAGAAGTTCATGCGATTTGGAATGGTGGGCACACAATGCAAGGTACAAATCATATATCATAGAAATGTACTCAAAACCTATATAATTTTATTAACTAACATCACCTCAATAAATTTAAATAAAAGATAAGACTAAAAAAACTTATCTCCCATGAGAAAGAGAAATACATTCCTGCTACTTCAAATCCCTAGCCAATTTTTATTTTAATGCAGCAATTCACTATGTATTCTATAACATGAAATGTTAAAGTTGGCATTTCCTTTAAGCTATAAAAGTTTAAAACTCACTTATAAACATTTATTTATGGAAAGCAAATGACGACTGAAGTCCTCTTTCAGAGCAACTTTTGGAGGCCTCTGAACTCCTTTCTTCTCCCTCACTCAGCCCCACTCTTTCTATGACATTCGTCCTAGATCCTCAAATCTTCCAGTTTACACTTTCTGCTTCCCCTTCACACCACAGGCAGGGGTTATGGCAGTGTTAAACAGACCCCAGGCTTATTGGGCTGATCTGTGTCCTAAAGCAGCATAGAAGATGGAACTTACTCAACACGTGTGAATAAGGAAGCCACCGTTAAACCCGAAGAAAGACCCTAAACTATACTTGGGGATTTTTTAAAACCAACCCCAAATCAAGGAACTATTTTTTATTTGCAAGAAATTCTTATTGCATTCCAGAATAATGGTTTCCCATGCCAAATTTAACATTAATGTAGACCGTCTTTCATGATACGTTATTGTGTTCCATGTGTTTGCATAGACAAATTTGAAGTTATGATTAGACACTATGTGATGCAAGTCACCAACTGTCTAGCTGATTAAGGATTGTCTCCTCTTTTCCTACTGGTGGGAAATAATCTGGAAAGTCTTTAATATGCCTCACGCATACTAGAAGTTTGAGTGAGAATGGCAAGGATCTTTTGCTTTCAACGTTCGGGGATTAAACAAAAAAGAAAAGCTGCCCTTCTTCGTCTCCCTGTGCACACAGCTCTAGCACAACTTCTATTTTTCTACACTGGGGCATTGATTATCTGCATACCTGCCTCACTCTGGGGTATTGTAATAATAATATGAGAAAAATGCATTGAATGCCTAATGTGTACCAGGCCTCTATGCAATAGAATTTTACATACTTTAAATTTTCCATTTATTGTTCAAGTACCTGAGTGTGAAATTAGGTAACTAGTGTGACTAGCACAAGTAACAGAACTACTAAAAAGCACAGCTGGGATTCAAATGCAGCGCTGCTGGGCTATGGAGGCTCTATCATTTTCATGGTGCCTCTGCATTTGATCTGTCCTGATGTTAATTTTGTCATAATTCTGTTACTCCCAGTCTCCCCGTTTAGTGATCAACACTTGCTGCTATCAGTCATGTTAAGTTTGGAGTACGGAGTGTTTAACTTTATGTTACAAGATGGCACTGGACATTTGTTTAAGTAAATGATTTTTGAAAGTCGCACTGAGGCAAGAAGAAATTAGGATGAATTAGGATCCAAGAAAATATTTTTAAATTGCTGGCATTTTGCAACCATTGTATAGCAAAGGGAAGAAGTAGAAAAATACAGAGAAAAAAATGAAATGTTATGATTAACTTTCTCTGGCTGTTGAACGCTCATTTTAAATGATCATCCTGCAACACAAGCAAAATGAATAACATTATTACCTGTATAGCAACCGTGGTGAATGGAGGATGGGGGCTCCATCCTGCCATCATTCTGAAGCCACACGCCCAGAACATCTGACACACAGCACTGTGCAAGTAGCTGGTTGTCTGCAAGAGCTGCGTGCTGGAAAACCACATCAATCAATAAAGCCTGCAGAGCTCAAAGTGCTGGAGATATCACAATCATTAAACAGTAATGCAAATAAAAAAGCAATATCTCACCTCATTAGTACTAAGTATGTTGTTTATTCTTTCCCCAAGTAAAATGTTTAGAATCCTGCATAATGAGGTTCTCATTGACAGAGGTGTGGAATTATGAAGCTGCTAAATCCAGCATGAAGACAGAGTGATAAAATAGATTGGATTTTGCAATAGCTGTACTCAGAGCAAACTTGGGTGGCTGGATTCCACATTAGCACATTGTTGTGACATTCATGCACTCCGAGATTCTGTTCGTTGGTGATGGGGAAATGTGAAGTGAGTGGAGAAAAGAGTTTGTCGGCTGACGTCAAAAGCTAGAGCGTGCAGGCAGAGTAGGAAACTGGATGAATCTCCAAGTGACACCTCATTCTCTAACAAAAATATATTTATGAGAACACCATGCAATGGTCTATAGCTATAGTTAAAGCTGATGTTCAGTAAATAAAACAAATTCAACCTGGGAATGTTTACCTGTCTGGAAGAATCTCTGTACAAATGTATAATAATGATAAAAGTCTATTTTTGAGCTACAGCTCCCAGCCTACACCGTCTAGAAGGCATTTTAATGTTTGGTGTGAAATGTGTTCTTGGTTATTAGTTTCTAATTCTTGATGCGTCAATGTGCTAGAGCTCAGAAGTGTATATGGATAAGTTCATGTGTCCTCTCTGTCTGACTTGGAATTCTCATGCTGCCGTTTCTTCTCAGAATTAGCTACCCTGGTTCATAAGACTGATTCCACCATGGAGATACCAGCTCACTTAATGGGACGGGGATAAGAAAAAGGGCACAAGACACCACCAAACATTAAGCTCCTTGAATGCGGCCGCCTTCCTCATTTCTCTTTGTATTCAGTGACTTGGTTCCGGGCACGGCCCCATAGCCATACTCTACCTATGAATGCTGCACGTTTGAAATGAAAAGGTAATATTTTCTATTTTTTTAATCTCCACTCACCCATACAGTGAAAACAAGATGCTGATTGAGAATGGGAACCATTATCTCAGAAGAATTCTAAAGAGAACCGTGGAAAAGAAATCTCAGGAAGCGCTGGTTCTGCTCAGCCCAGTTTCACCTGTGCGCCTGGCCTCAGATCCTATTACCATCCACGTAGCCGTGCACATCCCACTAATGGAAGGAAGACATAGCAGCAAGAGCATTACCGATGATCAGCATTTCAAAATATAACTTTAAGGACACTGTTGAGGCAGGTTTTTAAAAACCTTTATGGACTACTGAGCCTTCACAGATTTTCCAGTGGAGATTTCCTTTATTCTGGGTGTTGAACTTGTAGTTTCCAAGAATAATTGATTTCCTCCTTATTCGAGTTTCTTTGACGTGCACTAGAGGGCAGTGACTCCTTGAATGTGTACAAGGGACTTCACGCAATTTAGGGCAAGTACATCATCAGAGCTGCCATTATAGCAAGAAGTGGGTCGGAACAAGAAGGAGGAAAGTAAGTTAGAAAAGGAGCTGAATTAGTTTTTCCCTGGATGGTTAAGGAGACAACATGTTACAGCGGGGGGTGGGGTGGGGGGCTGGAGTGGGGCAAAATGGTGTTCAAATGTTGCTCTGCTGCTCAGTTGTTGTGTCAAAGAGTCTATGAATCCCATTGAGACTCAGTTTCTGTTTTAAAATGACAATCTTTATACTAACATAAGGTTGCTACAAGAATTCAATGAACACAAAAATCATTAGCACATTAACAACTAGTATCATTGATTTCACTACTATTACAACTTTTCTTTTGACTAGGCAGGCTGCTTTGGTGTTCCTCTTTGAGAATCTCGTTTCTTTACTTGTTTTATAAGGTGGTTCAGCTTCCAAGGCCTCTGAACATGTGAAAATAATAGAGAACATCATTCTAAACATGGAGAAAAATTGTGTGCTGTTTTTTTGCATTTTAAGATGTTGGTATTCCATGCTTCTTGCTTAATAAAGCAAGTGTGTGTGTTATGTGTGTGCATGCACACGCACATGGAGTGAGAAACAGATCCACCCAGTATCTGTATGCATATATGTTGTGTGTGTACACCTTATTTGATTTGTTATAAACACGTTTCTTATTATTAGGAGTGTTTCGGTGCCTCTGATTACGTCCCTAACTTGTATACATTTATGCATTTCCACTGTTCTTCCTCATTCTGTACAAAAAAGAATAACCTTGGGCAAGAATTTCTGAGCCTCGGTTCTATTATCGGAGAAGTGCAGAGAATGCATAAGGCAATGTTTCCCAGTTCTAAATAAAGAGAAGCATCTCAATTTCCCAAGGTCAGCAATGTTCAATTACCTGTTGATTATGCACACAGACATTTGAACAATTTCTAATACCAACATTAAGTTAATTGCCTTATCTCCAAGTGAAGAGGAAGACATTTGTTAATGTAACAGAAGAATGTAGTAGAATGTCTTCTTAAGGGTACCTGTTTTCTGATAAAAAAAAAAAGAAACTGGAAATAAAGGTACTCCTCATCATCCAAAATTTTACAATTTCAACTCAAAATTCAAACATAATTATCTTTCACTGCCCAAACTCTGAATTCTCACTATCCTGACTTGCAATGAGTGATGGCAATCATACTGGTGTTCATCTAGCTTTGAAATAGCCAGGTTTCTTAGCATGTGATCTCAGTTCCCTGTATCCATTGCCAGGGATTTTTTTTTTGCTTATTAAAAATGCATGCAAATTATTTCTTATATACACAACTATTTAATCTGTCCATACCTCCAGCACCTTCTTCTATAACTCCAGAGACTTTTTTCCCTAGTATTCAGATTAGGGATACACATTTAGTTGGCCTTTAGAAGGTAGAGTTTGGTTGACAAACCACAGTATTTACGAATCCCAGTGTTTAAGAATGTAAGGAATGGGAAGATAGTCTCTGTTCCCAAAATATTAGAAACAAGGAGTATTTGATTGTACTCTGATGTATGCTTTACAAAATAAATATGCAAATAGAAAGAACACAGACAAATGAAGTCACCTTAAAGATTTAAATAACATGCAGCCATCAGCATTGAAGATAATCTGATCACAAGGATGAACTGTCTAAAAAAATTATATGTTGGTCAGAAGTGGGGTTTAGTCAAAAAGTGCAGATAAAGAAAGGTCACCAAGGTAAATGTTGGAAAAGCTAATCTAAGTGCTCTCTGGGAAAAGTCAATACCAATTATTAGACTCTGTGTATTATGGTTCCATGGGAAGTCTCTACTCATGTAATGCAATGGTATAAATTACAGGAGATAAGATATCTTAATTGAAGTTTACCTGCTCTACTCAAACAACCCTAAGTAGAAGCTGTTCTCTCTAACTTCAATTCAACCAGAAGCAACCAATAGCTCTGAATTATGGCAGTGAGGCAGCAAAAAGAAAATTTTCAGGCAATACTGAATGCGTGACATACATGCAATGGAATACTATAAGTCAACCATAAGAAAAGATAAAATATTGCCACTTACAACAAATTGGATGGAGCTTGAGAATATCATCCTAAGTGAAAAAATTCAGACATAAAATCAAGAACCATATAATTTCACTTATATGTGAGATATAAAAGTAAAAGCAATAATTAAACAAAGAAGAAAAACAAAAACTCAAAGACACAGACAACAGTACAATGGTTACCAGAGGGAAGTAGGTGGGAGGTACTAAAGGGTAAAGAGGGTCAAACACATGGTAATGAAAGTTGACTTGATTTGGGGTGGTGGGCACACAATGTGATATACAGATCATGTATCATAGAAATGTACACTTGAAACCTATATAATCTTACTAACCAATGTCACCCCAACAAATTTAACAGAAGAAAAATTTCTTCTCAAAGGACAAAAATTTCAGAGCATATTTTTGAAACACAAGGAAAAGATTGATTTCCTGGCCTGTGCTAAATAATATTCATAAAAGAATAACTATCATCCAGAAACAATTGTTTCCTGTGAATTTCAACTAGATGAAGACTCTATGGGCTAGGGTTTGAGTATATGAGAGAGGAAGCTACATAGTTAGTTGCCCCTGAGTTCACTAAGAAAAGGCCTTTCATTTTCACATCTAGTTGAGGAGGACCACAGAGTTCTATATTCATGAAGGAAATATTTGCTGCTGTCACCTAATTTTTGAGTCTTCATACAATATTATTTTATTAAAGGAGGTGGACGGCTTTTCTTTATTTGGTGACTTAGGTACACAAGCTCCTTCTATTTTGTGGTTCCTCAACCCCTTAGAACCTTGGGAAAATAGAAAGTGAGAAAATCATATCTGCTTCTTATAAACGCTGGTATATAAATAACATGCATCATTTTTTCTCTTATTCAATTGGCAATAACTAGTTACAAACCTAAAAGTTGATGCAAAGGTAGAATGGAAACGCAGCCTCTCGCGATAGAGCTTCCTGCCAGTAACAACTCCTTATTATGGATAGGGAAGTATCTTACACTTCTGGATGGATAACACCTCTGCCACTAATTACCACATAGATTTGGGCCCTAAGACAAAGTCAACATGTCCCCCACTTCCCATCTGTGGTTCTGGCAAGTGGCAAGATTTGAGGATATTCCCCATGCTGAAATAATGAAGTAGCAGTCATGAAAATATGTAGCTTGTCTTGTCAGACAAGTTTACCCACCACCACCTTCTTTAGTAACCTCCACTGCAGTTTCCTTTGCCTGAGAACAGCATGGGAAACTCTAGGATTTTTTTTGTGCACCTCCTAAGCTTCTTCTGGAGGAAAACAAAGGTAATGGAAAGAAAGATGAGAGGTGAAGAGGCCTTAAGGGTAGGATGAAGGGATGTCAGGGAATGCTTTAATGAGCCATATTGGGGGCAGAGGGTCAAACAGCAATGCAGGAGTTTCAGTAGATGACAGCAATGTAGAAAATGTGACCAAGGACCAGGCAGCTTGTTTCTTGTAGTGGCACTAAGTAAGCTTCCTAAGATTTAGAAATAAACAGAGAGACAACAAAGAGAATGATTCTGGCTTGACTGAATCTACTTTCAATTGGTATGTTTACTTATTGTCAGATATGAAGTGATTCTGCTACCAGAAAGAATAGGACTCCAGTTAGAAATTAAGTGCAATTAAATAAAATTACTTTTTTAAAATTGTTGTTCACTTACAGTTGTCCCCATTTATGCTCTATTACTCTCCCCTTATAAAATTACTTCTTTAAAGAGCATACCCAAAATTATGGTTGCTACTATGTGTATAATGAATGCTATTAGTCTGACTGCATAATCCCCAAGCATTTTTCATTTTCTTACCAAGCTCCACTGTCTACTTTGAGTAAATATGATAGTCATTTTGCACATAAGAATCATATTTATATTTTATATGTAACACAATAATATATTTATCACATCAACTATCATGTAGCATGATCTATTTATATTTTTAAATAGTGTGATTGTTAATTTTATGTGTCAACTTGACTGATAAAATTATCAGAGTAATTTTAAGGGATAATACCTAAGGGATGCACAGATAACTGGCAAAAAATTTTTTCTGGCTGTGGCTGTGAGGGTGTCTCTGGAAGAGATCAGCAGTTGAATAAGAGAAATAAACAGAGAAATAGTAAGAGATCAGCAGACTGAGGAAAGATCACCTTCACAATGTGGTGGAGCATCATACAATCCACTGAAGATGTGAATAGAACAACAAGGCCAGGGAAGGGCAGATTTGCTCTTTTTGCTAGAGTCAGGACATTCATATTCTTCTGTCCTTGGACATTAGTGCTCCTAGATGCACTAATGTGCACTAATGTACATGGACATTAGTGCTTTTGAACTCAGACCTGGCTTTATACCATCACTCCCTCCACTATTCTCAGGCCTTTGGACTCAGAATGAGTAAGACCACCAACTTTTCTTGTTATCCAGCTTGCAGGTGGCAGATCATGGGATTTCTTGACCCTATAACTGCATGAGCTAATTCTTAACCTAAATCAAGGTATTTTTGTCACTCTCTTTCTACATGTGCGTATACATTTATATGTGTACAGCTACACATATATATGTACACACATATATATACACACACATACATATGGATCTATTTACCTCTCTATCTTCAATTGGTTCTGTTTCTCCGGAGAACCCTGAATAGTAGAAATAGTTATAGTTACAGTCTTCTTTTTAAGTTGGTTAACTAAAAAACCACATCTTTTCCTTTCTGTTTTTATTTATCCACAAAATAATTCACAGACCAGACTATTAGTTTTCAAACAGAAAGCACTAAATCCTTTTCCATCCATAGGAGTCCTTTGAAGACCCCCAGTAGCTTCCTCCCCCATTCCCCCCTCATAAGAGCAAGAAGGGAATCTGCCTTTGGTGTATGTTGGTTGGGGAAGAGTCCCCATTTCAGACTTTATTAAACATATTTTAACTGAGTACCTACTATGTTCCAGGCAGCATTCTAGATTTGGAGGATACAGCAATCAATACAACACACAAAAGTCCCTGGTGTCATGGAGTTTACCCTCCTATAAAATAAGCAGAATTTATATTCTAATAAAAAAGAATAAACAAAATAAGTAAAACACAAAGGTGCATTAGATGGTGATAATGGCATAGAAAAGAATAAAAAGAAAAGAAGGGAGAGCAGTGGGAAGGGGTGGAAGAAGAAGGACATTACATTTTAAGCACATTTGTGAAATTGAGGAGGCAGGCTAACTAACCCCTGGGCTGAGCTGGCCGGAAGCCAAGACTTGCTTAACTGCCCCAACTGCCTGCCCTTCTCTTTAGGCCCAGCTGCCAAAGAAGCGGGCAGGGGATGGTGGAGAGAAGGGGAAGGGATTAGTCGAAGAACATGTATGAACAACTCATGGACATGGACAATGGTGTGGGGATAGCCTGTGAAAGTGGGAGGTCGGCTGGATTTGGAGGGAAAATGGGGGAAAATGGAGACAACTGTAACAGAACAAACCAGAGTTAAAAAAACAACCAGACTAAAGGGCATGGCTGGCTACAAGATGTACTTCACCGGGCTTAGGGTCTTTCCCTTCACACAATGCATGCACACTGGCAAGAAAGACTGTCATTCGGTGAACCATTCTCATTTAAATTCCAAAAAACACACCCCTGGGTGGAGGTTTAACATGATAATAAGACACGTGACACGTAAAGAAACATGTAGTCACACTGTGCAAGCCCCCAAAAGCCCCGGCCTCTACATTCTACAGCCACCTTTTCTGCCTACGCTTCTTTAAAATTTGCCCCAGCGTTTGTTCAGGAAGCAACACATTCTGTTTTTGTTTGTGAGGGTGGCTTTCTTGTGTACCAGCTCAATAAACCTTTGTTTGTACCTGGTTTCCGGTGATCTCTTTTGATTTCTATCCTGAGAGATTGCAAGAATCCAGGATGCCAATACAAAATGAATGATAAGAGCTGAGGAAGCAAGTTGGAGGAAAAGGTCCTGGGAGAAGGGAACATGTTCGCTCTGTCTGTGGAAGATCACGGAGGTTGGGGGTCCCAAGCATGCAAGCCTGGTGTAGGGTAGTAGGTCCTGGGAGAAGGGAACATGTTCGCTCTGTCTGTGGAAGATCACAGAGGTTGGGGGTCCCAACAATGCAAGCCTGGTGTAGGGTAGTAGGGGATTAGCTCAGACAGGTAATGTGGAGGAATGCAGATGGGCAAAATCTTGGTGGCTACTGAAGAAAATAAAATGGCCTTTGTATTGTATTAACCAGGCCCATGAATTTAGTTAATGAGAATTTGCCTAAAAAAAATGTCTTCTTGAGGTGTGGCTCAAGTCAGTTTTCTTGGCCTGTTAAGGCTGTTGCAGCTTTTTGATGATAATTTTTGCACAACACTGCTGTCTTGTGAGGTGCCTGGGAGTTTTCTGGCTGCACCGTGAAGGCAATCCATCACTGGGTAGTCCTTCCAATAAACCAGTCTTCACACAGCACATGCCAGTCGGCGCCTCCCTCGGTGATCAGCTTGTCCCCACTCCTGATGGGAAGCAGTCTCTCTTATCCATTGACAGTTCCATCACACCCTTTCATACTTCTCTTCCCTTCAGTGTTTCCCTTGATTCTTCCCTTGAATTGATTTAACCAGCATAAAAATACTTGAGAGACGAAGGAAAAGGAAGTACTTGAGGTGATTTGTGACCTCATCCAATAGCCAGGCTTGGCGTGAGCACCCTGCTGAGGTCCCAGAAATGTAGCCAGACCCATAGGTTCAGGGAAACCTGTGGGCTGTGTTCTCAGCCCTTTCCAGCAGTCTTTCTGCTTCTGAATCTTCCCACCCCACCCTGTATTTCTAAATACTGCATAGTTCCAGTTGGCCACCCAGAGGGCTATGTCTTAGGGCAGGTACTAAGGCATGGACCGACAGGTCCGTTTTCTTGAGACTAAAAACTGAGGAAAATGAGCGTATATCGTTACTACATTGTATTGCTTTTCTCACAACTTTATTGATTCTATGGAATATGTTTTTCCAATTATAAATATGGTCACAGTTATATCTGCAAAATATATTCCCATTCATAATTTCAGCACCCATGAAATAATCAGGATTATTTAACATCATCTTTTGTCTACCAAATAATAAACCTGTTTATTCCTTATTTTTTATCTATTTGTTGCTCATATTGAGTAAAGACTCTTATTTATGCATATATTATATTTTAGCCTGGATAGCTCTTAATAAATGGAAACAGTGTGTTAATTTGGAAATAATTTTGCTTTCACTTTTGTAACCTCTTTGTAAATGATGTTTCCCAACAAGAATAATGAATAGACAGCATACTAAACACACTTCTTAAGGTTGGCATTAGGCATACAGGTGAGAGTTGAATCTGAGGTTTTCTGTGTTACGGGCAGCATGTACTACACAATGAGCTGTCATATAGCACTGGGTGCAGACCTGCAGGCAGAGAGACCAAATGCAGGTTATTTACTTGGATTTCCAAGCATCACAGTTTCTAGACAAAATATTATATGTCTAAAATGGGTTCAAGAAAGTATTGATAAATGGATCCGAATACAAGTTTATTTTCTAGAATTTATTCTTCTTTATAATCTTCTAATGTAGAATGCAATCTGGTTGTATCATCAATATTAATGCAATCCATCTCTATGTATTTGATCAGACTGTGTGTGCTGGAATGAGTTCTTAAATTTCTACTTACTCTCTAGGTTAAATCTTACTGTGTTTAAAAAAAAACTACCTCCTTTGTGAACAAATCTGCCAAATCAACTTGGATCTGCTTGATGGTTCTTACACCTTTGTTGTTCCTAAGACAACATTTTTATGTCACCAGATGTAACCCAGATGGTACATACTAATTTATATATGGATATTGGAAAAATATATGGTTTCCATCTCAGGTCTTTTAAGTATGATTTTTGAATTGACATGAACATTGTTTTTTTTCCCAACTTGCACCATAGTGCAGTCAAAATATGGTTCCCAGGTGAATGAAAACTTATCTGTTTCATTTGGCATCACCATGTATTTCTGAGCTACACGAGGCCTGAACGAATTCGAGTCTTTGCAGACTTGGTTGCAGCTGGCTGAGAAACAATGTGGTGGTGTCAAGTTACCGTCACTGCACTGAGAGACAGTGCTGATAAGATAAATTTAGAAAATCTCTCATCTCGTTTTCAATATTAACAACTGTGCATCTTGCCAGCAGACACAAATGTGTGATCAAGTTTAGACACTTTAATCCTGTACTCTCTCCTGTTTTGATAAATATTAGACATAAGGTGGTACTGAAACACCACCCCGAAATCTCTGTTTCCAAGGAAAGTAGCCCACCAGAAGCTTATTATAAACTTTTAACAAAAAATATTGTTGTGCCAATTTCAATAGACAAAATTGACACTTGGGTCTCCTATTGTTCTTCCCTTCATTTCATGAAGAGTCTGGGGTGCTTTGTTCAAAAGAAAAAACAATGTATGAACATTTATAATGGTCGTCAGAGTGTATCTTTCAAAAGAGATCTAATAAGGGTTATCAAAAAAATATGTTCACATTTTTTTTACCTTCACATTTCTCTCCCTCTGCTCTTCCTTTTTTCTTTTCCATATTCTTCTTTAACCAATTATCTATTACCTGATGGACATTGATATATCCTCTTTGTATATCTAGTACATATATGTGTGTGGAAAACTAGACATACTTTTGTAGCTAGAAAATAACCCATAAAATTTGCAATTAATATGCTGATATCCACATACCAATCCAAAATACTGTAAGAATATTATAAGCACTGTTCAAAACATGTCTTTTAACATAGGTTAGAGGTGTCAGAATAGCAGCCTCCTACCACTGCTTCCCCAGACTTCTGTGAAACTTAGACAATCAACTTCATTTGGCTTTCCTTGTTATTTTTACATCCAAACTAGAATGCATCAACCCTCCACCAGCTTGGTCACTGAGTCAAAGTAAGAATGGAAATTAAGAAAATAGAAAAACTGCTAATGAGTATACACATTTCCTAAAAATTGTTTTCAGCTACATATTCAATATGCAAACCTGCTCAAACAGACGAGAGTTACCCATTTCACCAGCAATTCACAATGCCTTTAATTATTGCATAGAAACCAAGGATATAATCTTTCAGTACTCCTCACAATTCAAACTCTTGAAAACAGCAAAGCACTTCTATCTGAGTTCCTATTGCAAAAAGCATAAGCTTTGTGAGAGAGCAAAGCAATGCTGTGTTGCATGCGGAAAAAGGAGCAAGCTCTTTATGCCTATCCAGGGTCACATGCTGTCACATAGGAAGGTAAAGCACATCAGTTCCTCCCACTTCCGTCTGCTGAAGGTCTATTTCATCATGGAACTGGGGCACAGGTCCAGAAATCACTATCTGGGGCAGATGCACAGCTCTCCTCCCATCCCAGTTCTTCTATGCTCAACTATCCTGAAGCAGGCAGGTTTGTCTCCTGGTAATCCTGCCCATGTGTACCACCAGTCACCACTCCCTCTCCCCCTACATGAGGGCTAGACATAATGGCTTGTGTCTAACTGGTAGAATACAATAAGGGCAATGGAATATTCCTTCTATGATGAAGTTACAAATGTTGTGACTTCCGTCTTGCTGTTAGATGCTATTGTTTTCTTGGCTTGCAGACTGTGATGAAGCAAGTTACCATGTGGAGAGGTCCACATAGCATGAAATTAGGATGGCCTCTTGCCAACAGCCAGCGAGGAACTAAGGCCTTCAGTCCTACGGCATGAAAGAACTGAGGTTCTCAGTCTAACAGCCCTTGAGGAACTGAATCTTGCTAATGACCACTGAACTGGAAACAGATCTTTCCTCTCTTGGGTCTTCGGATGAAACCCCAGCCCTGGCCGACACTCTGCATTCAGCCTCACAGAAACTGTGAGATTAAAAAAATTCATATTGTTTTATCTCACTCAATTTGTGATAGATTGTTACAGCAATAGATAACGAGTGCACTTCCCAACAGAACGCTCCCCAAATTCCTGTTCTGCGTGTTCTGCAAATCCTGGAAGCCTGACTCATCCATCAGCTCAGCCAAGTTCAAGCTCAAGTTGGGGTTTACAAAAATCCACCCACTTCTTTTCCACGAGTAGGACTGTGGAAGATGTTTCTGGGCTATCTGTGGGTCCCATTTATCCATACTTTCCCGTCTCAGTTAACTTAAGCAATTGTCTTACATCTTTAATTTGTGCCAGCATTACAGTCACAGATTTGAAAGTATCAAGTCACAGAATAAATTGCATGAAAGTTCATACACTGCACTTTTCAATCAAAGATACTTTATTTTGTCATTTTCTTTCTGAATAAAAGGCCTTTTCATTTAAGTGGCATCCTCAAACTAGTGATTTAAGTTATTCACAAGGATTAACTAACTAATTACCTTATCATCGTTATTGAAACCCGATGGTTATGTTTATACTGATAAAAACGCCCTACTATTTAAACTAAACAACATATTTTTAGGATGTACTGCCTTTTCCCCTACATTGATTAAAATGCATTTTTCAAAGCCAGCATTCATTGCCAGGGTCCAACCTGAACCTCCAGGGCTGTTCCTGTTGACAGCAATAGAATATCCACCACTGATTTCACCACAGTAAAAATGGCCACTGAAGACATAGGACTGAATATAAGAGGCCAGGAAACACTTGGGGTAAAATACTGGCTGCCAATGTGGACTCTCACTGCGTACCCCTCCTTCAATGCACTGCATCCAGATAGCACGATGTGGTGACAATGAAAGCAGTGGTTCAACGGAAGTGATACAAACTCTGTCTACGACATTATTTTTCTCTTTTTGCACAAATTAGAAAATACGCCTGGCAGTTTTGTTGACAGTTCAACAATCCGCTGTGGTTTGTTACTATTCTCAACCACTTTCTCAGTTTCTGTTTTGTAAGTCAATGCCAAAACAAAGCTTGGAGGTAAACAGATTTTAATGAAGTCTTTGTGATGCTAAATATCTGGGAATTTAAAATGTAAAATTATAAGTAATTGGGGGGTTATTTTGTGAATATTTTACATTGAGTGTAGTCACAGCTTTCTGATGGAAAGACAGACATCTAAAGAGTTCCCTTTGGGGGCTGTTTCACAACACTTAGGAGCATTTGGAGACATTGGGGAAAGTTTTTGTCAGAGGTTTTCTTTTCTCCCAATTGGACTTACATGTAATTCTCTTGACAAGAACTGATGACCTTGTGCCCCAAAGTTAGTGATGCACTGCTACCTTGCCCATTAGCAGACTTGATTCTTCTGATAATTGCATAAGTTTTGGATTTTACTGGTCAAAAAAGCTGCTTATTAACCAAGGGTTAGAGATCCTCACATACATTTCCAAGTATAATACCTACAGCAACACTTATCCAAGAGAGTAGATACTTTAGCCCTGCTTGGTGTCCTTTCTTCATAAGAAAAAAAGAAAGGCCTCAGAAGGAGAGATGTTTAACAAGTGGATATTGAATGTGTGGGACATTGTTATAAAGCAAGCCTAGTCTTGATGAAGGTGCTTCATCAAGTGTATTAGATGTTTGTTCCACTAGCAGAGTTTGCTCCAAGTGTGTTCTCACAATTCAAGGCAATGCAACAAATTGGTGCCTTACCTGTCACTCTCCTTTCTGTCTTACAGGCCACTGAAGCTACTGTAAATCTTTACTCAAGAGGCCATTGAGTAAAGGGACAGAAAATGAGAGAAGGGACAGAAAGTGAAAATTACAAATTAAATTCAGCAGTAAGTTTTAAATGTCTTTCTTATGTTGACAAATTAATAAAAATGTTAAAACATGTACAAAGGCTTTTAAAGAGTTTTTCTGAAAGAGAAAAGTGGACTAAGAATGTACGCTAAACAGTAGATTTAATTTGAATTGTGAATAGTATATTCCAAAAATGACCATAGCAGTATCTTCCATGGGATAAAAATCTTGCCATAAATCTGTACCATTCCTCCCAATCAGAACTAGGTCTACAGTCCTTCCTCTTGTATCTGAATAGGCTCCCTACTGTGGCAGAAGTTACAGTATGTCAGTTTCAAGACTAGTCATAAAAGACTATACAGCTTCCAACTTCAACATATTTTTGCTAGAGAGCTTACCCTTGAACTATAGCCTCCATGCCATGAGGAAGCTCAGGCACCACACGCAGTAACCCATGTGGAGAAGAAGGTCACCCTCTACATTTCTGGCTGATATTCCAGTCCATAGCTAGAGACCATTAGATGACTCTATCCTCCATCTGATGAGTCACCCCCAGCCTTTTTCTCACCCCAGCTATTGCTGCAAGGAGCAGAGGTAAGCTGTTCCCGATGAGGCCTATCTAAATTAATAATTTCTGAACAAAATTAATAGTTGGGGTAATTTGTTTCTCAGTAATAGACAATCGACACAAGTATTATCTCCATTTTGCAGATGAGGCAATAGAATTTCAGAATAGATAAAGGATTTAACTAATGACACTGAACTCAAGTTCTGTCCATATTTTATATTTAAAACAATTGCTCCTGAATAACTATTTGATGAAATTGGAAGTCGGCCTTCCATGATAACTGTTTTCTCTCAAACTCACCTACAGATCTCTGACACATATCTCTGTTGGAAAATTACAGGTCTGTGGGTAAGATGTGTCCATGGCTTTTAGAATAAAGAAAATATTTTCAGACCACTGTAGTGATAAAGCAGTCTCTCTTTTTTAACTTAAAATTATTCATAACTTTATCTGGCTTAGATTTGCTTTTGCCCTCATTCCTTAGAATTTTTGCTTACATTATGGCATTGAGGTAAAAAAATAAATACTGAATACATGCTTAATATACCATGCTGCTATTAGAAAATACAAGTAGAAAAGGAACTACTTAGCATCTCATTTGCAGTCTCCTTATACATACTGATTCACTTATATTTTATTTCTTTTCTAAATATATTCATATTGCAAAACATAACCTTACTGAACATTTACAGCTGTGGTTCATTCTTTTCTGTTTATCTCAGGTATTATTATAGGAGAATAGGGAGTGCTACCAAAATGTTCCCTGCTGGAATTTAAAAAAAATTGGAAGGTAAATGGCATCTTAAAACTTATAGAAGCAAGAATTCCACTCCTTACTCTATCCTCACCCCTCTGTCAGATTGCTTATAGGCAGTACACTCAGAAAACATTTTAAAAATTTATTTATTATAAATATTCTTCATTTTCTTCTGTGTCAACTAATAATTAAACACTCACTTGCTATATGCAATTGTAGTAAAAACAATAACATAATCAAAAGCTCTTATGGGATTACAAGTAAGACAGAGGCAAAAAGCATGTGAGAGGGAGTTGGTAATTACCAAATTAAGATTTTATGCTAGATGAATTCTCTTTCAGTTGCTAGTGGGTCTCTGCTGGGACACCGAGAAGCCCTCTTTCCATTTCTCTAGCCTGTGCCTGAAAACACTCACTTAGAAAGATAGTTTGGGGAGGGAGTTCCGAGATGGTTGTGTAGAAGAACACTGAGCTTGCCCCGTACCGGAACACACCTAATATATGCCTATATTTAAAGCAATTTCTACTGAATGACAACTGAGGGCCAATTAATCAGCTTCTTCACAATAAACGAGAGAGAGATAGACCACATAATGAAAGTTGGGGTATCACTAAAGTTCTCTAGGACCTGAGAAACTGATCAGCACCATTTGTTTACATTTCCTGTGTACGTGTATAGAAGGCAGGAGCTCTTTCCAGGTGCTATGGATGACCTGTAGGGCCATTGTAGCATGACCCCAGCCACTAATTCCACAGCTAGTTCCAGCAAGAAAAGGTGGGTACCACAGGACACATACATAGAGCCCTTCCACCCAGAAATTGATCTAACACAGGGCACTTCTCCATGCACCTAGTGGGCCGTGTGAACACACAAGCTCCCCTGCTCAGAGAAAGTGTGGAATGAGTAGGGAGTTGTGTGGGGTACCCACACATAGGTCTATGAGATTTGGAGAAAGTGCAGAACCAGTAGGGAACTGCTGCATGTGCACAGAGGGCTGCCCCACCCAGAGAAGCGTAGAGCTAGTAGGTCAACAAGCCCAGCACACACAGAGCAGCACCACTCAGACCCATGTAGTCAACAGAATTAAAGCAACAGGGTGACGTGCAGGTGGTCAACAGACATATGAAAAGATGCTCAACATCACTAATCATCAGAGAAATTTGAATCAAAACCACAATGAGATAAAGCCTTATACCTGTCAAAACTTCTATTACCAAAAAGTCAACAGATAACAACCAGCAATGAGAATGCAGAGAAAAGGAAGCCCTTGTAGTGGGACTGCAAAATGGTGCAGCCACTATGGAAAGTAGTAGGGAGATGCTTATAAACCTAAACACGGAACTGCCCATATGATCTAGCAATTTTATTCTGAGTATTCACCCAAAGAAAATAAAAACACTAATTTGAAAAGATATATGCATCCCCAAGCACATCTAAGTAGCATTATTTATAATAACCAAGATATGGAAGCAACCTGTGTCTATGGCTAGATAAATAGCCGAAGAATGTATATAATTTAATATTACTCAGCACCAAGAAGATCAAGTTTTGTTATTTGTAACAAGATGGTGGTTTAGGATGAATCTAGAGGGCATTATGTTAAGTGAAATAAATTAGAGAAAAATACTACATGATTTTACTTACATGTGAAATTCAAAAAAAATAAAGCAAAACAGACTCATAGAAACAAAGAACAAATGAATGATTGCTAGAGGGGAGTGGGCAGGAGTATGGGTGAAAATGTTGAATATAGTCAATAATTGTGTGGCATCTTTGTACAGTGACAGATGTTTAAAAGACTTACTGTGATGATCACAACATAAGATATTGTATCACTATCTTATACACTTGAAACTAAGGCAATACTGCATGTCAACAACTATACTTTAAAAAGAAAGGAGAATACTAGATCTCTCTCTCTCTCTTTCTGCATGTGTACATGTAAGGACACAGGGAAGAGATGTTATTTAAGCCATGAAGGTTGGTCTCACCAGAAATCTACCCCAAAGAAGACTTGATCTTGGACTTCCAGCCTTTAGAACTGTGAGAAAATAAATTTATGTTGCACAAGGCAAAAAAAATAAGAAAGGAAAGGAAGGGAAGGGAAGGGAGCAGAAGGGAAGGGAAGGGAAGGGAAGGTAGAGGAGAGGAGAGGAGAGGAGAGGATGAATGAGGAAGGGAGGAAGAGAGGGAAGAGGTACAGAAAGGAAGGGAGGGAGGGAGGGAGGGAAAAAGGAAGATGAGTTTGGAAAATCTGATCTACTTTAGTATACAAGGGTCAAGATATTTGTTAAACTGTTAATACAACTAACTGGTGGTAAGATTGGGTAATGCATTAGTGTAAATAACACTTTTTAATTGAGACATCTTCTATCAAGTATAACAGCTTGAGACAATATTTTTAGCCATGTTATTATATATTAAGTGCCACTATTTGTCTTCTCTGAATGCTATTTTCAGCTGGGCTCGCGAGGTGTAATTCAATGAGAACAGGAAAAAGGACAGACCACTGTTACTGGTTACCCACTGCTTGTAAGACATCTGATATATATTGTCTCATTTAATTCACAGTAAACCTCAGTGAGGTATTTTTTTGCCCATTTCCAGCCAAAGAAACTGACTTTAAAAGTTAAATAAATAAGCCATATTTGCCAGCTATTATGTGGTAGAGGCAGTATTCAAAACTCTTACAGTGGCAAGCTCCACACTGTTGCCATTCCTCTCAAAACAGACACAGTCATGGGAGTAATTTTCCAGCAGAAAAGGCGCGTTTAAAGTATCTTTTATACCCTGTCACTATCATTACATCAGCTGTGTGACATACTCTCTAGGCATTTGTTTTCCAATTTCTAAAATAGAAATAATTTCTTTTATAAGTTTAGAGATTATATAGCACCTGGCAGAGTGCTCAATAAATTATAGCTCTTATTATTTGATGATATGCTCCCAATAACTTGTGGGAAGCAAAAAAGAGTAACAAACAACAAAGTTATTTACGTTTTATTCCCCATAGTGCTGCAGAAGTTTTCCTAAAACAATCCTCATTTTTAAAGGTTGTCGCATCCCTTCAGTTTTTCTTCAAAACACCTGACAAACGTGAATCCATTCATTTTTCCTTTTTCTTCTTATTAGCTTTCATTTCCCTCCTTGTCAAGTTACCTTTAATCATTGATCAGTTATGCCTGGTCAGGCCTGCTTGACTGGCAGAGCTAAGCTGCAAAAAAGAACAGGAAACAGATGTCAAAAATGAATTTATTTTCTCTCCTTTCCCCCCCCCAAATGCCAGGCAAAGAAGGGCACCATTCTGCTCGCCTTCCCTTTATTGGTGAGCAGTGTAACATGGTTTACACAGAGTCTGCCTTTGCAGAGACCCGTTAGCATTACCCATGTATGTCCAGATGCCATTATGCACATGCTAATACCTGTAGAACTAAGATCAAACTCTCCCGGGAGGCCAAATCCAGTGTTGTTTTGTTTTGCTTTGTTTCAAGGCCTTGGAAAATGACACAGGAACCGTAGCATGGACTGGAAAAGAGATCTAGTCTTCCTGTGATATCATTTGCAGAAGACTCTTTTTCCCATAAAAACTGACTGCCATTTTAATGACAGAGCAATGAGTGTAAAATGCAAGTTAAACCACTTATCTGTGCCCTTGACATTGAGAAAGATGGGGAGGAACAGTCCATTATGGTTAGACAGCCAAGCCCACTTCAAGAACTCAGAGAACAAAAGAGAAGTTTACTGTTTTCCCCATGAAACCTATAGATCCTTATTAAGTTAACTTGGGTGTATAAGAATGACCTTCATGTGGTCCCCATCCCTCTTCTGCACCACCACTATCCTCTCTAAAACTCCTGACCACTCGCCTCTCCCTTCATTATCCTATTTCTTTCTCTTAATCTTTGAGGAGTGCTCAGTTATTTGCTTTGGCCCAATTCCCCTCTCCCTTAGTGAGGCTTGGGTAGAGAAGTGGAAGACTCATTTCAGACGTTGCACATATAAGGAAAGAATAAGAAAAATCACTATTCCTGGTCCATGGAGGGGGTGAAACACCTACAAAACCAAAGGTTTTCCTCATGGTATAAGACATTTCCAAATATACTTAAGTTACGTACCAATCCCTTCATAGGTGTCCTAGTTTAGTTTGGGCCACATCTCCTGAAGGCGCGCGGGTGTGTCCTGTCCTCCAGGAGGGTAGAGTGTGAGTTCTGCCATGCAACAACGAAAACGGAAATGATGATTTCAAGCTGTGTTGGCATCCATCGTCTTTCTGAAGGGGTGTTTATTTCTGGACTTATCACGTGGCGTCAGGTCTAGACTGACAAATGGAGCTTTATCAAGCAGCATTTGCATGACAGTCACTAAACTTCATGCTGTAAAGCTGAAGTTACAAACTTCTTTTTCTGTAAAGTACAAGATATTAAATAATGCCAGCTTCACAGGACATACTGCCTTTGTCATAACTACTCACATTTGAGGTTGTAACATGAAAGCATCCATAGACAATGCAGAAATGAATGGGTAGGTCTGCATCCCAATAAAGCTTTATTAACAAAAATAGGTGGTAGCCTGGATTTGGTCCATGGGTCACAGTTTGCCAACTCCTGTTATAGACAATAGAAGTACATATACATACTTTAGCCATCTTTTTGTGGTCCAGTGAGAAATATTTTACTGTGATCTCTCTCTGGACACTTTCTTTCCATGGCTAGAATTTTAATTTCTCCCTATTCTTCTTTGATCTTTTTTCTTTATTCAATAAATATATATTCATCAATGACCAACATATAACAATATTGTGTTATATTTTGTTATATCTGGCAGCCACCTTGTGACAATGAAGGAGCCAGACTAATGATGAAAGTAGAGTGAGACAAGTGTCTGAGTAGAAAGACAAAAAAATATGGACTTCAGTGAGCTCTTTGAGCTGCTGAATTAACCAACCCTTTCTTGTTATGCCTTTAACATAAAATTTCGAAGTTATTTACAGCATATAAGACAAATTGAACATTTTATTATTATAGCCAAAAGCATCTTTATTTTTTAATGTTTTATTTATTTATTTATTTAAAATAGGGGAAGGAAGAGAAACATCAATGTGTGAGAGATACATCGATTGGTTGCCTCTCACATGCCCTCAGCTGTCGACCTGGCCCACAACCCAGACGTGTGCCCTGATTGGGAATTGAACTAGCGACGCTCTGGTTCACAGGCCACACTCAATCCACTGATCCAGGGCATAAAAGCATCTTTAAAAAATATGGAAAACCAGAACCAAATGCAATATGAAGTTAAACAGCCCATAGAAAGACAAGTACAAACAGAGAAACAGCATGTGAAACAGGACAGACAAGAATACCAATGCAGAACTGTACTTAACTCGGGGGAAAAGGCTTGACTCCTTACTTTCCAGTCCAACCCTGCTTCAAACTTGACTTTAGCATTTGTCCCTGGATGCCCATGTGGTTTTGTTGTTGTTGCTGTCGTACCCTTTCAGTAAATCCCCTTTTACTTAGATTGATTTGAGTAGGCTTTGACCTTTCGTAACAGAGGGTCTTAATTTCACTATTTGATCCACCTCCATGTCCCTCAAAGAAGTAATGCCTAACCTGAAGTTAACTATTCACATCTCAGTTAGAAAAACTCACAAGACAATTATTACCATGTCTAGCCATAGAAATTGATGGAATTCATCAGTTAAAATTGGGAAAGAGGGCTAGAAACAGACTAGAATACTGAGGCTTAAGGTAATACTGTATTTGAGTGGATGGTCCTCAAAGGGGTTGGTGTGAGAGAACTGGAATGAAAACCACCTGTTGGGACTTTTTCTTTTTTCTTTTTCTCAAAACCACATGCTGCAACCTACAGGGGCATCCTGGCATGCTCCTAGCCATGGGGAAACTCATCACAACAACTGGGGAGCAGAGGACAGAAATAAAAGGTAACTAAGAAGCCAAAAGTCAAAACGTGGAAGAAGCCCCCTGCCCTTCTGAGCTCTCTCATCTGAAGTAGAGAATTTCTCATAATTTACAGATTCTTATTCTAAATGCTCTTGGTGAAATTTGGGGAGGAGGAGTTCTGTGCAGACTCACCTCTTTCCCACAGCCCGAGAGCCCCTTCTCCTCATAGTACACCCCCACTTCACCCCCGCTTATAGCAACTGTGTGCAGCTCAAATCCCTCATCTCAAATGTTGGCACTAGAGCATACTTAGGGGAGATATATTTTTAAATCCCTTGAAACGTAGCACTGAAAGTGATTGGCTCTTGGATCTCAATAAAGCTGACTGGTTTGATCTATAAAAATATCTCCCCCTCTCCATTGCCTTATTTTCTCTTTATTTTGGGAAATGATTTTTCATTTTATTTCCTACCTTGTTCTGCAAAGGCCTGCACTGATTTCACAAATAGGAAAGAATATAAAAACCTCAATATTTGTTTTCTTGCTCCTGCTTAAATATTGATCCTCGGAAATTTATAAAGGGTTGCCTGTGGCCTCCTACAAAGTCTGACTCAATTGGAATTGTGGCTTTTCTTCTTGTTGCTCTGTATGAGTCTTCGGGAATAAGAATGTTTCTTGTTGTTATTTTAAATTATTATTTTTAAAATAACACTAAAACTTTTCTTGGAGCTTAATTTACTGCTGCAGAGGATGTCACTATGGCTTTATAAGCTCCCCAGCAGTCCTTACTGTCCTTAAGTGTTTGACAAATCTCTGAAATCTAGTTTTTTCAGTATGCACAGCACACATTTATTGCTATGATTTACTTTTCACTAAAAACTTACAAATGTTCAAGTTAATGGAAAACTCCAAAGTAAATATTTTCCACAGTTCTTTTTAAAAGTTCTATGAGATTCTAGAAAGCTTGTGTGAGAAGCTCTGTCACAACTATGTGCCCACAGAGGAAGTCAACTTATACTGGGAAAGGAAACAGAAATACTCTGCATCAGTAACTTCAGGATGATACTCTGAAGCAAAATAGGACCTTGTGCAGTCTCCTCTATTTTTTCTCCTTTAGTTTCCTTACGAGTAAAATGCAGATGTTACTTCTAACTTGTTATACTACATATAAAATTAATTATGAGTCAAAGCAATATTATTTTTTTTAAAAGGTGAAATAATAAAATGCCTGCAGGTACACAGGCAACGGAAGCACTGGGGTGATGAGAGCAATCAGAGGACTGAAAGTTTAGTGGTGGTTGAAAAAACTGGGATTATTCACTGTTGATCCTGCGTTGTCAGTACTACAGAGAGAAACCTAATAATACAAGGAAGGTAGTATTGGCTATTTGGAAGGTTCGAATTGGTTACCTTTAAGTTCCTGGACAAAAAGCCCATACTATTCAAGACAGTTCTTCTTAACATTGAAAGGGAAACAATCTTCTCTTTCAGTTAAGGAGATGACAAGACTAATCCTTACACAGTTTGGAGTATGGATCTTTTTCTGGTTGAAAACTGTTAATGAATATTCTGTGGATATGGTTAGTTAATACACACATAATGAACAAAGTTTTCCCTCTGTTGTAAAGGCATAACTGTTCTGAACGGTGGCCACATTGGTACAAGGAGAACATGCATTTGATGGGCAGCTAGCTCTTTACATGTGTTGGATTTCTGATTTCATCCTGGCTTGACCTCTACTTACTTCTATACTCTGCAGTGTGTCAAACTTGGAAATGAATGACTCACCCAACCTACATTTGAAAGTGAGAGAAAATTTGTAATCTGAATAATTTTGGCTATTTTTAATTTAAAACTGATAAAGCATTAACTAACTATGTTAAAGCAATGTGAAAATACAGGGTCTGGCAGAAGTAAGGTTTGCTTGAGTGTAGTTGGTAGGGTAATAATATGGGTGTAATAATTTATGGTTTTTATTTGAACACTTCACCTAAAATGTCATATGGTATGCTTGAGTGTGATATTGTTATGTTACAAAATTACATGCTTATGTAATTTTGCAGTAAAAGATTTTGTAATAAAAATGGGGTATTGTTTGTGCTGGACCCTATACAAAGAAGTATTACCATTATTTAATTTTGCTTATTTTATAATGTAATACATTGTTAAATTTTCTTTTACATATAAGAATTCCCCTCTATTCCATATATTTGTACTATAAAAATAGCCAATACTACCTTCCTTTTGTTATTAGGTTTAAAATTATAAATCTACTGTACTAATTAAAAAAATACTATAAAAATGGTTTTTGTAATCTTGATTTTTTGTGACCTTTAGACTTAATTTTTTTCCTGAAGGAGAATAGTTTCATCCTTTTTTTGGGTAAAATACAAATAACTTTAGAACCAATCTGAAGTTTTCTACAACCTCACATATAAACATGACTTTTTAAATTAAAATATTTAATAAGCAAGAACAAGAATTCAGGAAAGAGTCTTAACAAATATATGACATTTGGGTTTTAAATTTGAAGAAAGGAGAAATAGTTTTCGATTCTTTGCATTTTCATTTGTATTTGATTTCTTTCCCCAAAAATGCTATCATTGTGCTTTCAAAAAATCTCATTCTATTTCCACATCTTAGAGCGAAACACTCTTCAACTAGAAATCAGAACACCTAGGATTAATCTCATTTAGTCAGAAGCACATTTGGTCTCCACATATTCTGTTTCTTTAGCTGAAAAATGAGTGGAAATCACTTGCTTTTTATAGGAGAGGAACTGGGAGAGGATAAAAATGAGGTAATTTGTTAAGTGCTCAGAAAGACTCTCTAAACTGAAGCTATTACAGTTATTAAATATGCCTCTTCTCTGAAGGCTGTCATCATAGATTGCTTGCTGGCTCAGCCTTAACAATGTCAGGCAACACAGAAAGAGAAACCTGTAAACGAGAAAGTCGGTTGCAGTCAGTCCCGGGTGGGCACGCTGGCATGGGCACTGTGGGATTTGCAGTGTAATCAGTTGAACCTGTGTAGAAGAAGTCAGCTCCCCTTCTGCTACACCTGCCAACATCACAGAGGTCTCGAGCATCAAGACAACATCTCTTGCTGCGCAGCAGAATGTTTGTGCCACCTGCCATCCTGAGGGAAACAGCCAGGCTGCTGGAGAGCATAATCAACAGAGAGAAAGTTAGGTCACTTCTCTCATTTTGCACTTCGGCCACCTGGGAATACAAGCGACTACTATTGAGCCATCAGAATGAAAACCTTTAGTAACCTGAAGTGGTCCAGATACATAGAATTACTCACAACGATACAGTTTTAGAATGGATGGCTGGTTGTTTTATCTTCCTAATAAGAAAATGTGGACCTACTTTATAGTTTATAGTAACTCTATATCTCAGTTTTGTTCTCTCACACATATTCAACTAACATTCACTATCTGTGGTGTTTCAGGCACTATTCTGGGCAATAGAATGAATCAGAATTGAATTAGAAAGGGTCACTCTCAAGGAGCGTGACCCTTTTATGCAATAAAAGAAGAGAGACAAGTCAGAGATAAAGTTATTACAGTACAAGGTAGACAAGACTACATGCATATTCAAATATACATGTGAAAATGAATGAAATCCTTAGCTATTTTTTTTATTTAATAACATCTCAGCGTACTACAAGAAGTGAAGGCTCTACAAATTGAGGTTTTTGATTTGAGGAAAGGCAATTGCAGTTCGTTTATTTAAAAAGACCTTTTTTGAGAGTAAGATCTATAGGCCTCGCTGTGGGAGCTAGAGATACCATGGGGAGCAAAACTGACACAAGTCCATGTTCTCACAAAGCTTGTACGTGAGACTGTGTCAGGACAGGGGAAAGAAGAGGAGTGTGAAGATCTGGGGCAGTCAGCAGAAAACGCCCCGCCCAGGCTGGCAACACGAAGGATTGGGCTTTGTCCCTGAGTGAGTTAGAACTCATTGGTCTTTCCTGTCTTTGTACGGTAATGCGGCAAATGTAGAGACTAGGATAACAGGGACTGGAATTCAAAGATGATGTGTTCCTGGAAAATTATTTTGATGAATCCTTGATTTTTAAGCTTCTGTCAATTTTGACTGAATGTAGGGTTGACAGAGTCATAAAGAGTGAGCCCCAAGTAAACCTTCTGATAGATTTAATGATCCCATTGACTGTATAGAATTACAATCATATATAAAACATTGTTTGAAAAGTATTGCAATAAAAATCCCTTTCTATATATGCCAATATTACCTATCACCAGAACACATATTTTTATCCACACAGTTTTTTGGCAAGTGGCATTTATAGTTTTTACTTCCTGTAATCTCCAAGAACAAACTGTTAGATATATACATTAGTCCATAGGATATTTTTTTAAATACTTTTCTTTTTTTTTAAGATTTTATTTATTTATCTTTAGAGGGGACGGGAAGGAGAGAAGGAGAGAATGTATGGTTGCCTTTCATGAGTCCCCTGCTGGGAACTGGCCTGCAACCCAGGCATATGCCCTGACTGGGAATCGAACCGTGATCGTGTGGTTTGCAGTCCCACGCTCAACCCACGGAGCTATACCAGCCAGGGCTCTCCATAGGATATTTTGATAGATTAAAAGAATACATAATAATGTTCAGAGACAAACACTGGAACCACATGCTGAATTAAGGCAGGTCTTTAAAACTTCTCTGAAGTTCCACTTAAGGGCTTATGCTAAACTTTGAAACCACTTATGACATCTTGTCACATACAAGCTGGTTAGCAAGGGATGGGGGGAGGAAGCATGGTCTCCCTGTGGACAACCAAGGAATTAGGACAAGCTATGCTTTTTCCAGCCAGGAGACTAGCTGCTCATGCTGGTCCCTGTGCCTGAACTCTCCTTCCTGCACCTCATCATCTGTGTTATTCTGCCCCATCCTTTAGTTTTCAGTTTCTGGAACCTCTTCCTGACAAGTTCTCTCCTTTCAGACAATATTCAATCTTCTTTTTATAACTCCCACAGCCTGGAGTCATTGGGCCAGTGGCTGTTTTTCCCTCCAGTGAGTCTGGCTGTTTGTTGAAAGTTGTTTCTCCTAGCAGACAGAGGTGCTACTTGTAAACTTTGTGACTGGCCAGTAAACTTACTACAGGCACTGAACTTCCTTCTTAGAAATGCAGGTCGTGGTAGTTGAGGGCTGTGGTTTGCTTCAGGGTAGATACAAGTATGTCAGTCTTAGGAAGGAGTCCACTAAATGACTTGTTTAAACTGGAGAACTCAAAGGGACATTCGGAGGGAGGAGTAGAACCAGCAAATGTGGGCGCTACAGTGAGGTAAGAAACGGAAGACCAAGGACCTCAGTTTTCAACACAGGAGAAGAAATTGTGGAAGGATGACTTGAAGCAGTTTGCTGAGATGTTTCCAATGTAAATCTTCTCTGTCATCTCCCCTGTGAAATCATCAGTAAATTCTAATCTGCCTACTAATCCTTTTGAGAAGCTCTATTATTTATGGTGACCTAAAGAGAGAATAAATTCTGTTTAGAATTTATTTAGAATTCTGTTTAGAACTTCACTGGTTCAGGCAGGAATGAAGACTAATATGGAGATGTGAGGTCATGATGGTGATAGTCCAGTAGAGGAAGATAAAAAGAGTGGTGGTGGGGGAAGAGAGAGAGAGAGAGAGAGAGAGAGAGAGAGATCAAGACAAACCTTGAGGCTCTGAGGGGATGGGGTCCACATTTTTTCCGTTCTCTAGCACCTAGAACAGAAAAATTGAGGAAAAAAGTCAGAGGAAAAGAACTTGCTTTTTGGTGTAAGAGGACAGCTAGGCCATTCCAATTCCCCACAGGTTTTGGAGCCCTGGCTGGCCAATCACCAATGTCTGATTGCTTGTGGGGAATTAGGAGGGTGACCTGCGATGGCACTGGTAGTCTCGCACTACCTACATAGCTTGACCCACACGCTGCTGTCTCACATCACCGGGCTCACAGCCCGTGGCCTTGTGCAGGTTTTAGAGTTAACCACGTTATGTCCAAATCTTGGATCTGTTATATCTGTGTTCATGAGGCCACTGGCCGGTTGTTTAATGTGTGTGCCTTTTTTTTTCACCTATAACATGAGGATGAGAATGCAATCCCACAGAGCTTTTAAGAAAGTTAAAGATAACAGTACTTGGTACCTGAGGCAAAATCAGTATTCAGCACATGTTAGTTCCGTTTCTATTCTGAAACAAGTTGATAACTTGCTAATTTTGATTCTGCTCTGCTTCCCCCTCCCCTCCAAGTCTCCGGTTCCATAGTTATAAAATCAGCTAGACTCCACTCTTCCTTGATAATAAGTCTAACATATTTTGAGTGCCAGTTTATGCCAGGCACTGCTATTTACCTGTGGTTAAAAAAATAAAATGAAAACAAAACAAACAAAAAAACCTTGATGTGGTATGTGATATTTTCATTACTATTTTACAGTTGAGGAAATTGAGACCAAAAAAGGTAGAAAACTTGCCCAAGGTAACATAGGCAGTCAGAGCCAAAACTGGGGTTCAACCCAGAAAACCTGTCACAGAATCTAGCTTGTATCATTACCAGATAAGTGTAGCATACTACTTGTATGTAAGGAGAATAAAGCATAGCTCTGGTAATAATATGGTAAAGTAAACTGCTCCTGGCTGATATTTGACAAGAGATTAGTTATCCCATTTGATATAAAACAGGACACATGGGAGCCAGTCCCGTTTCTTCCCCAGTTAAGATGGAGAAATCCTCTTGCTCTTCACTCTTCTGAGTGTGGTCCACGGAGAAGAGGCACCCGGGAGCCTGTTAGAAATGTAAAATCTCACCTCCCCACCAGACCCATTGAATCAGAACAATCATGTAAACAAGAATTTAAGATGCTTTCTACAAATGTTAAAGTTTGGAAAGCGTATTTGTATTCCTCAATATACCCAAGAAGGATCTGTTTATTTTCTATTCTTTAAATGTTGTTTTGTTACTTTTACTTGATCTGTCTGCATGTTTCTGAATGGACAATTTTTAAAAGAGAGAGAGAAAAAGTCATGATAACATAATGTGTGTTTTATTTAAACAACATGAAGTGAGCTAAATCATTTTTTTCGTTTTCCTAGCTTCTCGTGGCAAGTTGGAAAGGCTTTGAGTGGCATCTTTTCAGAGTCAAATTCTGTTGCACTGTCAACTGTAGGGCAGGAACAGGTTTGCTGGTGAGTGACCTGTGCCAGAAGGGCTGGGTCCACATATTCTATTGAATAGCTATTGATCAATAGATCAATATATGCACTGGTAGACGATGGGTATGTAAATAGATATGATAGATAGACATAGATGAATAGCTAGAGACAGGTGATGGGAATGGTTGCCACAGTACCTTCAGCAGCTGCACCAGGAAGCCAGGACTGCACCAAGTGTCGTCAGCTGCAGACCCTAAGCCACAAGGAGACACACCTGTGGTTAGTCACTGCACTTCCTTTGACCACAATCAATTTGGACCTCTGACAGCAGAGGCTGCGGAAATACTCTGACCTCGTTTTCTCTTCTTTTAGCAATAGAAATGCATTTCTACAATTGTGCACTTTTATTCCTTGTGTATTTCAAAGTATGTTTTGTTTTGTTTTTAGAAATTGTTGTCATTGTTTAATTCAATATATCCTACCATTATCATACATAAATATACAAAGAGAAGAACGATTTTTTGCACCAAATATTTAAGAGCCAGTGGCTATGGCATTTTAACTAAAACATTCTTTAGCATTTTCAAAGAACTGTGCAGCTCCTTCACAGCTCCGATGGTGCCAGTGAAGAGGGAGCATGTTAATAATTGATGCATCGAATTAGTGTACCTCATCTCCAGCTACCCTCTCAAGCAAGTGATTCACACAGTCCATTTATCTTTTCCCTCTTATTTCCAGCAAGTGAGATGATGAGGATGTTTTTGTGAAATTGCCTGCAAATCAGCTGTAGGCAGCGGTACAGTCAGGAAAATGGTCATTTAACTCTGAAGTCTCCAAACATGCATTTTACTGCAGGCTGGCTTATTGCTAGGTCTGCCACTTCTCTCCCCACATAGAAAACATTTTGGATGATTTTGAGAATGATTTTAATTTTTAAAATTCATTTTTTATTTTAGAAAGAGGCAAAAGGAAGGAGAAAGAAAGGTGGCGAAACATCAATTAGTTCCCTTTTGTAGGTACCTCAACTGGGAACCAAAACCTGCAACCCAGGTATGTGTCCAGAAGGGGAATTGAACCAGTGAACCTTCAAATTGTGGAATGATGCTCCAGCAACTGAGCCACACCAATGGGGACTAATTTTCATCTTTTTGACCTAAATCACAGAATTCATATTTCTAATTTTCTAACTGCCTATTCCTTTCATCAATATTATTGGATAATAAAAGAATCACAGGAATAAAAAAGATGGCAAAACTACCCAGCACTAGAACTTCTTGGAGATATTAGGAACTTCCATACAAACTGACAAAAATAAATGGACAGGCAGTTTAGGCCTTAATATCTCCAAGATGACAAATTTAATTAACTCCTTCCTAAGACTAGCTATTGCATCTCTAAACAGAAGCTGACATATTGTCTCCTTGTTTGTTTTTTTCTCACAGACAAGCAGCAAAATATAATCTAGATGGTCTTCAGATTTCACCTAAACACTTTGCAGACTATAAATGTCTTTTATTTTTTCAGAAGACATAATTATGCATTATATTCATTTTAAAAATACATATTATATATATTATATGTATACCTATATACAGGGTGGAATAAAAGTAGCTTTACAGTTGTGAGTACACAAAACAGTTTTTTCTTATATTATTATTTATTAATTATTGTATTTTTTCCATACGAACAACTATAAACCTACTTATGCCCAACTCTGTATTTTTTATATATATACAGGTAGGAAAGTTCAGGTGTTGCCTTGTTTATATGGTATTTTTTGCAAATACCATGTAGATATGCAAAGGTAGATTCCTGGTCGCCCAGAGGCGCACGCCCAGACCCACTGCTCCGGCCACAGGAATTGTTCTAGCTCCCCGATTGTTCTGCCTTCCTGTGGCTACTGTTTACGCTTATTGTGAACATTAAAACTCCTTCCCTGAAGTCTTCTTCTTCTACTGTGCAGCCAAGCATGGTGCTCGCTCCTGGCAGAATGAGCACAAGGTGAGCGAAGCTTTTGGAGGTGGGGCCTCTGCACTTCCTCCTCAGCAACACTTGATTTTGAATCTGGATATTCCATTCCTGGTAGGGGTAGCAGCAACCTTTCTCTCATAATTAATTACTGTACGCTTTAGTTCATTAGCAAGAAAAATGACAGCCTCGAGATGCTGATGCTGGCATGTGTATTGACTCCAAATCTCTATTACCTGATTTAAAGGTGGAGTCTGCCATTAATGGTAATACTAATTCAAACATCTTTTAATACCAGCAGCAACTCAACCACCTTAAAATAATTCTGGGTGTGAGCAAAATAAGCAATTTAAAGGCAGCTCGTGTTCTCTCCAAGTTTCTTATAGCTGCTACTGGGAATACTTGATAATTTATGAAGGCTTATACCATTAAATTAATTACATTTTCTGGATGCCACATTTTTTTAGTACCAGCTAGCTCTGAATTATAAGTAACAACACTAGAGCTGTTCATTCCTCTAGTTTAAGGAAAATAATACTTGAACTTTCTTAGAAATGCCATTATTCCAAGGAGTCAATTCAAAATATGTCAGCAATTCAAAAAAAATTATCCTTTCTATTTTTGTTTAAAAATTAAATATCTCAGCTGAGAAGCATTTTTCCCCAACAAAGTGTGTAAAAACATTGTTAGTATTGTGTAACTAATGTGAGACAGGAAAAGAGCAAGTTGCTGGAGTATTTGAATTTCTTCTGGCAAATGGAAATGTGAATAGGTTTAGGACTGCTTGACCCTAGAAAGTTGACTATATTAGTTCATAGTCAAAGCCTACAGGAAATTTAGGCCTAAAAGTCTCCTGTAGATGGAAGTCCAAATAATGGAAAATGTAGCCCATATTTTAAAGTCTGTTTCTCTTTTAACATCTGGTAATTCCTATTGGATATGGACGTAATATACCACTAAACCTGTAGACAAAGGGATACTAATCCCAGACTGATTGACTTTTCATTGCATTATGAATTCAGTTTAGAATAGCAGGCAGAAGCTCTATGTGCCGGCTAATGTAATCTGACTCAATTTTTACTCTTGCAAAATGAATATAAAAATAGAAGTTTTATACCTCCAACACACATGTATGGAGTTCCATTAACTAGCGCAGTAGCGAGATGTGGTACAGCATGCTGGCTAGGAAAAGGAGTTTGCTTATCAGGCACATTTGAGTTTAAAATCTTGCTCTGCCTCTTGTGTGTTGTGTGAATTTGAGCAAATTAGTCAATCAAGCCAAGCATTAGTGTAGCATGTAAAACAGGGGTTGGTGATCTGCTGCCCATGGGCCAAGTGCAGCCTACTTTCTGTTAGTGTTAATAAAGCTTTATTGGAATTGGAATAGGCCACGCCTGCTTATTTACATTTTGTCTCTGGCTATTTTTACACCACAATGGTAGAGTAAATATCTCAACAAACACCATAAAGTCCACAAAGCCCAAAATATTTTCCACCTGGCCCTTCACAGATAAACATGGCCATCCCCTGATCTATTAAATGAAAATGATAGTGTTGACCTCATAGGATGACTGAGATAATTAAGTAGGTTAATGTGTACATATTGCTTAGGACATTGTCTGGCATGTGGTAAATTCTCATGAACTGTCTGGCATCATTGCCTGCATTTTGTGAGACATGAGACTCAGCTCTGGAGACACCATGACAGATATGACACAGGTCCATCCTGAAGGAGCTTAAGCCAGCAACAGGTTAATAGGATGGGAGAAGAGCACAGGACACTCTGTGGTGACATACAGTGGCCATACACAATTCCTGTCTCTTCCCTGTGTTTACTGTGGGATCTGTGATGTGTAAAATAATGCTGAGTGCATTTCTTCCCAAGAATATAAAACATCTGATGACTTCTTGCTAATTAATTTTGTAGTGCTTTCAACTCCAATTTATGTAACCGACAGATACTGTGATTGTAAATGGAAAAATGGGGAGGCTAAATCGAGAATTTACAAAGGGCTGTTGATTCACTTATCTGGGTATATAAACATACAAAATGAGGTGTTTTGTGCATTTAATGTGGAGTTGTGTAAGACCTAAAATTAAAGCTCAATGTTATGTACTGCCTGGTTACCTGGTAAAATTTGGAGCCTCACTACAAATTTCCTCCTCATTCTGTTCCAGACAGTAAGTACCCTAACCAAACAACCTTCCTTACCAAACGGACAAGGTGTACTTCCTGCTTATCCCTGAGTGGCAGGTTTCAGTTCCCTGTTGGCTTATGGAATTACTCCAGCAAGCTAATCACATGCTCTTGTAGAGCCAGGGGACACTGTAGCCTTGAAACCGCAAATCCTGCCACTCACAGCCCCTGTTGTTTACTCTGTTTCCATTTGCGATGCTTACAGGGACTTCAGGCTGCAAGTGTATGTGACTATTAAATTGCTGTCAGTCTCATCTGTCCGATGTTGGGTGTTCTATATTCTGCTATCTCCCTAACCCTAGGGTAGCAGTCTCTCCCTCAGCAATGGTCGAACCACTTGGCTCAATGTGAACTATGACATATTAGAAACTCTTAGAGCCTTGTATAACCTACTATGTGTAAGAAGTCTTGGCAAGTTTGCATTAATTTTTTTAAGGAAGGAAAATATAAAAAGTCACTTAACCATAATAATGGTACAGGATGAGAAGCACCACAGCTTTAGACTTTATCACAAAAAAAGCACAAAAAATGTTATGTGAAATAAATTCATAAGGAACAGTGCTCAGCTGGTCCCTCAGAATAAGCACAGCATTTAGATCGTTTGCTTGTTACAACATACCTTTCTGAAGAGGATATGTTATGACTAATATCTTGAACTGATTAGACAGCTAAAGTCGACCTTTTAAAAATCTAATTCTAATCTTTATTCTCACTGTCCCCCTAAAACAGGTATTTTCCAGTGAAGAATTTTCAGTAAATTAAGTTGCGCAAACATCACCATAATCCAGCTTTGGAACTTTTCCATCACCTCCCCAAGTTCCCTCGTGCCCATTTGTAGTTGATCTGTTCTCCCGCGCCCAACCCTTGGCTCCCACAGATCTGGTTTCTATCTCTATGAATTTCTCTTTTCCAGACATTTCATATAAATGGAAGCATACAATATGCAGTTTTTTGTGCCTGCTTGCTTTCACTTAAAATAATATTTCATGGTGACTATAGCAATATTGTACTGTATATTTGAAAGTTGCTGAGAGACTTGATCTTAAATATTCCCATCATAAGAAAAGGGTTGTAACTATGTGTAGGTGTAGTGATGGGTGTTAAGTAAACTTATAGTGGTGGTCATTGTACTATATATACATATATCAAATCTTTATGTTCTGCACCTAAAACTAATACAATTTACATGTCAATTATATTTTAATAAAACAAAACAAAATAAATATTTGTTGAGTGAATTAAGAAAAAATAATGTTTTTTAATGGCAGAAATATCAAACGGCAGAATTTGTCATTTTATTAACACAAGTACAGTGTGTACACAATCTGTCTATTCATTTTCTTGGCTGCACGGGCTGGGATGCTCTTTCCACAGTGGCTGTGTGGTTCCTTGAGGAGTCGCAATGTATGCAGTCTCAGCACAGGAAGTCTTGTTGCACGTCAGCAGCACTCAAGGCCCTTGACTTTGTGGACCAGGAACTTCCGAAAGCCACAGGACTACATGTGCTTTGTGCTCTATTGTTGCCATAACCAATGTTGGGCAACAAGATTTGGCCCTCGAATCTTCCTTGCACCCTATTGTCAATGTTGCTGAATAACATTTTATTTATACACACTTTGTTTATCCTATAGCCAGTTGTTGGATATTTGTATTGTTTCTAGTTTGGAGCTATTGCAAACATCTGCTACGGACACTTGCGTACATGTCTTTCTGTGGGCATACGCTTTCATTTATCTTGGGCAGATTCCTAGGAGTAGAATTTCTGGCTTATATGGTAGGTTTAAGTTTAACTGCCAAAGTGCTTTTCAAATTGGCTATACCATTTTAAAACAATCTTCCTTGATATTTGCTATTGACGTTTTTATTACAGCCATTCTAATGTGTGTACTGTCAAATATTTATTCACATCTCCCGCCCATTTTTTCTTTCTTCTGACCATTTTTAACTTCAGTTGTTTGCATTCTTCACTGAGTTGTTAGAGGTCTTCAAACATTCTGTTTACAAATACTCTGTATTTATAAATTATTTTATTTGCAAATATCTTTTCCCAGGCTCTGGCTTACATTTTTTCTTAATTCTGTTGTTGGAAGTATGAAAATCTTTAACTTCAGTTACTGTATTTTGCCATTTTTACTGTACCCACACATTTTTGTGTGCCTTATACAGGATTATTATACCTGTTATTATACCCACAGTATGTAATCATTATACCCAGGTATAATGCACCTCCTTATTTTTCCCTCAAAAATTGGGCAAAAAACTGTGCATTATACATGGCAAAATATGGGCAGATCTTATTAATCAATTTTTCTTTTATGCATTGTGCTTTTGATGTCATATGTAAAATTATTTAGAGTAGTATTCCATTGTATATATGTAGTATATCTTCTTCATTTAATCATTTATTGAAAGACACATTGGTTATTTTTATGTCTTGGCTGCCATTAATAATGCAGCAATAAACAGAGAGATGCATATATCAAATGAATAAATGTTTTCAAATTTTTCATGTAAAAACCCAGAAGAACTATTGCTGGGTCATATGGTAACTCTATTCTTAATTTTTTGAAAAATCTCCGCACTGTTTTCCACAGTAGCTGTACCAGTTTACATTTCCACCAGCAGTGAATGAGGGTTCCTTTTTCTCTACAACCTCTCCCAACATGTTATTACTGGTTTTGTTGATAATCGCCATTCTAACAGGTGTGAGGTGGTATTTTACTGTAGTTTTGGAATGCATTTCCCTAACAGCTAGTGAAGTTGAGCATCTTTTAAAATATCTGTTTGCCATTTGTATTTCTTTGTGGGAGATGTGTAAGTTCAGGTCTTCTGCTGATATTTTAATTGGATTGTTTTTTGTGGCTTGGTATTGAGTTGTATGAATTCTTTATATAGTTGGATATGATCCCTTGTTGAAGCTGTTTGCAAATATCAACTCCCAATCTGTTGATTGCCTTTTTTTTTGGCAGTTTCTTTTACTGTGCATAAGCTTTTTAGTTTGGTACAGTCCCATTCATTTATTTTTGCGTTTATTTCTCTTGTCTGTGGATTCAAATTTAAAAAATCTCTAAAACCAAGGTCCGTATTTTAGTGTTTATATTTCCTTCTTTGCAATGTATTGTGTCAGATCTTATGTTTACATCTCTGATACATTTTGAGTTAATTTTGGTACATAGGTATAAACTGTAATCTAGTTTTATTCTTTTCTGTGTGGCTTTTCAATCTTCCCAGCACCCCTTATTGAAGAGACTGTTTTCTCCATTGTTATTTTTGGCTCTTTTGTGAAAAGTTATTTGCTCATACACATATGGTTTTGTTCTGGGCTCTCAATTTTCTTCCATTGTTGTAGGTTTCTGTTTTTCTGCCAGTGCCATGCTGTTTTGATTATCATCTCTTTGTAGTATAATTTGAAGTCAGGTTGTATGATACTCCTGGCTTCACTGTTTTTTCTCAGGATTGTTTTGGCTACGTGGGGTCTTTTGTGGTTCTATACAAATGTGATGATTTTCTTTCTATTTCTTTAAAAATTTTTCATTGAAGTTTTGATTGGGATTTCATTAAATCTGGATATTTCTTTGAGTAGTACTGCCATTTTAACTATATTGCTTCTTCTAATCCATGAACACGTAATATTGTTCTATTCTATTATGTGTTTTTTTAGTCCCTTTAATAATGCTTCATAGGTCCTTCACATACTTTGTTAAGTTCAGATCCTTTGTTAAGTTTATTTTATTCTTTTTAATGCAACTGCAAAAGAATTTTTTTCATTTGTTTTTCTGAAGTCTCATTGTTCATATATACAAATAAAGTGTATTTTTGTACATGGATTTTTTATCTTGCAACTTTGCTGTGTTTGTTTATTGTTCCTAATAGTATTTTCAGGGAGTCTTTAGGATTTTCTATATAATGAATCTTATCATCTGCAAAAAGTGATGCTTTTACTTCCTTATTTGTAATTTGCATGCCTTTTATTTCTTTCTCTGTTCTGATTGCTCTGGCAATCATCTGTGTCTCATTTCTGATTTTAGAGGAAAAGCTTTCACTTTTTCTCTGTTGAGTATAATACTAGTTGAGTGTTTGTCATATATGGCCTTTCTTCCTTTCAGGTATTTTCCTTCTACATCCATGTTATTGAGTATTTTAATCATAAATGGATGTTAAATTCTATCAACTGCTTTATCTGGATCTGTCAATGAAGTTATATGATTTTATGCTTTATTTTGTTAATATGATGTTACAATATTGATAAATTTGCCTAGATTAAACCATCCTTGTGATACTGGAATGAATCCTACTAGATAGTGATATATTATTTTTTAAATGTGCTGTATTTGATTTACTAGTATTTTGTCTAAGGTTTCTGTATCTATATTCATGAGAGATATTGGTTTGTACCCTTCTTTTTTGTGTGTTAATCTTGCCAGATTATATTATAATGGTTATGTTGACCTCATAAGTGTGTTAAGAAGTACTGCCTTTTCTTTAGTTTTTTGGAATAGTTTGAGAAGGCTAGGTATCACATCTGCTTTGAATGCTTGGTAGAATTCACTAGCAAAGCGATCAGGTCCTGGACATTTATTTTTGAGTAGGTTTCTGATGGTTGTTTCGGTTTCCTCACTGTTCTCGGTCTATTTAGATTTTCCAATTCTGTATGATTCAGTCTGGGAAGGTTACAGAATTCTGTGGACTAATCCATTTCCTCTAGGTTATTGAATTTGGTCACATAAAGTTTGTCATAGTATTCTAGTATGATCTTTTGTATTTCTGTGATGTCTATGGTAATATGTCCTCTTTCACTTTGGATTTTGTTTAATGGGTCTTTTTTCTTTCTTCCTTAGTGAGTCTATCCAGGGAATTTGTCAATATTCTAACCATTTCCAAAGGACCACCTCTTTGTTGTATTATGTTTAATACAGTCTTTTCGTTCTCCATTTTGTTCAGTTCTGCTCTAGTTTTCATTATTTACTTTCTTCTATTGACTTTGCTTTTTTCTTCTTCTTCTGGTTCTTGAAGACGTAATGCAGGGTTGAGTTAGGTCTGTAATGGTAGAAACTGCCCTTTATCACTGTTTCCCCGGATCCCAAGAGTTGCTGTCACGTCGCCATTCTCATTTTTCTCTATATATCCTCTGATCTCACCTTTCATTTCTTCTATGGCCCTGCTGTTTTTTAGTAGCATGCTGTTTAGTTTCAACATATTATGCTTTTACTTTTTTTTTGGATTTGATTTCTAATTTCTAAGCATTGTGGTCAAACATTATGTTTGGTATAATTTCATTCTTATTAAATTTGTTTAAACAATCCCATGTGGTCACATTATATCTCTGAGTTTGTAAGGTCTGCCATTCAGACCTCCCCTGAACTGGTCAAGTTTAGGATGTGGCCCCTTTTTCATCCACAATGTCAATGCAATCACAATCAAAATCTCAACTGACTTTTTAATAGAAATTAATAAGTCAGTCCTAAGCTATGTAGAGAAATGCAAAAGACTTAGGATTGCCAACATAATTTCCAAAAGAAGAATGAATTGGAGAAATTAAAATATTAATTTCAGAACATACCACAAGCCACAGCATTCTGGACGATGTGGTGTTCACACAGAAGAGGCACATAGATGAATGGAATAGTTCATAAATAAACTATCCCAGTTATGGTCAATTGACTTTCCACAAAGATGCCAAATGCAATTCACAGGCAGAACAGATAGTCTTTTCAACACACGGGACTAGGACAATTGGGTAGCCACATGCAAAGCAAACAAATGGATCTTTATCTTTAACTATTAAAAATTAATTGAAAATTAATGATAGTGCCTAGACAGAGAAGAAATCCATCAAATACCATGAATAACCAAGGCAATGGGGCAGCTCAGACAGAAAATGAAAAAATCTCCAAATAAACCTAAAGACACAATAATATGTTTTAAATGACAAAGAATTCATAATTGCACTTCCGAAAAACACTCAGTGAGTTAAAAGAAAACACAGACAAGCAATTTAACAAAGGCAGCAATAAAATCAACAAACAAAATGAGTGCTTTACCAGATTGAAACTTTAAAAAAGAATCAATAGAAATATTGGAGATGAAGTCGATAAAAGAAATAAAGAATGAACTAGTGAGCCTAGGAAATAAAGCTGACTAGAAAGAGGAAAGAAACAGTAATATTGAAAATAGAAACCTAAAAATGAGGCAGAAGGAAGAGCAAGACTTGAGCATAAAAAATAAATAAATAAAGGAACTTTTATCAGAAAGAAAAACAGAACAATAGGCACACCAGGAGAAAAAGGGAGAGACGGGAACAGAGAGCCTATTCAAGGAGTGGACAACAATTTCCCAAACCTTTGGAAAGAGCGAGGTCCTTAAACTCAAGAAACAAACAGAGCATCATATAATCTCAATCCCAAAAGGCTTTCTCCAAGGCTCATTGTACTAAAACTGTCAAAAATTACTGACAAACAGAGAATTCTCAAGGCAGCCAAGGAAAAGAAGAAAGCAACCTATGAAGGAGAGCTCACTAGATTATCATTGGGGTTCTCAGAAGAAACACTATAAGCCAGAAAAGAGTGGAACAAAATATTGACCCCACTGAGAGAGAGGAATTACCAGCCAAGAATAATATAACCAGAAAATTATCCTTTAGATATGAAGGAACAATAAAGACTTTTCCAGACATATAGAAGCTGAAGGAATTTGCCACCAGAAGATGTCTACTGCGAAAATTACTCAGAGTTTGTTGTGCCTAAAACAAAGAACAAAAGGTCACAAAACCAAGAGTAAGTTTACCAACAAATTTAGGGCATAAATATGGATATTTTTTACAACAAAAGCATAAAGAGTGGGAATTTGAATTTGCAAGAGAACATGAAGATTAGATGCCTTTGAAAGGAAAAGGACTATTGTATATATGAAACTTTCTTTTACATGAGGTAACTACACATACAAAACAAGTAACAACAGCTACAACAAAAAGACACCCTGAGACACATAACTTAGAAAAAGAGAGAAGACAGAAAAACCAAACAAAAGCAACAGAAAAAAAAACACAGAGGAAAAGAACCAATGGAGGCGCGGAGCTATCAGAAAACAAAGGACAAGCGGCTATAGAAAATTCTCATACATCAATAATATCCTAAATGAAAATGGAGTGAATTCACCATTAAAGAAGCCCAAAGTAGCAGACTGGATCAAAAAAAACTAAACCTAACCATATGCTGTCTGTGGGAGACACATCTAAGCTGCACAGACAAAGATAGACCGAAAGAGAAAGGGTGCAAAAAGATTCTCCCAGCAAATGGCATCCTCAGAAAAGCTTGTGTAGCCGTGCTTATATCTGACAAAATAGATATCGAGATGACAAAGGTGCCGAGAGGCAACGATGGACACATTATAATGAGAAAGGGGGCACTACATAAAAAAGACGTAACAGTTTCCAACATATACACACCCAATCAGGAAGCACTGAAATATATAAAGCAAACACTAACAGAACTAAAGAAGAAATTGACAAATACACAATTATAGGAGGGGAACTAAATACCCCATTGACAACCAAAGATAGATCATCCAAACAGAAAATCAATAAAAACACATTAGCCTTAAATGACACATTAGACCAAATGCACATAACTGACATGTATGGAGCCTTGCACCCCACCTGAGTAGATTTGTTTATGAACTTAGAAGCCCTCCCGTAAACAACCGGAGTGGTTGGTGATGCTGGGGAAGATCTGGAGGAGCTGAAATCCTGGTGTAAGTCCATAGGGATTTGAATTAATGAAATTTCAGTAAAAATGTCTATGTGATCTCATTCGTTACTCAAAGGATAATTAAGGCCTAAGAAAATCTGGGTCTGGAATGGTAAGGTCGGTCTTCTTGATAAATGGAGAAGAAACCTGCAAACGTAGAATTTTAAGTCCTCAAGACTCCCTTGCTAAGGAATCATAAAGCCTCGTGAACGAACAATGTGTGCCTTCTCCCCTGCAGTTTCTCTCCGTCTGAGTGGAGGCGCATTGAAGCAATCATTTCAGTAATAAATCACAGGCACATGGTGAACTGGACATAGAGGAGCTGACCTTCACCTTTTCATCCTTCAGAAATGGTTACATCTTTTTCGATGAAATTAGAGCTAATGCAAGTGCACCCTGAAAATATCTGTTCACACCAATCACTCTTCCTTTTGCTGTGCATTTCCTTTCTCTACTCATCAACACCGGTTTTAAATGTTTGTATTTTGTCCTGCCAGTTTTCAAAATTTGTCTCTCCTCTTCCATTTTCTGTATTTCCTTTCTTACCTCACACACTTTTTAAAAGGAACAGAAAGAAATATTTATGGGGAAAAGTCATGGAACTTCCTCTGCTAGCAGCAAGTAACTGTTTTAGTTTTTCCTTTGAGCAAACATGTCATTTGAACTCTTGATTACACGGGGACTTCATTGCATGTTAATACTTTGTGTGCAGTTTAACGTTTCAGTGTCTGAATCTAAAGTCTGGGAAGATAGAGAAGGAGTCGTCAGAGATGCTTGGGCTCTAGGCCAAAGAAGAGAATCAGAGCGCCACATGAAACTGACTCGAAACTGAGAGCAGGGCTCAGCTGCAAAACATATGTGTAAGAGAGAAAAGCATTTTCCTCTTTGTAGTAGCATTACCTTTGATACGTTCCCCATTTGGCAGTCCTGCCTAATAAAGCATTTTTTAACAAAGGCAATCTTGTGAAATTCTTGGTTTTCATCCTTCCATGTTTTAAATTCATCAGATTCAGCAATGCCCTTTTCTGAACATTAAGATTAGTGGTCTTGAACAAAGACTTGTAAGGCACATATGTGCTGATGTTAAATCAGATGAAACAGACTTAAATGTTCCTGAGGACTGGAAATGTTGAGGTTAACTTCTGTCCATTAGACTAACCATATGTCACTGGAGCATGACTAAAACAAAGGGAGCACAAACGGCCCATCTTTAGCCAGTTTATCACCAAGGTGAAGGAGGAGACCAGTGGCCACTGAGAGGCTGTGCAATTGCATTTTCTGTTGCATTGTGCTACACCTCTGAATTAAAGAGCAGGGTCACTGTCCTATCGTGTTGGACAAAGTATGCAAGTTGCTGAAGGCCTTCCAGGTAGCAACATCTGGGTGACACTTCCCAGTTCAAAAGGGCCTAAAGGAACTGAGCCTCCAGGACTGCACATCTGTTTCAGGTTGGAAAATGTGGCGCTCTCCCTGTGAGGATGTCCTTGAAGAGATTTCGGTTGCTGATTGCAGATTTCACCATTTTTCAGAAGTATTGACATAATGCCACAAGCATATTTTGTGAGTAATATTCTAAGGCTTTTCATACTTCTTGGAAAAGAACATATTGGTGATTGGTCAAATAGATCCCTGGCATAAGATGTTTTTGAAATATGGTCTATATGTTTCATAATTACCCAGTGAAAAAAGATCAATCACAGCACTTTTTAGTTTCTGGTGTGAGAGTAATTAACATACCTTTCTCCATTCTATTCTGGTTTGGTAGCTCCTGGGAGTTTGTTGACCTAAAAAAAAATAATTAAGCAATTGACTTCATGACAATTAAATGAAAAACCAGACCAAAATGTTCTATGGGTGCATTCAGGAAACTCGGCAAACCCCTGGGACCGAATTGAATGTGGGGCCAGAGCTTACACACCTGCCTTATTAACGAGTCTTTGGAAGAGTAACTACTTAAAAATGAAATAATTCAACTGGTGAGTTAACGAAACCTCAAGTCAGCCCCCCTCCAAATGCTAGGTTTATGCTTGCCGTCTAAATTAATTATTTCCCAATGACAGTCTGGAATTGGCCAATCATTCGTGTTCTGACTTGTTTCTGGTCAGGAAAAAAGGATCGAAGCCAAAAGAACACAGCAGCCAATTAGAGACAAAGGAGAGTGAATATTTTCAGTCTAATGGCTGCAAAACAAAGCCAAAGGTCTCTGGCCCAGTGTGAATCACCGTATGTTCCTCGACGGACACATTATTTACACAAAGACTGCGTAATGCTGCGTTAAGAATTTTAAAGGAGCGTGAGAGGTCTTAGCTCCACAGCACCTTGGCTGTAATGTCAGTATAATATGTTTTTCAGAGGTAGAATGTAAATGACACTCTTATTTTTTCCTATCTGATTCTTAATATGTGAATGTTGCACTGAATAGAAACCTAAAATAGTCAGAATATGGTAGCGATGAATGAGATAGCATAGAGCTTTAAAAATTCCCAAAGAAATGATTTGTTGATAATGGAAGAATTCTGTTATCAGGACTGAAGCACCAAGTACAGTTTGAGCCCATGCAGAAGGTTGGAGATAAGAAAATATCAGGAGACTCAGCCTCAGGTCTGTCCCACACTTTTCAGACCTGAGAGACTCAGCCTCAGGTCTGTCCCACTCAGGTCTGGTTTGAGGGCCAAAGAGGAACCAAAGACAATGAGGCCGAAACCTGGAGTCAGTCAGTTCTGCCTGTGAAAACTGACTGCAGCTTCTCTAAGCTTTTAAGTTCCTTATCAGCCATGTCTGACTTCTTTCTCAGGGTTAAGCTGTGATATGATCACTCCTATTATTCTTAGTGTACATGTTAGAAAAGTGAGACACAGAGTTTATGCATCTTATCCTAGGTAAGGCCATGTGAATAAATAAGGCCTGAGCAGGAAACAGACCCATGCAGTCTTACACTAGTGCATTCTTCTCAGCAATATTCTCCCCTGCCTGTGAACAATGTCAACAAATGACAGCACATTCAGATGTGTCAATAATTCCAGAGATGTGACTTTGAGTCTCAAAGATGTATAGAATGGCATGTGTGATTAATAAGCTTACAGGTTCAACTAAAACTCATCCAGGTGCCTACTTATGCAAGATTTGACATTCAGAGGAAAAGATTATTAGCTAGAATTCTAGTTTTACTTTTTAGTACCTCTTTTCTTGTAGTGATATTGAAATGAAAAATGCTTACTTTACAAATTTGAGGAGGACAAGAAGTGTATTGAAAAATGAGAAAAAATTCACATAATTCTTTTAACTTGAGATGATTGTTTTTAACATATTGTTGGAATATTCTATTACGTGTGTGTTGTCTGGGTGTGTAGGCACATGAGCATATGTATGTGGGTGCTGTAAAGATACTTGCCTGAGATCCCACAAAAGTAAGTGCTAAAACTAATATTAAAACTCAGGAGTCCATGATATAGATTTTTGAGTGTATACATTTACATATCTAACACATATCTGTATATATAACACATAAATAAGGTTTTAGTTAAACATTATTGCTCTTAAGTACATTATATATCTAATCTTCAAAGACCATTTTTACATGTACATTAAGCTTTATGACCACATTGGAAATTATGTCAATACAATGTAACTGATCTCACTGTGTATCCACGTTCTTTTAGACCCATAGTTTCCCATTCTTGACTTTGTTTTTTTTTATAGCACTTTTTTCAGGTAAGATTGACATACAAAATCTTTGCATAGTTCACATACATGACTTGATGAGCTTGGAGATAAGGAAACATCTGTGAAACCATCGCCATATCTCCACCTTAAACATGTCCTTCAATTTCAAAAGTTTCCTCCTGCCCTTTCCCCCAAAGATTTATTGAAGTATAATTGACAAATATAAATTGTAGGATATTTGGAGTTTACAGTGTGCTGATTTGATATTCATGGTAAAGGGAGTCTCCCCACTAAGTTAATTGACACATCCATTATCTCATATATTTATCGTTTTTATGATGAGAAGATTTAAGCATGTACGTTTTAAGTTGTATTCTCTTAGTAAATTGGAATTGCACAATATAGTGTTACCAACTATAGTCACCACGTTATACATTAGATTCTCAGATTTTATTCATTTTGTAACTGAAAGTTTGTAGCCTTTACCAACTCCTTTCTATTTACCCTGTCTTACAACCATTTGCAATCACTTTCTCCTTTCCATTTCTACAAGTTTGACTTTTTTCTTTTTTATATTTCACATTTAAGTGCTACCCTGTGATATTTGTCTTTCCCCGTCTGCCTTATTTCACGTAATGTAATGCCCTGCAGGTTAATCCACGTTGTTGGAAATGCCAGAATTTCCTTCTTTTGTTTCGGGCTGACTAATATTCTATTGATATATGTCCCACACTTTTCTTATCTCACCATTTGTTGAGAAATGCTTAAGAGGTTCATACACCTTGACTATTGTGAACCATGCTGTTATAAATATGGAAGCATAGATCACTCTTCAAAACGACTTCCTTTCCTTCAGATATAGGTCCTGAAGTGGAATTGCCAAATCAGATGGTAGTTCTTTTTTTAATTTCTTGAGAAGCTTTTATGTCGTTATTTTATAGTGGCCGCACCAATTTACATTCCCACCAGTCGTGTCCAAGGGTCCCCTTTATCCCCATACTCAATAGCATTTATTGTCTCTTGTTACTATTATATTTTGGTATTAGGCACTCTAATAAATGTGAATGGCCTTGTGTCTTTATTTTTTAATAATAATAACAACATGTAAGATCTACCCACTTAACAAAATTTTAAGTATACATTATAGCATTATCAAATACAGGTACTGATTTTTTATTTTGGTTTGTCCTACTATTTCAGAGCACATATTTACATTGCTGTTTTCAGGATATTATAAATGTTTCCGTTTCTGACCCCTTGGATGTCTAACATATTAGGTATTCTCACACCGAAATGAAAATCCTAAATACGTATCCTACATAACCACTAAATCTGATGTTATCTCTTATCAAATGATTGATCTCTTGACCTTGTTCCTGTGTACTATATATTAAAATGTTAAGTCTTTTCTCTACTAAGTTCATTTTTTGTATTCAGCATATGGAAAGATGGCACTGTAATTTTTAATTGCAAAACTGTGTCTTTCATATTGTATAAATGTCTATATAAGATCTTTTTCTCTTTATGACTTAATCTGCATTTGATTCGATTTGATGTCTTCTTGTGTGTGCATAAAAACCCAAGTTAGAATTTAAAAAAACTTTTCCTTGGAGTAAATATGTTTTAAAGAAAGATGCCTGTATGATCTTAAGATTACGTGCCTCTCCTTTTTTTTTTTTTTTTTGAGCTGTGATGTAGTTTCCAAAGAAGGGTGATTCCTTTTTGCTTATCCTTGCAGAGGGCAGTCTCTTTATCCAGGATTGACTTAAAGTAAATGTGAAATCTAGATTGATGTAGGCTTTTATCTAACCCCTTCACTTTTAAATTAAAAAGTAATAAAAAATATTTATCATAGTTTTATTTGAATAGCTTTGGTATTCGTTCGACTGGATTAGTGGAAAGGAAATTTGGGTCAGGACATGAACAATTGTTGCAGGTCATTTTGTGTTCAGTCCAGAGTATTTCATCCTTGTTATTGCCACTAAAAATGGGCCCAGTGGCGCCCCCTCCAGAGCTCTTTGTCCAGGAGGTCTCCTGCTGCTTTCATGGGTTCACACTTCCTGTTGTGTTGTGATGGCCTGCTCTCACGCTGGGCCCTCCCCTCTCCAGTTTGAGGGCTGTCAGTCACATTTTCCTGGGCCTCCTCCATCTGTTTGCTCAGGCTCTTTCCCTGTAAGAGAATTAAACAACTGCACTCATCTCACTCTCTTGACCAGAAATTCCATGTGGCATATATATTAAAAAATTGAATGATGTGGTGATCACACTGTAAGGCAAATAAATGTCAAATAAGTATATTGAATACCTGAAACCACTATAATGTTATATATACCAACTATACTTAAATATAAATAAGTAAATAAAACTTACATTGTAAAATACAACCAGAGAGTCAGATAACTTGATTTTACCTTTATTAGCTATGTGCCTTTGGAGTGTTACCTAATTTTTAGGAGGGTCGCTTTCCCAGTTTGTAGATTGTGGGAAACTGCTTTCATCTCCACCAGTCTGTGGTAAGATTTTATTTATTTATCTTTAGAGAGGAAAGGAAGGAGAGAAGGAGAGAAACATCAATGTATGGTTGCCTCCTGTGAGTCCCCTGCTGGCAACTGGCCCGCAACCCAGGCATGTGCCCTAACTGGGAATCGAACCGCGATCCTGTGGTTCGCAGGTGCACGCTCAATCCACTGAGCCACACCAGCCAGGGCTAGAATTCTGTCAGATACTGAGCACTTCCACTCCAAGGCAAAGAGTTGCAATCAGCAAGGATGTGGTTTTACCAGGCGAGATTTCTATGAGAAACCTTTTCAAAACACGCCACATTGCCATCGCTCCCGAGCAACATTCATTTTCTTCCTCGGTTTTTAGCCTATGTGATACTTCTGTACATTGCATAGTTCATAGCCAAGACTTGAACTTAGCAGGTTCTCAAGAAACAGTTAAAAGCTAGTATAAAAATTTAATTTTGAGGTGCATTTGGGAATTTAGTGAATCATCATCTCAAGTAGTTTCTCACATCTTGTCTTAATTAGCTTTTTTTCCCATGGATGCACTTTAATAGGGGAAGATTAAAAGAAATAAGACCATTGGGAGTGAAAGTCTCAGGAGCAACTAAACTACAGAGACCAGAAATGGAATACGGGAGCATTCCTCATTGTGAGTGCGATGTGAGGAACAGGTGGTCCTGGGCATCATCCCACCAGCTCTTCTGCACATGTGCCCCATTCCCTGTGTGCTCAATAGCAGTTTTGCCTTTTCCTGAGCACTGGCATTAACTCCTGTCCTAAACAGCCTTGGCAACAGGAAGCAAGAGGAGGAAAAAGGTGGGTTTCACGAAAATGCTTCTGTCGCTGAACACTTTCTACTGCCTTTGTGCTGTAACCTGTCACAACTCAACCATATGGTGTTAAAAACACTCTAAAAATGTGATTTTATAAAACTACGTTCCAGTTATAACGGGTGATTGTGATCCACTTCACAGCTAGAAATGAATGAAACTGGCTCCTACAATGTCGCCAAATTTCAAAATGCATTAGAGGAACAGGAGGGAGGGAGGAAGAAAGCCGATCTCTCCTACCATTCTCTGTAAATCAAAGGGGTTGCCTCTAATAGTTTAAGTCAGGAGGGAGCACTAGGGCGGTGGCGTCTAGTCATTAGTCCAGCAGACTCCTGAGTTGTGCTTTTATAACTGTCCCTCTCTATGGCTTCTTATTCCACCTTTAAAGATGAGTCTCTGTGTCTAGACTTCAAGGCATCTTAACTTCCCTCCAACCACAAAGTTCATCGCAGCCACAACTGGGGAATTACAGGGGCTCCCTCCTGTGGGCACTCGGGCTCTGTCAATGAGGTAGGAGGTAACCAATAATAGCTGGAGCAGTTTGAGTTTGATTAACTGATCCTCTACATTAAGCAAAAAAAACATTAGGAGAAACTACCCTAATTGGCTGGGTTATATACATGCTTAAACACCCTGGGAGAGGTTTCTTCATCTCTGCAGTAGTTGCTGGCTGCATAGTCTGATCATTCCCATTGACTTCACAGCCTAAGGAGACACATTAACATTTAGAAACTACCCACAAAATCTGAACTTCATTTACCCACTCCTCTGCCCTAGAATCAGAGATACATATGAGAATGTCAGAAGGTGGTGTTCACAAAACACCCTCGTTCATTGCTGCTGATCCCAAGTCACACAGCTACTTGACCTGAGATACCTCATCTTTAAAATGAAGGAAATGGCCCAGATGTCCTTCTAAGGCTTTCCAGCTTTGACGTTTTATGAACTGATGACATACATATTTGCTCAAGCATCCCTTGCATACTACTTGCCATCTTTCTAGCAAGCAATACAAAGTTAGTACAAGTCACAGATATAAAAGTTACAAAATCCCTTCATCCTGTTAAAAGATAAACCAAGACACAATAAAAATTTTAGGAGTTTATTTGAGCATTTATCATGGGAAACAGGCAGTGCCAAACTGGAAGTGGTTAGTAGTACATTGCTAACAGGACCTGGGGAGAGGCTTGCATAGAAAAGAGACAGAAAGTAAGAAATTTATGGATTGGCTATACCTCCAAGCCTAGTTGACTATTTGTGACTGATTGTCCCTAGGTTCAGTTTCATTACCTTGAGGCATTTACAGGCTTAGATTTTTGTTTGCTTATGCAGGTTTCACTGGCATTAGAGCCACCTTAGTCTAATGGCCTCGTTGTTTAATTAATCTAACACCTGCAACATTTTGAAGGGGAAGCTCAGATTGCACCTGCCCTCATCCCCCAAGACAGGCCTGGAAAACAGAAGCTTTTATTCTCCAATCTGGGTATGGCTGTCACTCCGGGTTCTGCCTTTAATCCGCTACATAATAATGGGGAATCTACTTAAAACTTTTGAACCGGTTTCCTTCTTTGTAATGTGAGAGTCAGTTTTGTGACAAGGATGAGAATTCATGTATGAAGAGTGCCTGGAACAGAATAGGTTCTTGACACTTTGCAGGCAGGCATCTCCCGTCTGACATGGGGCAATTCACACCACCCCTACTCCTGTGTCCTCACCTTACATGTGTAGGGCAAGAAGCGAGAGACGGACTCAGGACCTTCCCATGTCCCCAGATTCTCAGATCCTCACAGAGCCTTAAAAAAGACTCCATCAAATACCTTCTGTTTATCTGACACATTTCAGGCTCACTTCATCAGTTTGGGTTCTCCTCGCAGTTTACTTTCAAAAGCGTTTCTGCTCGGCGACAAAAGGTTTGCCAAAAATACAGAGGTAATTGCTAAATTTTATCTCTTTTTAACAGTAACTCAATGCCTTTAACAAAATTTATAATCCTTTTGTACCTAAATGTTTATATGTGTTGTTAAACCATAATGTAAAAGTATATAAACATTTTCACATGTTCTACCATATCAAATATGGCACGTATGATAATGATTAGAACCACCAACCTAACATATTGTGAAAAATGCCACATATGCTTTTAATTATAGTTTCTGATTTTCCAGCATGAATTCAGGGAAAGGAGGAAGTGGCTTTCTATTTAACTTCTTTGCTGCTAACAGAATATGCATGTGTTTTGGCAAGTTTCCTAGAGAACATCTGTCTAAAAGGGAACATTGAGGAGTTAATTGACATCTACCGAGCCCAGGCAGTCCTCGTCTGGCCTATGCGGTCTCTGCTAAACTTCTTAACTCTGTCTCCCTTTAAGCAGAGTCACAAAACAAACTATTGATTCCGCTCTTTAAATAAAAAAGCAGATCGCAAGCGACACTTAAACTGGTTTATTTACACAAGAGCTTTATAAAGTCGGTAAACAATATAGACTCTTTTTCCAAAAGATTTATTTGGGGAGGGGTTTGTAAATGGCTTGCGGGCATGTTTTGGATGGTTAACAGCAAAAGAATGAGTGGAAAAAGACTCCTTAGAATTGGATGGCAGGGGAGGAGAGGGCTCTGGATGGGCTGGAGAATGAAGCAAAGCAGGGCTTTGACATTGCCTTGGCTCTGGTTGGAGGAAGCTTGATGAAGGATTTGAAGAAGAATAAAGAGCCCAACAATTTAGAGGACCTGGCTGAATAGATAAAAAAGGAATAGGATTTAGTTTTCCCTTTCTCAACCATGTTTGACAAGGAATGTACTAATGGTTTACAGATTAAGAAAGACACTAAGTGTTGGAAAGTTTGTGGGATGTTAGAATTTGAAATGAATGCCTTGCTCTAAATTCTAATATGTATTTTTTTAGCTACAGGTATGAATTATGTGGCACATAATTGTGCCACATGAAGGACACTGAAGACTGTGGTGATAGGGAACGGAACAGAGAGGGTTTCCAGATAAAATACACGACACTCAATTAACTTTGAATTTTGGATAAAGAATAATATTTATTGGCTAAATCTGCCAACTCTGGTTAGAGAATAACCTGATATAACAGAAAGCCACACGTCAGAATCAAATAAGCAAGCCCAACCCGGACTGATACAAAAGACAAAAGCTAGCTGAAGAAACCCTGTGGATGGGTAAAAACAGGAAGCCACAAATCCCGAGGGAAGAGTGGTTGGGGGTTGGGGACAGTTGGTAAAGAAGAATCGGGAACTGGGAGACGTGCAGACCCAACGAAAGGAAGCCAAGGCAGAACAGAGAAAGTAACTTGGTGGAGATTTGGTCAGGCACATGGTAAGACGATGTGACCAAAGCAATTGTCCTGATTTGTTTGGGTTGTCATAGCAAAGCACCACAGACTAGGTGGTACAACAAAAACGTACTTCCTCACAGTTCCGGCAGCTAGAAGTTTGAGAACAAGCTGTCACTAGGATTGATTTCCTGGTAGATAATAATGCCTTGTAGATAATAATCATCCTTCTGTATCTCTAAGTGGTCGTTTTTGTGTCTGTCTGTGTCTTAATATCTTCTATTCAGGACACCAGCCCTCCTGGATTAGGGTCAACCCGTATCACCTCCTTTTGCCGCAATTGCCTCTGGAAAGGCCCTGTCTCCAAATACAGTCACATTCTGAAGTACTGGGGACTAAGACTTCAACATTGTTTTCTGTTTTGGACTGTTATGAAGAGTGTTGTTGCGATGGTTACTATACGTGTATTACGGAGCACATTTGCATACATTTCTATTGGTATATGTTCAGGAATAGAATTGCTATGATAAGAGAGAATGCAAATAGTTTTCAAAACTGATTCTGCTCATTGAATCCCCTTGAAGTTTCTATAAGGTCCCAGTTGCTGCATATCCCCGTGCACCCTGGGTATCACCCCCCTTCCCTCTTCTTAATGTGAGCCCCCTGGTGGGCAGGCTGTGGAAGTTTTGCTTTTATATTTATATTTTCTGGACTACGAGTGAGATTGAACATCCTTTCATGTGTTTGTTGGCTGGTCGTATATCTGTTTTGGCAAAGTATTGCAAAGTCTTGTCCACTTTTTTTCTGTTAAATTTTCTGCCTCTTTGTTATGATCTGTAGGTCTTCTTTATATATTCTGGATGCAAGTAATTTGTCAGATATAAGTATGACAATATCTTCTTAAACTCTGGGGCCTGCTTTAAAAAATCCCATAAATATGTCTTGATGAAAAAGTTTCTTAATTGTAATGGATTCTAGTTCATCAGTCTTTTCCCAAATGTCCAGTGACTTGTAAGCCCTGTTTATGAAATCTTTATGCCAATGTGCAAAGATAGCCTCCAATGTTGTCTTCTAGAAGTGTCTATTGTTCTTCTTTTAGTATTTAGATATACAATCTCTAGAAGTAATTTTTTATATAGTGTTAGGTGCCAAGTTTAAATTTGTATTTTTTAATTTTGTATCTGAATGACCCAGTACTATGTATTTTCAAAAAATCTACTCCACACTCTACAGAGTCTTCCTAGTTGTGTTATTTTTTCATAACTCTTGTGTTTGTGTACATGTGGGTCTATTTCTGGATTCTCACTTAACTTTCTGTAAATCCAAATTTACATGTGGCCACTTGATTTTCATTTTAAATTGAATGCAATTAGAAATTTAGTTATTCTGCCACACTAGCCATAAGTGCTCAGTGGTGACGTGTGTCTAGTGGTTACCAGGGCAATGTTGGTACGCAACATTTCCGTCATCCAGGGAGTTCTATTGAAAAAGTCAGTCTAGATCTCTACTGTCTAATTTCACAGCTCTTACCACTGTCTGAGGAAATCTTATTTTCACTTGCTTATTATTTTGTGCACTATTAGAATATAAGCTCTATGAATGCAGGAACCTGGTCATTGCACTATTATATGTTGTTTCCAGAATAGTTCCTGGTGTAATGCTTGTTGAGTGAATGAACAAAATTCTGCTGCGTCCTGTGAAGCCTGGAACGCCTTCCTGAACCCATTGCAACCAACCTCAGTGAGCGTCCCCAAGATTCAGAGCAGAGGATTTCTCTGCATTTTAGAATCGTTGGAGTGCCACCACCCGCTGCTTACAATGGTTGTTGATAAAGACAACGTTGATTCTGCAGATATGTACGGTATTAATAAACATTAACTGTCTCTGAGTACTTTGTGTTACATACTGTCCTAAAGGTTACATTTATTAACCTATTCAATACTTATTAACAACACTGTGAAGAAATATTATTATTGTCTACATTTTATGGATGAGAAAACTTGTCCAAGGTCACAGCACCAGAGAATGGAGGCACCAGGTTTGAACCCAATTCCTGCTGCAGGGCCTTTTAAAATAGCCATAATAATATTCAACTCATTTTTGTTTATCATTTTTTAAAGTAATAAAATTGCTACTCAGTGCCACATCGCACCCCAAGCTCTGCAGATTTATTGCTCTTTAGCACCTCTGCCTTCTCTTCAAAGTACAAGCCATATTTTCATTCATTTATAACCTTAATGCTAATGGTATAAATTATTTAGATATTCTCACTTTCTAGGTTAAGTTCCCAAAAGCAGAGCAGGAATTTCAGTGCATAAAAGAGTGCTGTTAAGAGAGAGATGGTGAGAGAGTCATGAAAGAACAGAGGAAATATTTGTGTGAAAATGTGGTCCCAGCTGGGGTCCAGCTTCACCTGATCCCATTGGAACTCTGGGACAGGAATTGCTCCCCAAGACAAGGGGACTGGCCGTAGGTAATCCCACGTTAGTCAGTCATTGGCACTAGGCTGTCCTGGTGTGCGTGTGTGTGCATCCGTGTAACCTACAGGGAGAGCATTCCTCTTTAGACAAACTTAGGGAAATTCTCTGGAGAAAAACTATAATCCACAAACCACCAACATTCACAGAAAGCAGGGGAAGGGTGGTATTCTGGTCCAAAACGGGGGATCTCAAGCAGGAGCACTAACAGCATTCATTTCCCTCACTGCCCCATTAAAATGTTCCTGTTTTATTTGTTATTTATGATCAACATGAACTAGTGTTCAGCACGTTCATGCAGTTGACTGGTTTTGTGGGGAACATTCACGAAACATTCACAGCCCTGATTATTGCTGCCGTCTCTGCCTCAGGAATACATGGACAGATGTTCCCTGCATTAAAAGACTTCCAAAAGAAATGAAATCAGAATGCAATAAGAAAACCCTAAAAGCTATTTTAAATGACAACCAGTAAATAAAAACATCTAATAGACGTTGCGATCCACATCTTGAACCCGAGCTAAGAGTGTGACGTCCCTTTAAGGAGGGGTGTACACCGGGAGCTCCGGAAATGTAGACAGAGAGAAAGGGAGTCATTTGGAGAGCTCAGTGGGACGAGAGGGCACAGAGCATGTCTCCCCCTGTTTTATTGATCTTTATACTCTGTTCTGTTTATGCTCTTTAGAAGAGTAGTTATGAAAAACCAGATATTACACTCATTGGCTGTGAATGTGACACCAACATCTGCTTGCCTTGGCTTGGCGCCTCCAGTGGGAACCATTGGGAATACTTAGCCCGCACCTTCTCTTTGGGAACACCATGAGCAAAAAAGAGAACTTCAAAGGCCTGAGACACCTGTGTAACCTCTTCCGGGCCACAGAACAGCCGTCTGCTCCCTGCCTCCATTCAAACATGTTGGACAGCAGTGATCATAAGAGGGCCGGATGGCCTGGGAAGGTGTTATCTCCTGCAGGTTCTGTTGAGACCTGAGGAAAAATAATCCTTAGTGTCTCTGAAATGAAGAGCTAGGAGCAAGAATGCCGAATGGCAAGTATCATTTCCCATCCTCACAGCAGCCTCACTGAAAAGGTCAAAACAAAGAAAATATTTTGGTACCACTTAATGGATTTTTAGAACCACTCTCCCCTCCAAGCCCCCCACCCCCACGCCCAGCTTTACGGATTGAGTTTCAGTTTTTGAAAATGAAATGTAACTTATCTCAATTGCTTAAAACAGCACCAAACCACATTGTTTGAAATCAATTTCCTTCATCCTTTTATTAGATTGAATGCTCTGAACTGGGGGGTATTATTTTCCCTATTGCGCTTTGGCAAAACTGCCCACTCTTGGAGCTTGGGGGCTGCCAGATCCTTATTAATTTCATTGTTTTTTTTTTCCTTCTATTTCCCCGGCTACAAACACTTAACACTTTCCTCACCTTTGAATGATAGCAGGGCAGCGACATAAGGAAGGTAGACTAAACAGGGTGATTAAACAACCTCCTGCAGCAAGGGGGCAATATTTCAATAGCACATCTTGCTACCCATATACCTAGACAGAATGTGCTAAAGTAAACAAAATGATAGCATAATTATAGTCGTACCCATTATGTTAATTAGACTACATACACGCTTCATTGATAAGCAACTGTGCTGCAAAGAAACACTATAAGCCTAGTGCTTGAGTCTTTAGCAGCTTTGCGCTGCATATGCTACCATGTTCTTGGGTAACATTTAACGTCTCACAATTTATTTTTCTTTTATAATACCTTTGTTGAAAGAAAAATGAAGGGGCATGCCATCCCACGTTTCTAGAGAAACCGGAGAATCTGAGTTGCAGTCTATGCCTGCGATATTCTTCAGTGTTTCGGTTCTTTTCTCCTTGAATTTAAAATGAAAAACAATAACATGTCCCATTGCACTAATTACAATCCAGCTTAAGAAAATGGATTTGTTTGCAGTGTACTCCAAACTGTATCATTGGCTTTGATATCACCCATTAAAGAGAACTCCTTAGGGAAAAGGCCACCAAAAGCTATTGTTCACAGATCAGGTTGCATTTGGGGGCAGAGGGGACTAGAAATTGGGAAAATCTGTGATTGCTCCCAATTATTTTGGCAGGTTTATGGAACACTTGATTGTTTTAATGAAAAAGGCCATGGGTTGCAAAGATATGGAAGATAAAGCCAGCTCCTTCCATCAACTAAATGCTCAGAAAGGGAAAATTACAGTTGTACACTAACTAGAACCACTCACGTTTTAAAACTGAGTGCTAATTCAATTAAAACAATTCAATGATTTAAGTATCAAACAATCCAAAACTTATAAATAAAATTAACAGCAATTAAAGCCCAAGCCAACTAAAGGATTCAAGAAAAAGAGTGAGTGGCTAGTCCAGATATTACCTAAGAGATATTATCATAATGGCATAGTAAATAATGACTTCAAGAAGAAAAAATAAGTTGTTTTTATCCTTACACATTGCCCAAAATTCACAAGATAAAAAAATTGCTTATCAAATCAGAGGATAAAATAAGAAACTAAATATTATTATGCAAACACAGCAGAATGTTGCTTGTTAAAAGAAGTCCAGGCAAATTAAATTCCACCTTTGCACCTCATCCCACTCCCTTTCGTCACTTTTAGGAGCTCATTTATTCAGTTACTTACTCTCTCACATTCTCTGCTTCACTTCTTATCTCCTACCTGTTCTTTTCTTTAAACTCTGCCCCAATTTTTCACTCTAAAATAATTTTCCTCACCCTAATGCCTTTCGCTCTCTCCAGGATTACATCTTTCTCTTCCCCAGGGCTGTTGAAATGACGGATAATAATCATGCTCTCCAGCGTTCTCATTTCTGTACCCAACTCCAGGGGCTCACCACTTGGGGTGCTCTATTAAGGAGACATGGTTGTTGCCAGATCGTTTTATTTACTTGCAGCAACTGAAGGAGACAAGTGGTCACCTCCAAAACTCTGTCTCTGAAGGGGAGGCTTAGTCATTGCTTACATTGACTAACTACATTTTTTTTCTTTGCAGTTGGCTACACTCATCAGCATCAGCAAAACATTGCTACATTTTAACATTTAGCAAGAATAGCATTTAGTAAGAATAGACAAGAAAAGCTAAGAGTTGGTGACTGACCATCTGTAATAATGTGAAAGTTGATTACAAAGAAGAAGGTTGCCAGCTTCTCTTCTCTCTGCTGACTCAAAAAAGGGTAGATTAAATTGTAACCAGAGAGATTATGATAGACATAAGGAAGAACACCGTAGGTTGGGGAGATGATATTCTCTAGGAAGGATTGCCATGGGACTGTATAAAATCCTTCCTATAAAATTACATGTTTGGAAATGGAAGACTGCTCTCCATGTTTGGAAATGGAAAAGTTTCAATGAATATTTGCTTAGTAGTTGCTACTAGATAATTCGCTGCTGACAAAGTATATCGGGACAAATAGTAAACATGGATAAAATGGAAAGAAAGTGTTTAAATTTGGGCTAAATATTTTTATTGTCCAGAGCACAGTTTAGTTTTACTTTCTCTTACTTCTGCCTATAGTATCCTATGGATATTTGCTTATTTTTTTGGTATTATTTTGCTTTAGTTTTGGCTATACAATATAGTGGTTAGACAATCATATACTCTGCAAAGTCATTGCCTTGATATGTTAAATACCAACCCAGCACAATTCATAGATACAAAAGTGATATTGATTATATTCCCTATTCTGTGCTTTACATTGTAGTGACTATGTTGTAACTGCCAATTTGTACTTCTTAGTCCCTTCCCCCCTTTCACCCAGCCGTCTAACACCTCTCCTCTCTAACAACAATCAGGAGTTCTCTGTCTGAGGGTCTTTCTGTTTTGCTTGTTTGTTCATTTTGTTCTTTAGATTTCACATGTAAGTGACATTACGTGATAGTTGTCTTTCTCTGACTGACATAGTTCACTTAGCATCATACTTTCCAGTCCCGTCCATTCTGTCACAAACGGTAAGAGTACATAATTTGTTTATACCTGGGGAATGTTCCATTATGCATGTGTACCAGGACAGTTTTATTCCTTAGTCTATTGATGTGTACGTTGGTTGTTTTCATATCTTGGCTATTGTAAATAATACTGCAATAAACATTGCAGTGCACATATACTTTTGGATTAATGTTTCTGATTTCTGCAGATACATACCCAGAGGTGGAATTGCTGGATCATAACACAACTTTGTTTTTAATTTTTTGAGACTACTATGTTGTTTTACATAGTGGTTGTACTTATCTTCATTCCCAACACTCACCAACAATGATAGTTTATTCATTTATGGATGGTAGCCATTCTGACAGATGTGAGATATTTCATTGTGGTTTGACAATTAGTGATGTTGAGTATCTTTTCATATACCTACTGGCCTTCGGTATGGCCTCTGGAGAAGTGCCCATTCAGATCCTCAGCCCATTTTTTAATTGAAATTTTTTTGATGTTGAGTTGTACAAGTTCTTTATAAAGTTTGGATATTAACTCCTTATAATAGCTGTATCATTTGGAAATATTTTGTCCCATTCACTAGGTTGTCATTTCATTTTGTTGATGGATTCCTTTGCTGTACAAAAACATCTTAGTTTGCTGTAGTCCCATTTGTTATTCTCAGTTTCATTTCCCTTCCCTGAAGAGACATATCAAAACAAATATTACTAAGAGATATGTCAAGAATTTACTGCAAAGTTTTTTTCCAGACATTTGATGGTTACAACTTTCATGTTTAAATTTGTAATCTATTTTGAGTTTATTATTATCTATGGTTTTAAAAGGTGGTTTAGTTTCATTTTTGCATGTATCTATTCAATTTTCTCAATACAGTTTATTGATAGACTGTCTTTAACCCATTGTATGTTCTTGCTTCTTTTGTTATATATTAATTGAGCATATATTCATGGGTCTATTTTGATATTCTCTATTTTGTTTCATTTATACTAGTACCATGCTGTTTTAGTTACTATAGCCTTGTAGTATGTTTGATATTAGGAAGCATGATTCCTCTAATTTTGCTTCTCTTTCATAAGATTGCTATAGCTCTGTGGCTATTTGGGAGTCATTTGTAGTTTTAAATAAATTTTTGGATTATTTTGTTCTAATTCTGTGAAATGCATCAATGGTATTTTAATAAGAATTGCATTGAATCTATAGGTTGCTTTGGGTAGTGCAGACATTTTAACGTTGTTCAGTCTTCTTATCCATGATCATTGTATATGCATGCTTTCATTTGTATCTTCTTCAGTTTTTTCCTTCAAAGTCTTATAATTTTCTGAGGACCAGTCTTTTAACTTCTTGGTTAAATTTACTCATTGGTATTTTTTTTCAATGCATTTGTCAATGGGATGGTTTTCCTAATTTTTCTCTCTGATAGATCACTATTGCTGCATAAAAATGCAACCAATTTCTAAATATTTATTTTGTGCCTTGCTGGTTTATTGAATTCATTTATCAGTTCTAGTGGCTTTTTGGTGGAACCTTTAAAGTTCTCTATACAGAAAGTAGGGAAGAACTAGGTTTAAAGTTGTTCATATAGAAAATAATAAAACAATCAATAAATAATAATACAAGGATAAATTCTGTTTTACCTACTCACAACTATAACCCTACTTTTGACCCACCCCTACTGTAAGTATAATGTCATCCTCCAAAAATGATAGTTTTACCTATTCATTTCCAATCTGGATGCCCTTTATTTTTCTTCTGTGGTTGCTGTGAGTGGGGCTTCCAGTAATGTGTTGAATGAGAATTGTGAAAGTGGACAACCCTGTCTTGTTCCTGATCTTAAGGGAAATAGTTTTCTTCTGTTGAGTATAACGTTAGCTGTGGGTTTGTCACATATATCCTATAGTGTATCGGGTTATGTTCCCTCCACACCTACTTTGCTGTGATTTTTGTTATAAGTTAACATCAGATTTTGTCAAATGCTTTTGTCAAATGCTGTATCTATTGATATGATCATATGATTTTATCCTTCATTTTGTTTATGTAATATGTCATGTTAATTGATTTGTAGATACTGAACCAAGCATCCATCCCACAAACAAATTCCTTTATGACCTTTTTAATGTATTGCTGAATTTGGTTTGCTAATATTTTGTTGAGGATATTAGCATCTATTTTCTTTAGGGTATTGGTCTCTAATTTTTTTTCTTTGTAGTGTCTTTATCTGGTATCACAATGAGGATAATGTCAGCCTTGTATAATGAGCTTGTGAGTCTTCTCTTGAATTTTTTGTTGAAATTGTTGGAGTAGGATAGATGTTAATTCTTTTATAAATATTTGGTAGAATTCATCTGTGTAACCAAACTTTTGTTTGTTGAATATTTTTGATTATCACTTTGATTTTTTTTGTTGTGATCAGTGTGTTCAGATTTTCTGTTTCTTCTTACTCATTCTTAGAAAATTGTATGTTTCAAGAAATATATCTATTTCTTTCAAATTGCCCAAAACTTGGCATATAATTGTTTATAGTATTTTCTTATAATGCTTTGCATTTCTGTTGTATCAGTTGTCACTTCTCTTTTTCTCATTTCTAAATTTACTGAATGGGCTCTCTCTCTCTCTCTCTCTCTCAATGAGTCTGGTTAGGGGTTTATCAATCTTATTTATGTTTTTATTTTATTTTTTATTTTTATTTTTTTCCCAATTATTTTTATTTAATTCTTTTTCAAGTATAGTTTTCTGTCTATTATTCCCATCCCATCCCACCCCCCATGTTCCCCCCTCCCTCCCATTTCTACCCTTCTCAGTTGTTGTCCATATATCCTTTATATATGTTCCTTTAAATCCCTCTCCTGTTTCCCCTGAAATTCCCTCCCCTCTTCTTTCCGGTCACTGTCAGCCTATTCTCTATTTCAGTGTCTTTGGTTACATTTTGCTTGCTTATTTGTTTTGTTGTTTAGCTTCCTGTTAAAGGTGAGATCATATGGTATTTGTCCTTCAACACCTGGCTTATTTCACTCAGCATAATGCTTTCCAGTTCCATCCATGATGTTGCAAAAGGTAGAGCTCCTTCTTTCTTTCTGCAGCATAAAATTCCATTGTGTATATGTACCATAGTTTTTTGATCCATTCATTGACTGATGGGCACCTAGGTTGCTTCCAACTCTTGGCTATTGTAAATTGTGCTGCTATGAACATTGGGGTGCATATGTTCTTTGGGATTGGTGTTTTAGGGTTCTTAGGATACAATCCTAGCAGTGGAATTGCTGGGTCAAAAGGCAAGTCCAATTTTAGTTTTCTGAGAAAATTCCATACTGTTTTCCATAATGGTTGTACCAGTCTGCAATCCCACCAACAGTGGACCAGAGTCCCCTTTTCCCCACACCCTCTCCAACATTTGTTGTTTATTGCTTTGTTTATGATAGCCATTCTCACCAGTGTAAAGTGGTATCTCATTGTGGTTTTAATTTGCATCTCTCGGATAGCAAGTGATATTGAGCATCTATTCATGTGTCTCTGGATCCTCTGTATGTCCTCCTTGCAGAAGTGTCTGTTCAAGTCCTTTCCCCATTTTTTAATTGGGTTAGTTGTCTTCTTAGAGTGAAGTTGTGTGAGTTCTTTGTATATTTTAATGCTATTTTCTTTAGCTGCACAGAAGCTTTTAATTTTGATGAGACCCCATTTGTTTATTCTTCCCTTTATAGTCCTTGCTCTAGGGGACATATCAGTAAAAATGTTGCTGCGTGGAATATCCGATATTTTCCTGCCAATGTTCTCCTCTAGGACATTAATGGTGTCGTGGCTTATATTTAAGTCTTTTATCCACCTTGAGTTTATTTTGGTGTATGATGTAAGTTGGTGCTCAAGTTTCATTTTTTTGCATGTAGCTGTCCAGTTCTCCCAACACCATTTGTTAAAGAGGCTATCTTTATTCCGTTGTATGTTACTGCCCCCTTTGTCGAGTATTAATTGACTATAGAGAGTTGGGTTTATTTCTGGGCTCCCTGTTCTATTCCATTGGTCTATGTGCCTGTTTCTATGCCAGTACCAGGCTGTTTTGATTACAGTGGCCTTGTAATACAGTTTGATGTCAGGTATTGTGATCCCTCCTACTTTGTTCTTCTTTCTTAACATTGCAGCTGCTATTCAGGGTCTTTTATGGTTCCATATAAATTTTTGAAGTGTTTGTTCTATGTCTGTGAAATATGCCATTGGTACTTTAATAGGTATTGCATTGAATCTGTAAATTGCTTTGGGTAGTATGGACATTTTGATGATGTTAATTCTTCCAATCCATGAACACGGTATACGTCTCCATTTGTTTGTGTCTTCCTTGATTTCTGTCTTCAGTGTTGTGTAATTTTCTGCATACAGGTCTTTAACCTCCTTGGTTAGATTTATTCCCAGATATTTTATTTTTCTTTTTGCTATATCGAATGGGATTTTTTTCTTGATTTCTGCTTCTGCTGATTCATTGTTAGTATACAGAAATGCCTTTGATTTCTGGATATTGACTTTGTATCCCGCTGTTTTGCCAAATTCATTTATTAGTTCCAGCAATTTTTTGGTAGAGTCTATAGGATTTTCCATGTACACTATCATGTCATCTGCAAACAGTGACAGTTTTGTTTCCTCCTTTCCGATTTGGATGCCTTTTATTTCCTTTTCTTGTCTGATTGCTGTGGCTAGAACTTCCAATACTATATTAAATAGAAGTGGTGAAAGTGGACAACCTTGTCTTGTTCCTGATCTTAGTGGAAAAGCTTTCAGTTTTTGCCCATTCAGTATGATGTTGGCTGTAGGTCTTTCATATATGGCCTTTATTATATTGAGGAATGCTCCCTCTATTCCCACTTTGCTGAGTACCTTTATCATAAATGGGTGTTGTACCTTATCAAAAGCTTTTTCCGCGTCTATTGATATGACCATGTGGTTTTTGTCCTTGCTTTTGTTTATGTGGTGTATTACATTTACTGATTTGCGGATATTGAACCATCCTTGCATCCCTGGGATGAATCCCACTTGGTCATGGTGTATGATCTTTTTGATGTATTGTTGGATGCGATTTGCCAATATTTTGTTGAGGATTTTAGCATCTATGTTCATCAGTGATATTGGCCTAAAGTTTTCTTTCTTTGTTGTGTCTCTATCTGGTTTTGGAATTAGGATAATGCTCGCTTCATAAAAAGAGTTTGGGAGTTTCCCATCATTTTGGATTTTTTGGAATAGTCTGTGAAGAATAGGGGTTAGCTCTTCCTTAAACGCTTTGTAGAATTCTCCTGTGAAACCATCTGGTCCGGGGCTTTTGTGTGATGGGAGTTTTTTGATTACTGCTTCAATTTCATTTGCTGTTATTGGTCTGTTCAGGCTTTCTACTTCTTCTTCATTGAGTTTTGGAAGATTATATTTTTCTAGAAATTTGTCCATTTCACCTAGGTTTTCAAATTTCTTGGCATACAGTTCTTCATAGTAATTCCTTACAATCCCTTCTATTTCTGTGGTATCAGTTGTAATCTCTCCTCTTTCATTTCTGATTGTGTTTATTTGTGTCCTCTCTCTTCTTTTCTTAATGAGCCTACTTAAAGGCTTGTCTATTTTGTTTATCTTTTCAAAAAACCAACTCTTGGATTCATTGATCCTTATAATTGTGCTTTTGGTCTCTATGTCATTTAATTCTGCTCTGATCTTGGTTATTTCCTTCCTTGTACTTGCTCTGGGCTGTCTTTGTTGTTGTTCTTCGAGTTCTTGCAGGCGTCGGGTTAGGTTGTTTGTTTGAAATGTTTCTATTTTCTTTAGGTAAGCCTGTATTGCTATGAACTTCCCTCTCAGGACTGCCTTGGCCATGTCCCATAAGTTTTGGGTTGTTGTGAGTTCATTTTCATTTGTTTCCAGAAACTTTTTGATTTCTTCCCTAATTTCATTCTTGACCCATTCATTGTTTAATAGCATACCATTCAGTCTCCATGATTTTGGTTGTTTTGGGTTTTTTCCTTTGGGGTTGATTTCTAATTTCAGCCCCTTGTGGTCAGAGAAAATGTTTGGTATGATTTCAATTTTCTTGAATTTGTTGAGGCTCGTTTTGTGTCCTATCATGTGGTCTAGCTTTGAAAATGTTCCATGTGCATTTGAAAAGAATGTGTATTTAAGCTTCTTCGGGATGAAGGGCTCTATATATATCAGTCAAGTCCATTTCATCTAGGGTGTTGTTTGGTGCAGCTATATCTTTGTTGATACTTTGTTTGGAAGATCTGTCCATTTTTGACAGTGGAGTGTTTAAATCCCCTAATATAATTGTATTGCTGTCAATATCTTTCTTGAAGTCTTCTAGGATTTTTCTTATATATTTGGGTGCTCCTATGTTGGGTGTATATATATTTATGCTGTTAATGTCTTCTTGGTGGATTCTTCCCTTGAGTATTATGAAGTAACCTTCTGGGTCTCTCTTTATGGCCCTTTTTTTGAAGTCTATTTTGTCTGATATTAGAATTGCTACCCCGGCTTTTTTTTCTTGACCATTTGCTTGGAAAATTTGTTTCCAGCCTTTCACTTTTATTCTGTGATGGTCTTTTGTCCTGAGGTGGGTCTCTTGTAGGCAGCATATGTGTGGGTCATGGTTTCTTATCCGTTCAGCTATTCTATGTCTTTTGATTGGAGCATTTAGTCCATTTACATTTAAGGTTATTATTATAGGTACTTACTCATTGCCATTTTTGTACCACAGTTCCTCTCTGTCTCTCTCTTTTCCTTAATTTCCTTAAAGCAGCCCTTTTAGTATTTCTTGTAGAGCTGGTTTGGTGGAGGCATATTCTTTTAGCCTTCTTTTGTCTTGGAAGCTCCTTATTTGGCCTTCTATGTTGATTGAGAGCCTTGTTGGGTAAAGTAGCCTTGGTTGTAGGCCTCTGGTTCTCATTACTTGAAATATTTCTTGCCATTCTCTTGGAATGTTTCCATTCAGAAGTTAGTAGCTAACCTTATTGGGGCTCCCTTGTATGTTACTTTCTTTTTCTCCCTTGCTGCCTTTAAGATTCTCTCTTTGTCTTGGAATTTTGCCATTTTAATGATGATGTGTCTTGAAGTGGGCCTCTTTGGGTTCCTCTTGAATGGGACTCTCTGTGATTCCTGGATTCGTGTAACTTTTTCTCTCATCAAATTAGGAAAATTTTCCATCATTACTCTTTCAAATAGGTTTTCTATCCCTTGTTCTTCTTCTCCTTCTGGTATTCCTATTATTTGGATATTATTACGTTTCATATTATCTTGCATTTCTCTTAGTCCCTCTTCATTCTTTTTGAGGCTCTTTTCCCTTTTTTGCTCTTTATGGGAGATTCTTTCTACTGTGTCCTCCAACTCGCTGATCTGATCTTCTGCCTCATCTATCCTGCTTTTCATTGCTTCTACTGTGTTCTTCAGTTCCCAAATTGTATTCTTCATTTCCTCTTGGCCTCTGCTGATAGTTTCTATTTCCTTTTTCATGTTGATATAGTTTGCGGAGAGCTCATTGTAGCTCCCCTCTAGTTTCTGGTAGCTCCCCTCTAGTTTCTGGTAGCTCATTGTTAGCTCTTTGAATTTCCTGATAACTAGTGCTTTGAATTCAATATCTGATAGCTGACTTGCCTCTCTTTCATCTGACATTATTTTTTTTTCTGAGACTTTCACCTTTTCTTTCATTTGGGCATTGTTTCTTTGTCTTCCCATTGCTTATGAGACTCTTCTTGTTAGCTTCAGCTTCTTAAATTGATCTGTTCTGACCCCCTAGGTGTATGGTATGAACTTCTGTGGTAGAATACCTGTGAAATTCAGTGGTGCAGTCTCCTGCAGGTATCTTGATGTTCTCTGCTTCCACCTACTCCTTTCTTTGTGTGTGTGTGATCCGTTGGATGGAGAGGCAAAATGGTTTATGGCAGCAGGAGAGTACTTTATGGTATTTACAGTCACAGACAGTAGAGAAGAGATGGAAGATCTTTAGGCTCTATACAGTGTTAACTATAATCTTCAATCCAATTTGCCACTTTTAAGAAAGGATAGACCAAAGATAACTCTCTTGTTGGGGAGGGAAGTCTTGCGAGTTGTGTCTAGAAAGCAGTGAGGTTGCGGGTGGTCAGATTTTGAGGTAAGATGAGAGTAAAGAATAGTAAATAGATGTAGCGTGTGAGCAAGTAGAGTTAATCACTACAGTAATAGAATTCAGGAACCTGTAAAGTGGGCTAAGACCTGAGAGATGTGTTGTGAAGTATTTATAGTAGTATAGAAAACAACAAACAAACAAACAAACAAACATAGAAAAAAGGGCAAGAGAAGTGAGGAAAAAGCAGTAAGTTTGGGGTGAAAGGAAGAAGGACTAAAACAGGAAAAAAGAAAGGAGAGGAACAGAGTACTGAGAGATACAGCAACAATAAAAATAAAAATATATACGATTACTGAAAAAAAAGGTAAAAAAAGTTTGCAAAAAGTTTAAAAAAAAGTAAAAAAAAACCCCAAACTCTTCCCTTTTTGGTTTCAAACTGTCCAGTCTGGTTTTTCTGGTTTCGGCAGGACCCGTCTATGGGCTGGGTTGTAGGCGCAGGTTCACACCCTCCCACCAGCCAGGCTACCAGACTTGGGTGCTGGCGCCTCCCACCCGACAGGCTGCCTGAGTCCCACCGGATCTGGTACTGGTCCTTCCCAGTCCTGTGGCTGGGTGAGAAGCAAGTCAAGCTGCCTTCACAGGAGAACACCTCAGTCCACTTTCCAGTAAAAACTTCTCCAGAAAGCGTGCCTCTCAGCCCAGCCCAATCCCCAACCTGACTGGTTAGGACAATGCTCCTCTCAAATTTCCTGGGTTGGCAGCCTGGCGGTCAGGCGACCACAGAGATCACAACTGAACACGGCCCCCTGTCCTTGCCACCCTCCCTGCACACCTAGGCAGATAGGTCTCTGCCACCCAGCCCCGCCTAGATGGTGAGGGAGGGAGCCAGCTCTTCCAAGGACCCCGCAACTGGCCCAGTGCTCCACTGGGTGCTGGGCTCCCTATGAGTCCTCTGTGGCACTGGCCACAGACAGAAGCCTCTACACCCCTAACGCAGCGGCAACAGGGGCTCCGAGGCGTTATGGACTGGCCAAGGGCAGCCGGCCCTGCTGCTGCCACTTTTGTCTTTACTCACAGGTGCTGGGCTCCCGATGAGTCCTCTGTGGCAGACGCCCCTGTCTCTGGGTGCAGGCGGAAGCCTCAGGGCCCCTACCGCTGCGGCACTGGGGCTCCACCACCACCGCCGCCACCGTGGCCCTTGACTTTACTCAGGGTTGCTGGGCTTCCGATGAGTTCTCTGTTGGGAACAAGAAAAATAGTCTCAGCCCCAAGGAGCCTGCGTCCCTAGCAAACATCCTGTAAGTTGATTGCCATCTGTTTAGTTTCAAAATTTTCCTTTCAGTTGAGTTAGACCCCACCCTGTTCTCTCGAGCGGGCTCTGTAAGCCAACAGCTAACCGCCACATCTGCTTCTGTATAACGCTTGCTTGCTTGCCTCTATATAAGGACTTGGCTATAAGCGCTAGGCGCAACTCTCGTTTGCAGCCCCTGTGGGCACTGTGTCTCTGGACACTTTGAGGGTTCGCCCCTGCGCAGGTTAAACTAGGCCAATAAAGTAACATCTTTGAAACCCTGAAAGTCTCCGACATTTGTTCTCACAGTTGGTGGATGCAACATTCTCCATGGCAGACGCCCCTGTCTCTGGGCACAGATGGAAGCCTCTAGGCCCAGATCACTGTGGCAGCTGTGGCTCCGTTATCCACTAGGCGAGGGCTGTTGCTGGCCTGGATGCCTCCGTCCTTACTCGAGTCCCTGAGACCCCAACGACCTGTAGCTGTCTGGTTCATCACTATCTCTGGTCTCTTATTTTCATAAATGCTGGAGAACTGTTGGCTGAGGACTTGATTGCGCTGTTCTTCAGTAAATCTGCCAGGTTTTTCTCCCAGGGGCACGAGAACTGAAGTTGCTCCGTCCTACTCTGCCGCCATTTTCCTTGTCCTTATTTATGTTTTTAAAGAAGCAGCTATTAGTTTCATTGATCTTTTATATTTTTAGACTGTATCTTTTTTATTTCCACTCTGATCTTTATTATTTCCTTTCTTTATTACTTTGGCCTTCGTTTGTTGTTTTATTTTTCCTAGTTTTTTAGGTCTAACGTTTCTTTTTTTGTATCTAATTTTTTCTTTTTTCTTTTAATTATTGTTCAAGTACAGTTTTCTGTCTTCTACTCCCATCCCGGCCCACCCTCTCAGTGCTCTCCATCTCCCTCCCGTTTCCACCCCTGTTAGTTTTTGTCCATGTGTCCTTTATATTTGTTCCTGTGAATCCTTCCCCTTTTTCCCTGAAATTCCCTCCCCTCTCCCTTCTGATCCCTTTCAGCCTGTTTATTTGTGATTTTTGTTTGTTTGTTTTTCGATATAGGCTTGTTTTGTTATAAATTTTCCTCTTAGGCAGTACTGCCTTCACTGTGTCCCAGAGATTTTGGGTTGTCATGTTTTTATTTCCATTTGTTTCAAGGTATCTTTTGATTTTTGACTTGATCTCATTGTAAACCCATTTATTGTTTAGTAACATGTTATGTAGCATGTACATGTTTGTATGTTTTTCACTTTTTTCTTATAATTGATTTCTAGTTTTATACCATTTTATTTGGAGTGCATATTTAATATTATTTTAATCTTCTTGAATTTGTTGAGAATATGTGTTTTAACATGTGGTCTGTCTTAGAAAATACTCCATGTGAACTTGAAAATAAGGTATATTTTGCTGTTTTGAGGTGAAATGCTCTGAAAATGTTGATTAAAATTATTTAGTGTGCTATTTAAGGCCACTGTTTTCTTGGTGACTTTTTGTCATGGGATATTAAAATACCCTGCTGTAACCATCTTACTGTTGATCTGTCCTTTAATGTCCATCAACATTTGCTTTTTATATTTCTATCTTCCTATGTTGGGTGCATGAATGTTTACAAGGGTAAACATTGTTTGATTAATCCCTTTGTCATCATGCAATATTCTTCTTTGTCTCTTATAGGCTTTTTAAGTTTCATTTTGGTTAGTTTTTATTGAATTTACTGGGGTGACATTGGTTAATGAAACTACATAGGCTTCAGGCAAAGAATTCTACAACACCTCACCTGTGTGATACTGTGTGTTCACCACTGGAAGTCAAGTCTCTTTCCATCACCATTTATCACCCCTCTGCCCTCTTCTGACTCTCCCCCAAAACCCCAACTCCCGTCCCCTTGGCTAATTATCACGTGGGTTTTATAATCTCATATAAATATTGCTACCCCAGCTTTTTTAAATTTTTTCATTTGCAAGAAATATTTTTCCATCTTTTTACTTTCAAGCTAAGTGTGTCTTTGAATATAAAGCTGTTCTCTTATAGACAGCATTTGTATGGGTCTTGTTTTTAATCCATTCACCTACCCTAGGTGTTTTGATTGAGTCATTTAAACACTTTACATTTGAACTAATTATTGGTAGGTATGTAGTTATTGCCATTTTATCATTCATAGTTATGTTTTCTTTCTTGTTTCTTCTTAAAAGAGTCTCTTTAACATTTCAGGTAATACTTAGGTTTAGTTGTGATGAACTTTTTGAATTTTTTCTGCCTGTGAAGCTCTTATATCTCTTAATTTAAATAACTTTGCTGGGTCAAGTAGTCTTGATTGTCTTTGTTGTTTTTTTTTTGAAAAAAAATTTAAGTATTTTTAACGTTTTTCACCCAAGGTTATGTTTCTTTAAATTGATTTTAGAGAGATTGAGAAACAGAGAGAGAGAGAGAGAGATGTCAATGCGAGAAAGAAACATGGACTGGTTGCCTCCTGTATGCCCTCCAACCAAAGATCAAGTCCACAACTTAGTATGTGCCCTGACTGGAAATCAAACCCACAACTTTTTGGTGTACAATTAAAAATCAGAGCAACTGAGCCTCCCAGCCAGGGTGCGCCTATGCTTGTTATTGCTTTGAGTATTTTGTGCCAGTCCTTTCTGGCCTGGCATGTTTCTGTAATCAGCTCTCAGTCTTATGGATTTATTCATGTTTTAAAACCACCAGACCATACTGAGCACTAAAATCACAATGCAACAAAAATTAATTCATGAAAATCTGGTGATGAGTAATAAGAAAGGGGTAAAAATATATTTTAAAACCTTGTCTTAATGTAGAAGGATATGTTATTGGGGTCACTGAATTACCAAGTAGATATAGAGAAATTGTGAGTCTGGTTATGATTATTTAAATCGAAATAGTTATCACTTCATATATCTGTGTCTATATTTATGTACAATAATTTTTTCAAATGCTGATTTCATTCAAAAGTTCATCTTGAGTATTATCCCCTTGTCATCTGATTGCTTCTTCATCTACCCACGAAACTGTTCATCGTCCTGTGCTCATGCCATCGAGCTACACTCTCCTTCTTGACCTCTCTGCCGGGGTCACTCTACCTACACCAATCTAACTCTGTGACTACGCTAACCTGAGACCTCACAGTTTCTCTTAATAAACCATTACTTAATCAAGCCTCCAAACCAGTAAACCTGTTTTCTTTGTGTGGCTTTCAGCTCTACTTCATCGAGATTCATCTACACCTGTTGCCAGTCTCTGACCCCTGTCTGCACTGTGAATTACCCCACCTCACCTCGCTCTCTGCCTGTCACCCGCATCCTGCACCCCTGCTGTATCTCTTCCACCTCATGGAGATACCAAAGTCCACGGTATTGTTATTTTCTTTCAATTTATTAGCCCCACTGCTCATTTTTTCCTTGCACAACCTGAACAAAAGTGTTGATCATCTCATGTATTATATTGTAGATATGCTACATTTCCTTCCAAAACAACACAAAATCAGTGTTACCAAAACAAGCTTCTCTTTTATACCAAGAATAGACAACAATATAAATTGGCATCACAAAAAATTATGTGCCTGTTGTCAGCTGGGTACTCAGAACTACCAATAAATAATTTTACATATTCTTAATCAGGAATATAGCACCACAGTATTTTTCTCTCTTCTCAAGCAAGAGCAAATCAAATTTTTACTGCTCTTCTAAAGCATCTGACACCATGCCAGCTCTTTCATTGTCAGATGAATATATATTGCATCATATTAATAAATATATACTATATATTACATTATAAACATCAAGGCTATTAGTGATAAATTCCTCAAATATTCTTCGTTACTAATCAGCATACAAATTTATCTACCTTGCACCTATAAATACATAATTTTCTTCAATCTTAAAAAATAGGGCCAACCTACCACAGTGTCTACATCTTTAAGGCCTTTCTCTTTTTTCTTCTATGATTAGAGCATCTCCTGTTCCTGCATTGCCATGTTAGCTTCTTTTCTTTAGTAATAAATATACCATACTTCAGGCTCTCCTACCCTAAGAAAAGTTCCAGAGCTCATATTTCACTTGATTTACAGTTCAATTTTTCTCAGACTTCTTAAAAGAATAATTTGTACCATCTTCTCAACATTACTCCTCATAAACAGTTCAACCATCTATAATGTATATTTCACTCTACTCTGTTGAAATTGTTCTTACCAAAGTCACCTATGACCTTATCACTGCAAACTAAAGGATATTTTTCGGTGATATATTGAATTTGGTTACATCTGATTCTACTGTTTCTTTTAGTTTTTTGGCACTAGAGTTTCCTGTTTCTCCTATTTTCTTTTCTCTATTTTAAAATGAGCCACCTATGTTTTGAATGCCAGTGTTTACCAAGGTTTTGCCTTTGACCCATAGCTCTTTTAGCATTTCGTTTTTTTCTTACTCACTTCTAAATTTTCAACTTTCACCTACTCACTAATGATTTTCCAAACTTAAATCCCCAGTCTTCTTTTTTATTGATTGATTTTAGAAAAAGAGGAAGCAAGAAACACTGATTTATTCTACTTATTTATGCATTCATTGGTTGATTCCTTTTTAATTTTATTTTTTACTGTTGTTCAAGTACAGTTGTCTCCATTTCCCCCCTACCAACTCTCCCCTGCCCCACACACCCCTTCCTGCCACTCTCAATCGTACCCCTGTTTGGCTTTGTCTGTGCGCCCTTTATACATGTTCCTTTGATTCTTGTATGTTCCCTTATTGGAGATTTAACCAATACATTTTGTATACGGAACAATGCTCTAGTGAACTGTGTTACTACCTGGCCAGGGCTAAATCCCCAGTCTTAATTTGTATTTTAGGTCTCATAGTTACATAAAACTGGTTATAAAACTACTGCTTCTTATTCCCAATCAAAACTAAACTCACCTTCATCTTCTCAACTTAAAATCCAACTTATTCTTCTAAGTTCTCTCTGAATTGATGGCAATCATCTATCTGGTCACCAAATCACGTTAAAAATGTGCCATCCTTGACACATCTTTTTCTCCCTTCTCTTTTAGCACCTACTCAACCATTAAATCTGAAGTATTTTATTCTCTCCATATTTCAGAATCATGTCCCCTCCTTTCCATTTTAATTACTTCAGTATAGTTCAGAAATTTAACATTGTTCCCTGTACTCATGAAACAGTCTCCAAGGCCACCTCTCAGCCTCTAGTTTTGAATTCCAGCTTTCTCCGGGTGCTGTGGGAAATGAGCAATCATCACTTAGGAGGATATATTCTGAGAATTTAGAAGCAAATGCTCTCAGGGAAAGCTTGGTTTCTGTTCAAATGAGGCTGTGGAATTGTGGTATACCCTAGGGATTAAGAGCACAGAATCTGCTATCAAGCTAATTAGTGAAGGCTCCTGCTGCACTATCTACTGGATGTGTGGTATCGGGAAAGTTACTTAGTCTTCCACTCCTTCAGGTTCCTCACCTTATAAAGGAAGACAGTCACATTCTATAGCTGATGTGAGCACTGAATGTGATAATGCCTATACAATGTTTATACCACATCTGGTAGATAGTGAGGCGTGAGTTAGTGCGATGATAGCAGGAATGGTGATAGCGGCTGCTATTTTCAGAGGAGATTTCTCTGAAAATGTCAAAATAGAGCAAAGAAGTGAGCTTGAAGGATCAGAAAGCTATTACACACTGTCTTGACTCACATTATTCCCTCTGCCTCAAGTTTTGTCCTTTTCTTCTCTGAGAATTTCAAAGCTACCATTCTTGGCACTTCATATCAGTGGGGCAAAGAGATATTCTTTATTCCAAAATTGCTGTTGGGTTCAGTGGCTAACCATTCGATTAAATTGAAGTCTGACACCAAAATGAATTCTAGGTAGAGAAAAGGTTTAACTGGAAAAAAATTGAAATATAAAAGCACTTAAAGAACACAGAGGAGATTTAAATTTTATCCCTGTTAGAAAAAACTTTACAAAAACTACCAAAGTCATTAACAATTTGATAATTATAACCAAGTAACTTATTTAAAATTCTGCATAGTAAAAATACCTAAATACAGTAAAAAGGCAGATGATTAACTGGATAAATATTTGCAGAACATATGGCAAAAGACTAATTTTCTTGTATTAAAATTAGATTAATGAAATATTTGTAAAGTTTTGAAATATATTAAGTATAAAATCAAAAAAATGAACAAGCAAGCAAAATATAACCAGATATATTGAAATAAAGAACAAACTGACAGTAAGTAACCAGAGGGGAGTGGAGAGAGAGATAATGGGAGAAAATAAGTGAAAGGCCATCAAGGAGCATCTATAAAGCACCCATGGACAAAGCCAAAGTGGGTAAGATCAAGGGTGGGAGGAGGGGATAGGTGGGGCAGAGGGGAAAATGGAGAAAACTGTACTTAAACAACAATGAAAAATTTATTTAAAAAAAGAAACAGGCAAAACAGTATATATATGGTGCTTCTATTTATTGTTTAAAAAGTAAAAGAGAGGATATATAGTAGTGTTTGCTCATAAGCTGAATATCTGAAGAGATACAGAGAAAATTGGGAAAAGGGGTGTTTCTAAGGAAAGAAACTTGAGTTATTTTCATTGTACAGCTTTTTTACTGGATGTATATATGGTATATATGTGGTATCTTACCATCATAAGACTGAAACTCTTTCTAGTAAATGTTCCGTGAAACCCTGCACAGGAAAAGGAACGAAGGAAGGAAGGAAGGAAGAAAAAATATTTTCAAAATCTCAACCCTGAAAGTAACTAACATGTCTTTTTAACTATTTACAAGGTGGGGCAAAATTAGGATTACAGTTGTGAGTATTCAAAACACAGAGTTCATTCTTGTATTATTAGTCAAATATTGTATTATTTTGCATATGAGTTTAAACCTACTTTTGCCCATTCTGTATTATCAAAAACAAATCACTCCCTCTAACGTAACACAAGTTGTTTAGGGCAAAAGTGTTTGCTGACCATCCTGGTGCCTTGTACTGTGCCGAGTGTTTAATAAATGCCGTATAAACGCTTTTGGATGGGTAAATAAGGGAATGATTATCTCAGTCCATTTCATGTGTGATCTTTTGCTTGCCTCTTGTTACATTCTGTGCTTCTAGCATTTCGCACTGATTTTCTAACATTTCGGAAAGTGGAAAATTAATATTACATGGTAGCTCACGGTTTTTCTCTAAAGGAGAGTTTTACTCTACTGAGTCAGAAAAGTCCCAAACCTTGTCCTCTTTTTTAAGTCTTCCTCATTCAGAAAGACAACATCATTAAGAGAGCTTGATATACATACATTTGTAGATTCTTCAAGAGGGCCCCAACATGTGAAAATGAGTGACCCTTCCACCAAAATGACTAGTATTTTACAGTTGTAGTAAGCTTACTGAAATGATTGGTATGCACTGTGTGCAATTTGGAGCTTTATACTGCACATAATTTAGGTGTAATTGGTTGACTGAATAATTCTTGGCTACTTTATCATCAAATTTTTACAGCACAGTGCTACGCTAAATCACATTTTAAAGTGTAGTTCTAGTAATGAAAGTCTATTAACATTATTGAATGGTATTTCGTATAATAAAATTGCAAGCATATGAGAATACAACAAGATGCTCAATGTCACTAATTGTCAGAGAAATGGAAATTAAAACTGCAATGACATATCACCTCACACCTGTTAGAATGGCTACCTTTAACACATTAACTAACAACAAATGTTGGCTAGAATGTGGGGAAAAAAGGGAGCCCTCATGCACTGTTGGTGGGAATGCAGATGGGTGTATCCACTGTGGAAAGCAGTATGGAGTTTCCTCAAAAAATTAGAAATGGATCTGTCTTACGACCCAACAATTCCACTTTGGGGAATAATTAAAAGAATATATGCCTGTGTTCATTGTGGCATAATTTACAATAGCTAAGAGCTGGGAAGAGCATAAGTGCTCACCAGTAGATTAGTGGATGTGAAAGTTGTGCTACATTTACACAATGGAGTGCTACTCAGCCATAAAAAAAAGGAGAAAATTGTACCATTTGTGACTGCATGGGTGGACTTGGAGAGCATTATACTAAGTGAAATAAACCAGCCAGAGAAAGACAGGCACCATATGGTTTCACTGATATATGGAATCTAATGAGCAAATTGAACTACCAAGTAAAATAAAGACATACCTATAGATAGAGAACAGGATGACAGCTGTGGAGGGTAGGGCTGGGTAAAGAGGGTGGAGAAATCAAGCAAAGAAAAAGAGAGAGAAAGAGTGAAAACCCATGAATATGAACAAACGTGGTGACTGCATTAGGAGTGGAGATTGGAGGGCAGTGGAAGAGGGTACAGGAGGGAGAAATAGTGATGGATGGTGGCTTGACTTGAGGTGTTGAACACAACAGAGTATACAGATGAGGGGTTGCAGAGTTGTGCACCTGAAACTTGTATAATTTTGTCAACCAGTGTCAATAAAAAGAAAAATATGGTGTGAAACTAAACTCAATAAACTCAACAAACTCAATAAAAAGGAAAAAATGGTGTGCAACTAAAATTGAGTCTAGTTTTTTACCAGCAAGACCAACTTCCACTTGACCCCTTCATGGGATGGGGCCTAATCACTGTGCAATGGGGAAATCTTATTCATTTGTTCTTTGAGTCCACACCTGAAAAATAGCCTTGTTTGTTTATTCACAAGTTTCTGCAATTTTTCCAGGTGTTTTCATTAAAGACCTATGTCTGAGCTCATTCTATCTCTTTTGCCAAGATATTGTACAAAGATTTCATTCAAAAAGGCAAAGTCTTTGCTACTAAGTCATTGAAGTGGCAATAAGTAACATATTTAGTTAGAAAATTTGGTCAGAGCTCAGGGTTAGAACATTATACAATAAGGCTTTTAGAGTAATGCATTTTAAATATCCCATTTGTATCTATAATGTGAAGAGGCATTTCAGGCAAAGTGTCACACATACCCACACACATGCAAAAGTGCCCATCTTGGTTCTCCAGTGTGTTCATACAGCGTGCTTCCAATGGCTAGAAAATGTGGCCCATATCAGATCTTTTTACACCTGTATTCTGAATCTGTAAGAGTCTACTTTCCTAAAATTCCAAATAAATCCCTTCTTCCATTACGCTATCAAAATTCACAACCCCAAATGTGCACTCTGTATTTAGCTGCCCCAACCCATCCCTGTATGTATGAAGGTATTGTCCAAAACACAGTTTTGGCTGCTGCTGCAACAAAGGCCAAACTCGTAAAACAGGTGCTGGTGCAAAAGGGAAGAGGTTTATTCAGGTGCCATGACCTGGGAGAATGGTGGACTCCTGTCTCAGAGACCATCCCCTTTTCTGTTCAAGCCTGTGGTTCTTATAGGGCTAGGGAGGGTAGGTCTTTTTGTTTTCTATTTAATTATCTTGCCAGCTTATGGCAGTGTGGGCCCTGTCCATTCATCTTTCCAGCTTTTGATGCACTCAGTGTAAGAACCACCTCCTGTGCCATGCTGGCCAGTGAGGGAGATGGCCCATAGCTCCTTGTCTACGGTTGCATTATCAGTCCAAAAGGCAGTATAAATGGGAAGAAATAGATCCAATAATCAGTGGTCATGTTGAAAGGAAGGTTTAGGTAGAAACACGTGGAGGTCCATGGCCAACTGCCCTGGATAGCCTGGGAATGAGGTGTCTCTAGGGATGTGGAGTTTTCAGTGCCAAAACCAGGATGATCCTGGGAAAAGTGGAATGGATGGCCACCCCAAATAGATTACTTGTTTTTAACCTAATGTTATTTTTATCAGTTAGCCATACCTGGCTTACTCAGCTCTAGTTGGTAGTTCTGATACAGCTGCTCTAGTCACCAGTGTTGGAAATTTTCTCAACAGCTGGAGCTATTGTGATCTCCCATGCATGTCTCAGAGAAAACTTTCTAGTAAAGTCCAACATGAAAAAACCTGGAGAGAGATAAGCAGTATATTCTAGCTTTTTTTTTTTGCAGTGCCAATTCTTCTACTTTGTTTTTTTCCTGGAATATGCCTGTCCTCCAGTTCTTCCCCATCCCATTCCAGAGCTCACTGTGCACCCAGAGACAGGGAACACCTGGTACTGGATCCACAGCTGTGCAGATTTAAGTCATGCCCACATTAGCTCTGAGCCTCATGATACTTGTATTCTAGATTTGCAGGTTTGTTTATATATTTTAATATAGAGTGTGTTAAACATATCTTTGGAAACATTTATTGGTTTGAATGCATAAGTGTTTCAAGTAATTCCCAGAGGTTAAAAAAAATCTTGAAAATCAGTGGATTTAAACGTATCCTGTAGTTAAGCACACATTATTGCCATATTTTTATGTTAGTAGATATGCATTATCCAGAAAAGTTTTGAAAATGAAAGGAGAGAACTCTATGTGTTTGGCCTGGAAGAATGTGACTAGTTCATCTTTATAATTTTACAATGCAAAATGTATTTTGAAATCAGACGACATGAAAGGAATGTTCATTATCTCGAAAACCTGAGAAGAACGAGGACTAGCATTTGTTGGGCATTTACTTCCTCTCGAGCATTTGCTAACAGATTTGCTGTGGTTATCTATCTTACTTAGTCCTCACGGCAATCTTTTGAAATCAGCATTATTATCTTCATTTTACCAACAAGGTATCTACACTCAGAAAATGTAAGCCTTTTGCTTAAAGTCATAGAGTTGAAATTGGTAGAGTGAGAATTTGTACAGAGCTCCTCTGTTTCCTAATTCATACCCTTCACTGCTCTGCTCCATCAACTCCCCCCACTCATTCAACAAGCACTTATGGGTCACGTGGGTCAGGTCTGTGCAAGGCAGAGAAACATGGTGGGGAAGAAGACAGTCTTGGCTCCTACTGCTTGCAAAACTAATGCTTAGTGAAAGCGATCTCTAAATTTGAACATGCTGTGCCTTCAAAATGTTTTAAGAAGCCAAACTTAAATTGGTATTTTTGTTGTTGTTGTAGTTAATACTTGGGCTTTTTCTTACTTTTCTGATTAAGAAAATAATACCTACCTTTTAATGTAAAATTTTAGATATTATTTATTTAATTTTTCAACCTTATTTTTATTGTTGACATTATAGATGTCCCCACTTCTCTTCCTGTTTGCCTACCTCCACCCAGCCCCTGCCTCCCCTTCCCTTTGGCCATCACCAAATTGTCGTCTGCGTCATCTGTGTCTATGGGTTTCATATACATGTCAGATCATATGGTATTTGCATTTCTCTAATGGCTTGTTTCATTTAGTGCAATAATTATTGTACAATAATTATTCACTAATAATTTGTTTTCACTAATCATTGTTTCACTTAGTACAATGATTTCCAGGTCCATCCGTGCTGTCACAAAAGGCAAGATTTCCTTCTTTTTAATGGCCACGTAACATTCCATTGTGTAAATGTAACACAGCTTTTTTAATCCACTGATCTACTGATGAGCATGGTGCCGTTTCCAGATCTTGGCTATTGTAAATAATGCTGTTATAAACGTAGAGGTGTATATATTCTTTCTGATTGGAGTTTTAGGATTCTTAGGATATAGTCCCAGAAGTGTAATCAGTGGGTCAAAAGGCAGTTTCATTTTTAACTTTTTGAGGAAACTCCATGCTGCTTTCCACAGTGGCTGCGCTCGTCTGCATTCCCACTAGAAGCCACATTCTTGCCAGCATTTGTTTATCTATTTATTGAGGGTAGCCATCGCTGTGGTTTTCATTTGTATCTCTTTGATAATTAGTGACGTTGAGCATTTTTCACATGTCTGTTGGCCATCTGTATGTCCTTTTTGTAGAAGCATCTATTCAGGTCCTTTGCCCATTGATGTCATTCTTCTATAATCTGTATGACCTTTACCCAAGGTCATAATTAAATGTTGACTTGTATACTAATATCCTTTCTTCAACCTTTCAAAATTGTATAAATATTAGTGACAATAAAATACTTAAATAAATACTTATGGGAAAAAATAAATCATATTAATCTTAAAAGCCTAATTCAACAAACTAATCTGATCAATCAATTGGTCTGCAAATTTCTTAACATTTGCTTTTAAACCAAAAAATGTAGAAAAGAGTTTATAAGTAAAATATGTTTTTCAAAGAGACTCCACCACAGCTTAATTTTTTAAAATAGTCCCAAAGAGAAGGACAGACTTCATTCTTAAAGAATATCTACTAAAAAATAATGACTTTTTTCTTTGTACTAGTTAAGCAACTGGCTCAGTGCTCGGAAACCTGAAACAGAATTTATAGCAATTTATACTCTTTGTCCTTCATGTGTTTATGGAAACAACAATAATCCCAATTATTCAGAAGCCTGAGCCAGAATATTCTTTAAAATACATCCTGCTTCCAAGCTCAACTGAGGTTTCCATACAGCAGTGATAACTCTATCATTACCAAGATATTATTCTTTTTAATAATGCAGGAAAGAACATCTGCAATTTATATTTATCTCAGATTTCTAATTGTGAAGGTGTCACTGCAGTAACTGCCATGCCCCGTATCTTCTGCATGACTACATAGCTCAATGGCCGTCCAAAGCCATCCCAGAGAGCATTCGTTTTGCCTCTGGGAGAGGTACTTGAGGATGCTGACTTTCAAACGCCCCCAGGACACCAAGAGATCTAACACATCAAGAGAATGCTAAGAAACATTTGTATTTGGTTTTATTCCATTGCATTTAAGGAACTACTTATTTAGAATTATAGACTGGAGGATTCTCAGAGATCATTAGCTTTGTGGCTTTCAAAATGATTTAGTAGTGCAATGAATGCTTTATTTCAAATGCAACTGGATGACACCTCCCATTATTTGAAGTGAACTAGATAAGTCAGTTATAGAATTTCAAAGAACATTTATATATTATCAGGTCTCATCAGTATGGTAAAGCATGGGTGTATAACCCACATACATCTGCACAATTCTGTTTTACAGTTTTTTAAATATTTTTGAAAGAGAAACCCAGTCACATCTTTGAGGTGTTTTTCTGGACAATGACACTTCTTTAAAACAGTTCAGAAAACTCTAATGTAGTTTCACCATCTCATTTCGAAGACGAGGAAAACAAGACCTGTAGATTAATATGTTATTGCCCACAAACACATAATGGCAAAACCAAAATTCCAACACAGATTCCTGTATCATACTATTGGAAGAAAGGTTTTCTCTGCATACATTGAGCACTCACCCAGTTTTAGGCACTTAAATCATTTAGCACTTGTAACAATTTCATAAAAAGAAATTAGTGCCATAATCCCCATTTTTAAGAAGCTGAAATTTAGTGAGATTAAATCACTCACCATGTGTACAGAACAAATAAAGGTAAGAGCTTTTATTTACTCTATTTGCCTTGACATTCGCGCCCAGGTTCATGTCACTACACTGTGGTGAATGTCTAGCATTTGAATACCTGACCTAAAGAGCAAGGTTTAGGGGGGAGCAAATCTGAGGCTAGAAACTCCCAGTCTCTATCCCTGGATCCTCTCTGATGTGCTTTCAGCTAAATAGATCCAGGAAGAGCTATTCAGACTGGCTCTGCCTTTCAAATTGTACTCAGCCCAGCATTGGACCTCCCAGAACACTGTAAGGAGACAGCCCTGCCTCTGGCTGTGCCTAGAGTTGCTGCCAAATTAAAGACACATTTTTTAAATTAGAAAAATAAAGATATGGACAGAATTGGGTCAATTTCTACAGTGGCATCACTGGCAGTAATAAGGAGATGTTTTTAATCTGTAATAAATATGACTATTAAAAAGGAAGGGTTTTGTGGTTTTCATTTTCTGCCAAAGCCTCCTAAGTATGTTTAAATCCTTTAAATCTACTGAGTTCAATTCTTTCTCTTTCTTAATATCCATCATAAATCAAAATGCTCTAAATTTTATCAGAGCATTGACTACATGTAGTAATTAACATTTAAAATCATTATCTGGAAGTCCTGAGGGAAATTTCACAGGTGAGATGATCTGGCCCTGGTTTCAAGCTGACTGTAGGTCAGACGTACCAAATCACCCTCTATAATTGTACTCAATAGGTAATCTCATCCCAGCTCAGGAGAGACTCAAACTAAATTAGGTCAAATTACTTCTTCCTTCTCAGGGATACATTCCAGCGCCGTACAGGTTATGTTGCACAGCCTGACCTTGATTACCCAGAGCCTGGCTTTGTTAGAAATACAGCACAGATCTGAGGCGTGGCACTGAGAAAGGCTGCTCATCCTGAGGACACTGCAACTTGACTGAGTTGTCTTGTAACAGCTTTGAAAATGGCCTGTGACTTAAGATACAAAATCCTGGACAGAGAAAGAAAACCAACAGTTCCAATGTTGTATGAAAGCAAATAATGACAGAAGAAAGTCTCCACATAAATGATGCTAGATCTGTTTTATAAATTTAATAGTACATTAAAAATTATACAAGTAATAATGATTTGAAAAAGACGAAGAAGAAGCAATCTTTATAATTTGCAGACAACCCTCTAACAGGTAATATTCTTATTCTTGTGTTTTGGATGAAGATAGTGAAACACAGAACAGTTCAGTAACTGCTCCAGGCCACACAGTCGGTTTTAATGTGTAGAATTTGGCCTTAGAACTCTGCATGTTTAATGAAAACACTCCCATGATTCTAATGCATGTGCTTCAAAGGAAACTGTTTCAACCCTTCTTATACACAGGGTAGTGCTGGGCTGAACAGACAGGATGCTTCTGCCTTCCCAGATCTTATGCCCTTGGGCTTAAGTGTCTTTTCTGTGCTCATAAAGCTTTGGAGGGCAAATCCACATGTTTGCCCCGACCAGGTGTACTCCCAGTATAGGTAGATGGCACTGAGGCAAGGGGTGTATCATTTTTACTTCACCTTCCAATGTAAAGGAGAAATGCTTGATAATGCTGTTGGAGTTCTCTACTGCACGTATTATCTAGCCAACTCTTTACGTGTTCCAACCCCCACCAAGAAATTTGTCTGGAGAAGTAGACATACTATTTTGCCCTATGATGTTCTTCCATTGTAAAACAATTAACTTGGCTACATAAAGCTTTGAACACTGAGACTGTTCTTGCATGTTAATTAAAAAATAAAATGTCATAAACTTATTTCACCTTACTTTATAGCTTAACTATTTCTCCTCAGTTGCATTTGTTTTGCTTTTAATGTTTCCTCAAATGTACCAGTATATTTGTATGCAGCATTTCTATTAACCAGCTTTGAGGTCTGATGGCTCACAATCTCCCACTGAGACACAGAGTCTAATTTCTGCAAAGTTTAATATGGGTTTTAAGAATGGACATCTGCTCATCTCCATCTCTTGTGAACTTTTTTTTCCAGGAAACAGGATGAACCTGAAATTCCTTTCTTCTTCTGGCCACAGGGTAAGTAATTTTGGCCACAGATATAGAAGAGAAAAATAATCAGCTTTTCTTTGTCCTCCCTTTACACTCTTTATGGCTTCTTTCCCCTTGGGTATTTTCATTTGTGCGTGGTTGATGTTTGTTCTAGTCTTAAGTCTGATCTTTATTCCTCAACACCCAAGTTTGGGTCTAAGTAAGTTAGCACTTATAAAAAGATGTGCCCTGGCTGCTGTGGCTTAGTGGATTGAGCCCTGGCCTGCAAACCAAAGGGTTGCTGGTTCAATGCCTAGTTAGGGCACATGTCTGGGTTTTGGGCCAGGTTCCCAGCAGAAGGTGCACGAGAGGCAACCACATAGTGATGTTTCTCTCCCTCTCTTTCTCTCTCCTTTTCCCTCTGTTTAAAAATAAATAAATAAAGTCTTTTAAAAAAAGATGTGAAATAAGTTGCACTTGTTAGGAGATACATTTCTGTTTGGCTTTTGCTTAACTGGCAAACAGAAAATTGCAAAGACTGGTTCCTCTATATTTATAAATGTATCCATGTCAGAGTCCACTAATCCAACAAATACTTTTTAATTAAAATGTGACTTATATGAATGCAAGACACTAAATGTTCATATATGAAGCTGAAAATTTACTTTTGAGGAGAAAGGTTTATAGATGAGGAAGCAGAGGTTGTCCATGGTTCAAGTGGAAAAATTTGAAACTTTATTTTATTTATTTTTTAGTATTTTATTTTATTTTTTTGTTATTTTTAAAAAATTTACCCTGGCTGGCGTAGCTCAGTGGATTGAGCGCGGGCCTGTGAACCAGACGATCGCGGTTCGATTCCCAGTCAGGGCACATGCCTGGGTTGCAGGCCGGTTCCTTGCAGGCTAACTACCAGCAGGGGACTCACAAAAGGCAACCATACATTGATGTTTCTCTCCCTCTCTCCTTCCCCTCTAAAGATAAATAAACAAATAAAATCTTTTTAAAAAAATTTTAAAAAATTTAATCTTTATTCTATTTTCCCCAATACCATTTAGTCCCCTTATACCCTCCTTCCTCCCAGAAATCACCACACTGTTGTTCAGGTCCATGAGTCTTTTTTCCTTTTTTTGCTCAATCCTGCCACTCTGAGTTAGATAATGATGTGCTAGGCTGTGTTACTTTTAGCAAATAATGCAAATTCTCTGATTTTTTATTCTTGGATTTGGAAAAAGGAAGCAATAGAACATGACTCAGAGGTTATTTTGGTCATTAAATAACATGGAAAGCATTAAGCACATAATAGGTACCTGATTAGTAATAGTTTATTTCTCCTTCTTATACCTTCTTCTCTGAAGTTTGTCTTCCCCAAACAATCACACATATGCCTTTCGTTTTCCATATGAGTTGTTAGCTAGGGAGTGGCCCAGCAAACAGTGCCAGAAGTAAAAAGATTTGGTGAAATTATTAGAGGACATTTATGTGGTATTTATTGGTTCTAGGCCATATACTGATAACCTTTTATACATATAATGAGCCGACAGCATGGTGAGAAATTTTCAGAATGAGGAGAATGCACTGGAATGCACTATCTCAGTGTGAGTTACTATGTCCCATCCACAAGCTAATGTGACAGTCATACCACACAATGCACACAGTGACTGCACTGGGAAGTCATGACTGTCAGTGGAAATAACTGAAGACAATGTGGACCATTGATGAACCTCATGAAAATTGCAGGGGACCTCTTGTAATTCATATGCACCATCAGTGCACAAAAGAAATAAACAACACAGTTATGAGCATGTTTTAGGAATTTTCTGTTGGTCCACTTTGCTTTGGGACCTAGTTCCTCAGCATACTCTAGCTATGCATTCCCTTTTGATTTCACATTTTGGCACTTTTTCAACAGCATAAAAATATCATTTGATGCTCTGTGAGTTGGTAAATGGTTACAAGAACCTCTGCAGATGGGAGCAATGCTTGAACAGGAAGGACAAAGTTGCCTTTGATGGCTATCTATGTATGGCTAATCGGGTGACACAATCAGCTAATTGGCTAATTAGTATACACTAATTCCTAAACCTATAACTGTTTCTCTATGAGAAGTTGTAGAGGAGGTTAAGTGATGAACAGGCCAAAACAAAATCCCAAGTCTTTCACTAAGGAACTTTGGAATAATAGAATAGAAAAAGCACACTCAAATCTCACTATGTGGCCCATGGCAAGTCTGTTAACCTCTCTGGTTATTCATTTTCTTGCTAAAAAAAGAGAAGGTTTAATACTATTGGAAGATTTAGCCACAGCAATCAGACAAGAAAAGGAAATAAAAGGCATCCAAATTGGAAAGCAGGAAACAAAACTGCCATTGTTTGCAGATGACATGATAGTGTACCTGGAAAATCTTATAGCCTCTACCAGAAAACTGCTGGAACTAATAAATGAATTTGGCAAAACGGGTTACAAAGTCAATACCCAGAAATCTAAGGCATTTTTGTATACCAACAATGAAGTAGCAGAAGCAGAAATCAAGAAAAAAATCCCATTCGATATAGCAAAAAAATAAAATATCTGGGAATAACCTAACCAAGGAGGTAAAAGACCTGTATGCACAACACTGAAGAAAGAAATCAAGAAGGACACAAACAAATGGAAACATATACCGTGTTCATAGATTGGAAGAATTAACATCATCAAAATGTCCATACTGCCCAAAGCAATTTACAGATTCAATGCAATACCTATTAAAGTATCAATGGCATATTTCACAGACATAGAACAAACACTTCAAAAATTTATATGGAACCATAAAAGACCCCGAAGAGCAGCTGCAATTTTGAGAAAGAAGAACAAAGTAGGAGGGATTACAATACCTGATATCAAACTGCATTACAAGGCCACTGTAATCAAAACAGCCTGGTACTGGCATAAAAACAGGCACATAGACCAATGGAATAGAACAGAGAGCCCAGAAATAAACCCAACTCTCTACAGTCAATTAATATTTGACAAAGGGGGCAGTAACATACAATGGAGTAAAGATAGCCTCTTCAACAAATGGTGTTGGGAGAACTGGACAGCTACATGCACAAAAATGAAATTTGAGCACCAACTTACATCATATACCAAAATAAATTCAAGGTGGATAAAAGACTTAAATATAAGCTGTGACACCATTAATGTCCTAGAGGAGAACATTGGCAGGAAAATATCGGATATTCCACGCAGCAAGATTTTTACTGATACTTTTTTATTTTATTCTTTCCTTATGTCCCCTAGAGTAAGGGACATAAAGGAAAGAATAAACAAATGGGATCTCATCAAAATTAAAAGCTTCTGCATGGCTAAGGGAAGCAATATCAAGATAAAAAGAGAAGCAACTGTTTGGGAAAACATATTTGCCAATGATACCTCAGACAAAGGTTTAATCTCCAAAATATACAAAGAACTCACATGACTCCACTCAGAGAAGACGAGCAACCCAATTAAAAAATGGGCAAAGGACTTGAACAGACTCTTTTCCGAGGAGAACATACAGAGGATCCAGAGACACATGAAAAGATGCTCAATATTGCTAGCTATCAGAAAGATGCAAATTCAAACCACAATGAGATACCACTTTACACCGGTCAGAATGGCCATCATAAACAAAGCAACAAACAACAAGTGCTGGAGAGGTTGTGGGGAAAAGGGGACCCTAGTTCACTGTGGGTGGGATTGCAGACTGGTACAACCACTATGGAAAACAGTATGGAATTTTCTAAGAAAACTAAAAATGAACATGCCTTTTGACCCAGCAATTCCACTGTTAGGAGTATATCCTAAGAACCCTGAAATACCAATCCAAAAGAACCTATTCACCCCAATGTTCATAGCAGCACAATCTACAATAGCCAAGAGTTGGAAGCAACCTAGATGCCCATTGGTCAATGACTAGATGAAAAACTATGGTACATTTACACAATAGAATTCTATGCAGCAGAAAGAAAGAAGGAGCTCCTACCCTTTGCAACAGCATGGATGGAACTGGAAAACACTATGCTTAGTGAAATAAGAAACGCAGTGAAAGACAAATACCACATGATCTCACCTTTAACAGGAAGCTAAACAACAAAACAAACAAGCAAGCAAAATATGCCCAAAGACACTGAAAAAAGAACAGGCTGACAGGGACCAGAGGGGAGAGTGGAGAGAATCACAGGGGAAAGGGGGAAGGATTTACATGAACAAGTGTAAAGAACACATGGACAATAACTAAGGTGGTGGGGGGGTGGAAATGGGAGGAAATGGAGAGCATGGGGGGGTGGGCAGGGCTGGGAATATAAGACAAAAACTGTACTTGAACAATAATAAAATAAAGAAAAAAAGAACGTTTAATAACTGCTTCATTGAGTATGGAAAAGAGTAAATGAGGTAATGTATATGAGACACTTAGGCTGGTGCCCTGTATATATTAAATATTCAATAAATGTTAGTATGATTGCTTTCTATTGATAGGTGGTTTCACATACAGCACTCATCTTCTTCTGGTTTGTTAACTTCCCAGGGGAGTAGATGAACTCAAATGGTAAAGTAGTATACAAAGAAAAAGAGGGGATGGGAAGACAAACCTGTAAGGGGATAGTTTGGGAAAAGCCATTCTTCTATTAAATCAGTTATAGCTTAAGATGCCCAGTTTATTCAATCACAAAACTGATTCTGTCCAAGTCAATCTAACAACCATTTTTAATTGGGTACTATACAGCTAGGCACAGGAGCTCTAGAAACTTGGATAATTTAACAAAAATTTAGTACAATGACAATGACAAATTAAACACAGATGTTTAATTTTTCTTTTAGCCATCAAAATCTTCTAACTTGTACACATACAGACAAACACACACCCCCCTCCAGAATCCTACAGAAATTATCACTGAAATACAGAAACTTAAATTACTGATTCAGGGAATCCATTCTGTGCAAATAACAACATCATGCAGAAATAACAAATCATATAGCACAAAGATCATAGGAAAAAAAGTAGAAGAAAACTTTCATAGATTAAAAAAGTATAGGTCATAGATATAATAAAGAAAAATCTTCCTTCAACTAAAAAGAACCTTTGCATATGCTTGGTTTTTCAAGAATAAAACATAAAAATGTTAAAAGTATTAACACCGAAAAAAATGAGTTACTAGTAACACCAAAAGTAGGCTGTTCTTAGTTTTCCCTGGAGCACAGCTTTGAACAAAAAGGATTTAATGCAAGAATTCTGCATCCAGTGATACCTGTAAGAAGGCAGTAGGAAGATATTTTCAGACCTGCAAAGACTCAGAAAATATACCACCAATATACCTCTTTTGAAACAGTTAATTGAAGATGTACTCCAGCTGACTGACAAATAAAATATAAAACACCAAAAAATTAGAAAGTTATTATATGAGATTAAAAGAGAACAGTAAAACTTAATAACATACTTAAGTCTGAACTATTATTTGTAATGTCATATTGAAGCTTAATGCAAATATCAGGCATTATTTTAGAAGCAACAATAGATTGACCAAATCATTAATTTTATAATAATGATCTGGGTATAAATTCTATATTCTATAAATAAAAATATAGAGAATTAGTGCTTGAGAATTCAAAGAGTTATCTCAGTTACAAAGGTCCCCTCTTAGGATTGTGGGGTCTCAAGCCCATGCTGGGATTTTCAGCCTGGAGCACCGTAGCTGGGAAAAGGAGGCCACATAATATATGGCTATGAAAATCAGTGACATTTTTTGTCCTCCAGGTGACAGGAAAGACTGCTAGAAACCAAAACACACTCTTAAAGGGCCAGTGTAGAACATCTTGTTTGTGGCCACTGACTCTTAGCTCCAGAATGGGGAGGGTGCTCAAAGCAGACTGGAGGCATACAAGGAGAGCCTGGGCTTTTCACTTCAGGGCACACAATTGAAAGAATAACTTTCACGGTTCCTGCGCTGGTTCTCTCTCCTATATGGCTCACAGAGGCCGTCTTTTCTGGGTCAGGTACTCCCCTTCATATGGCATCAGCCTTGGAGAATGTAATAGCCCTACCCTCCCAGCAACCTGCCATCTGGCCCCACCAAGCTCATGCCCTGTGGAACAGTCAGCTGCCTGGGCGTATGGTGTAAACTTCCTGGGAGAGCTTTGAAGTGTTCCAAGCAGACTCAGGTGTCAGAGACAGAGTTCTATGGCTTTGGGGTAGGGGCCAGTTTTCTCCCCATGTAACTGACTGGCCCTGACTCCCTGAAGGAGATCCACAAGCCCTACCCCAGTGACTCCTGGCGGCCCCACCCTGCCTAATGCGTTTGCACTCTGCAGATGTGTCGGCAGCTTGCTGCCAGCCTGAGCCCAAGGCATAGACTTTCTTGGAAGACTCTTGGAGGAAGTTTGGCCAGACTCAAGAAGAGACCGACTTGTGTGGCCCTAGGGAGAAGGCCACTTTTTCTCTCACATGCCTGACTAGTGACACTTTCTTGGGCAATGCTCTCACTTCAGATCACCAAATCTTGGTCTGTCTGGGCCTGAAGAACCCTGCTGGCCTCATTCTGATGTCTCCTTGAAACACTGCTTCTCCACAGAGGTTTTCAGGTACCCAGTGTGCCTAATACACAGCTGGCCTTGGTACATCCTGGAGCTTTTGATGAGTGGACTCAGACACAGCACTAGAGGCAACCAATCTATTTTTCTCTCCCAAATTGATGTTTCTCTCTCTGTCTTTTTCTTTCCTTACCACTCTCTCTAAGAATAAATAAAATCTTAAAAAAATTTTTGGAATGCTCGAGAAACTTAAGGGAAGAATTAGAAGTACTCAGTGAGAACTTCTATTGTGATGAGATAGCATTAAAAAGATGTAGAAACCATAAAAAATCAGAAATGAATAATACAATATCTGAAATAAATAACAAACTAGAAGGAATCAGTACCAGTTTAGATGAAGCAGAGGATCAAACCAGTGATATAGTAGACAAGGTAAGAGAAAACACAATTAGAACAAAACCAAAAAAACAGCTTTAAAATGAAGATAGTTTAAGGGACCTCTGGAACACCATTAAGGGTAATAAGATCTGCATTATAAGGGTATCAGAAGGAGAGAGAGCAAACAATTGAGAACACATTTCTTAAAAAATAATGTCTACAAACTTCCCTAACCTGGTGAAATAAAAAGACACACAAATCCAGGAAGCGCAAAGAGTCACAAATAAGAACAATCCAAAGAAACCCACTAGGCACGTCACAATTAAATTGGCAAAGGTTAAAGACAAAGAGAACTCTTAAAAGCAGCAAGAAAAGAAACAGTTAGTTACAAGGATCACTGAAGATGGTCAGCTATTTCTCAATGAAAAATGTTCAAGCCAGAAAGGACTGCCATGAACTATTGAAAGTGGTGAAAAGCCAAGACCTACAACCAAGAATACACTACTCAGCATGGCTATCAATTAAAATTAAAGAAGTAATAAAGACCTTCCCAGACATTAAAAAAAAACTATAAGAGTTTATCACCACCAGACTGGTATTATAAGAAAAGTTAAAAGGACTTCTTTAAATAGAAGAGAGAAAATAAGTGAGAAACACTGCTATAGAGAATAAAATAATCACTTAAATATAAATAGATTAAATGCAATATTCAAAAGACACAGGGTATCTAAATGGAAAGGGAAAACCCCATATATATGCTATGTACAGTAGACATACTTCGGACAAAAAACACACAAAGACTGAAAGCACAGGGATGGAAAAATATTTCATGCAGATGATAGCAAAAAGGCTGGTGTTGTAATAATACTCATACTAGACAAAACAGACTTTAAAACAAAGGCTACAGTAAAGGACAAAAAAGGGCAGTGTAAAATAATAAAGGGATTAGTCTAACAAGAGGATATAACCCTTATAAACACTTATACGCCAAACGTAGGAGCACACAAATAAATTAGTAAATCAAATCTTGATGGACATAAAGGGAAAGACTGACAGTAATGTAGACATATTGGGAAATTTTAACACCCCATTGACATCAGTGAATAGATCTTCCAAACAGAAAATCAACGAGGAAGTAGTGGCCTTAAATAACACACTAGACCAGATGAATTTAGATATTTTCAGAGCTTATAACCTCAAAGCAACAGATTATACATTCTTTATAAGTGCACATACAACATTTTCTAGGATAGACCACTTGTTAGGATATAAAATAAGTCTCAATAAATTTATGAAGATCAAAAGAATATCAAGTATTTTCTTGCACCACAATGGTGTGGAAATAGAGCTCAATTACAAGGAAAAAACCTCAAGACACACAAACACATAAAGGCTAAAAGCATGTTACTAAACAATAAATGAGTTAACAATGAGGTCAAGGAAGAAACCAAAAAGTGACCTTGAGACAAATGAGAATGAAAACACAACATCCCCAGATCTATGGAATAGAGCAAAGTAGTACCAAGATGAAATTTACAGCATTACAGGCCTATCTCAAGAAACGAAAAATAAAATCCCAAATAAATACTCTAACCTTACACCTAAAGCAACTTAAAGAAAAAGTACAAAGTGAATAGAAGAAAGGAAAAAAGATAAGAGCAGAATTTTATTTTAAAATAGACTCCAAAAAATACAAAAGATCAATAAAACCAAAAGTTGGTTATTTGAAGAGATAAATAAGACTGATAAACTTTTGCCAGTCTTGTCAATAAAAAAATAGAAAGGACCTGACTCAAAAAAATAAAATCAGAAATGAAAAAGGAAAGTGACAGCTTATACCAAAGAAATACAAAGGATTATAAAAAATGCAAATAAATACATGCCAACAATTTAAACAATCTAGAAGAAATGGGCAATGCCCCAGAAACATACAATCTTCCAATACTGAACAAAGAACAAACGAACACTCAACAGACTGCTTGCAACTAACAAAATCAAAGCAGTAATCAAAACACTCCCAACAAAGCACTGGATTGAATAGCATCACAGCTGAATATTACCAACATTTAAAGAACAAACACCTAACTTTCTCAAACTATTCCAAGAAATTCAAAGGAAGGAAAGACTCTCAAGCCCATTTTATGAGGCCATCATTTTATTAATTCTAAGAAAAGATAAAAACACTAAAAAGAAAGAAAATTAGAGGCCTTTATCCCTAGTGAATATAGATGCAAATATCCTCAACAAATATTAGCAAAGCAATTCCAGCAATATATTAAAAGTTTATACACCACAATCATGTGGGATTTTATTCCTGGAATTGTAAGCTTGGATCAACTTCTTCAAATCAATTAACTTGATATACCACATAAACAAAACAGAGGAAAAAGTCATGATTATGTCATTGGATGCATAAAAACATTTGACAAAATCCAGCACCCATTTATGATATAAAAAACAAAAACTCTTAGCAATGCAGGAGTAGAGGTATCATACATTATAAAGACAAACCACAGCTAACATCATACTCAGTAAGGAAAATCTGAAAGTGTATTCCTTAAGATTAGGAAGAATACAGGGATGTTTACTTTCATCATTCTTATTTAGCATAGTACTGGTATTCCTAGCCACAGCAATGAAAGCAGAAGAAATAAAATGCATCCGAAGAAAAAGGAAGAAGTAAAACTATTATTATTTTAGATGAAATGATACTATAGAGAGAGAACCCTAAATATTCCACTAAAAAAACTACTAGAACCTGTAAACATATTCAGTGAAGTAACATGATACAAAATAAATATTCAGAAACAGTAGCATTTTATGCACCAATAATTTTTTATTAGAAAGGAAAACTAAGAAACAATCTTATTTACAATTGCATGCAAAAAATCAAACACATAGCAATATACTTAACCAAGGGGCTAAAAGAAATATTCTCAGAAAATTATAAGACACTGAAGAAAGAAATTGAAGAAGATACAAATAAATGGCAACACATACTATGCTCATGGATAGGATGATTTAACATCATTATAATGTCCATGCTACCCAAAGCATTCTATAGATTTAATGCAATTGCCATAAAAAATCCAACAGTATATTTCACAGAATAAGAACAGATAATCCTAAAATTTATGTTGAGCCACTAAAGACCTTGAATAGCCATAACAATCTTGGAAAAATAAAAAGGAACAAAGTTGCAGGTGTCAGAGTACCTGATGTGAAACTATACTACAAAGCTATCACAATCAAAATGCCATAGCACTTGCGTAAAAGCAGTTGCATGGATCAATGGAACAGAAAGAAAGCCCAGAAATAAACCCCCATCTATATGGTCATTTAATATATGACATAGGAGGAAAGAACATACAGTTGGTAAAAATAGTTTATATAATAAATGGTGCTGGAAAAATTGGACAAATATATGTACATAAAAATGAAACTAGACCACCACCTTACACTATATACAAGAATAAGCTCACAATAAATTAAAAACTTAAATATACAACTTGAAAGTATAAAACTCCTAAAAGAAAATATAGGTAGTAAAATATCTGACATTTCTTATAACATACTTATGTGCCCCTATATTTATTGTAGAGTTATTTACAATAGCCAAGATATGGAAGCAACCCAAGTGCCAACAATTGCGCAAGTAAATAAAAATTGGTTGGTGGTGATGAACAGAGACTTGACTTGGGGTGGTGAATATGCAATACAGTATACAGGTGATGTATAGTAGAATTGTATACCTTAAACCTGTATAATTGTGTTAACTTGTGTCACCCCATTAAAGTCAATAAAAAGGAACACATTTAAAAATAAAATAAGAAGTGGTCATACATGTTCACAATGAAATACTACTTGGCCATTAAAAAATAAAATCTTACTATTTGCAACAGCATGGATATACCTAGTGAAATACATCACTTAGAAAAAGACAAATACCATATGATTGTATTTTTATGTGGAATTTAAAGACCAAAAAAATGAACAAACATAATTGTAATAGATTTGTAGATATAGAGATCTGATTGATGGTTGTCAGATGGAAGGGTTTTTAGGAGAGTGGATGAAAGAGGTGAAGGGATTTAGAAATACAATTTATAGTTACAGAACAGTCATGGGGATGTCAAGTTCAGCATAGAAAATATAGACAATTGATCACTTCATGTCATTGCCAACTTGCTCAATGTATTCTTAATACCCAAAACTTAATAGACCATTCTAGTCTTGCTTATTTAACAATATACAGGGCCATATGGAAATTTGAGGATTGCTGCTTTAAAGATTATTATGCTATCAAACTTAAATCTTATTTAATTTATGGAAAGACTAGAGCTGCTTAGCATTATGTGCATGTTTGTTGGACCTAAGTGGGGCTTCTGAGTTTTTTACTGGCTCAGATCTTAATAAATAAAAATTTTTCTCATGGTGGTAAAAATATAGTCATAGGGATGTAAAGCATAGAAACTATAGTCAATAATATTTTAACTAAGAATGGTGCCAAATAGGTACTTTAAATATCAGAAGAAATGCTTTGTAAAGTATATGATTGCCTAACTTTCATGCTGTACACCTAAAACTAAGGCAAAATAACATTAAATCTAAACTGTATATAAAAAATTCAGATAAATAGCTTTGCTTTAGTTTTCTAAAATTAAAAAAATAAAGACATCTCAGAAAAAAATTTAAAAACACAACTATTATTAATACACTAAGGGCTTAATGAATAAATTATTTAGCAGGTAAAAATAGATGGGCAATGTAAGCAGAAAGAAAAGTGTACCCAAAACAAATGCCTGAAATAAAAATGTAACACAAATAAAGAATTCCTTTGAATAGACAGAAAACATCTGAGGAAAGAATTTCTGGCCTAGGGGATGTATCAATAGAATCCCTTAAAACAGAAAGGCAAAGAAAATAAAAATTAAAAATAGATCTAAATATCCCAGGAATGTGGGACACCTATAAGAAAGTGTAACACAAACATGACAGGAATACTAGAAGGAGAGAAAGACAGAAAGTTACAAAAGAAATGTTTTACGTAATAATGATTTAGAATTTTCCCCAAATTAATTTGAGACACCAAATCACAGTTTCAGGAAGGTCAGAAACCACTGAGCAGGATAAATGGAAAAAAAACCCCTCCAAAACCAAAACATTACACCAGCATATTATTTTAAAATACAGAGAATAATAAATGAAGAAAAATTCTTTAAAAACCCACAGGGACAAACCACTTTACCTATAGGGGAATAAGACAAGAATTACAATTAATTTCTTCTCAAAACCACACAAGTAAAAAGGGAGCAGAGTAAAATATTTAGTGTTGGGAGAAAAAAATCACAAACCTGTGACAAATAGAGACTTGCATAAACAAAAATTGAAGAAATTTGTAATCAGTAGATATGCCTTACGAGAAATGTTGAAAGAAGTTCTTTTATTTTATTTTTAATATATCTTATTGATTATGCTATTACAGTTGTCCCAGAAGTTCTTTAAAAATATAGGGTGGAGAAGAAGTGGGTTTACTGTCATGAGAATAAATTGGTGCTTACAAAACAGTCACAGGGATGCAAAGTGCAATGTGGAGAATATAGTCAAAAATATTGTAATAATTATGTATGATGCCAGGTGGTTACTGGCAATATTGGGGGGACATTTTATAAAGTAAATGATTGTCTAACCACTATGCTGTACACCTAAAACTAATATAAAATAATATTGAATGTGATTGAAAATTCAAAAAGAGAGAAGTTCTTTAGAGAGAAAGTAAATAACAGACATCAGAAACTGGGAAATATATTAACAATGTACTTGATTATGTATGTATATGAATGTATTCTATATTATACAAAGGAGTTAAAAACAAACCCACAAAAAACCATGCACAAGAATGTGTATAACAGTCATATTCAAGCTTGCCAGAACTTGGAAGCTGCTAAGAGGTAAAATGGGTAAATAAATTGTGGTACATTCAGACCAAAGAATATTATTTAGTGCAAGCAAGCTAAAAAGCAAGGAAGACATGCAGGAACTTTAAATGCATATTACTATGTGAAAAAAAGCCAATTTCAGAAGGCTACGTATAGCATGACTTCAATTGTATATCACTCCAGAAAAGGTGAAACTATGAAGACACTAGAAAGGTCAGCAATTGCCAGGGGGTTCGTGGAGGAAGGGATGACTAGTTACAGCACAAAGGATCTTTAGTGCAGTAAAAACACTCTGTATCGTATTATAATGATACATCATCGTACATTTGTCCAAACCCTATGTGATGTGCAACACCAAGAGTGAATCCTAGGGTAAAGTGTGGACTTTGGATAACAATAACGTGCCAATGGAGATTTGTTAGCGTAGGCAGCTAGGTTGGATATTTTAAAAAGGCAGGAAGGAAACCGGCTGAGCCTGGTTAAATTGGGAAACCACAGTATCACAGACACTCCACAGAATAACTGGAATTGCTCCTCCAAACAGATTAAGATTAATGTCTGAGTACACAGGAAAGACCGGTTTTCCAATCACACCAGGGAACAACCAGTGAATTCTCCCAGACTAATGGGAGAGAGAAATGATTAAGTCGTTTTACTAAGTGAAGAGGGAATAGAAACCAAAATGGAGACCATAAAGAGGAAGAGAAAAACCTGGGGAAATCTGTGGAAAAGATTAGATAGGATAAAAATGCAAGCCTGGAAAAAGCCAGGAAAGAGATTGGATAGTTGGAAAGAAAGCCTGCCCTCTCCCAACCCCAAGGAAATATAGGGAAGCTTAATGAAGGCTCCAGTCTGTCTCTAGCAGTGCAGCCAGATTGCAGCCTTGATTGCAGCCTGCAAGAACTGGGTAGACACAGGCAAGAATAACCCTCTTCTGAGACTTCACACTACTACATGTGTAAATGATTGCAAACCTAATTAATACTGTTTGTTTAGAAGACATTAGTTTTCTGATACTGGTGTTTCCATTTTCCAACTTAAAATAGCCATGATGTCTTTTTCTAGAGTAGTAGATTTTTTTTTAAAATTCTGCCATTCCGGCTTCGAATCCATCAGTTTCAAAGGTAAGACAGTGATGAGCATGTTGGTGTGTGTGGTGCTGAGATCGCATTGAAGATGGCCACTCAGTAAAATCTACATTATGGAAAGTGTCCTTCACTCTCACCTTGACAGCAGATTTGTAACCTTCGGGGGTAATCAGGGCTAATCCCAAATAAATCATTTTATTATTATTTTGTATTAAATTTATTAGGGCGACATTGGTTAATAAAACCACAAATCGATCTTTTTATATTAAACAGGTGCTAAATTCCATAACAGTTTTTACCATCAAGGCTCTCTTACAAGGGCAAAAGACTGAAAAAAAAAATGTAAACTTCAGGGAACAGAAAGCCGTTACTTGCAGCAATCAATAGCCTTTCACTAGAAGAGCAAATCTGTTGGGCTTTCTTACCGCTAGCCAGGGCTCTGATTCCCATTTTAACCAACATTCATTTTCAGGGCACTTTGATTCCATGTCTCTCATGTGGAGGCAACAAGGTGATGGCCTCTGTTTGAACTCAAGTCCCGTGGAGAAAAAGATTCCCCAGCAGAGAAAATAAATACTTCCCAACTTCTTTGTTTGTCTTCCAGGCTCCCAGTGAGCACAGAACTCTTGCTCCCTCTGGGTAGCACTCTTCGACTCTCCCTGCTAATTAACCTCTCCTACCCGGTTGGCAAATGAGCTGCTGACATCCAGCCCTAAGCAACTAGAAAACACCAGGACAGCAGACTGGATTGTTAAATTCGTCCATTAAGCCTACAAGCAAAGAGGGCCTTCAGAGTTTTGCTTAAATGCAGTAGCGGGAGGTTGACATCACAGTCAGATAAGGGGGAAGAATTTGTGCCACACTCTCTAACTACTATTAGGACACAGTTTAGGGATATTTTTCATGTGGTAGAGGAGGCGAAAATAGTAGTAATTGAATTCAAGATCCTCACATCAGAATCTAGTAGATCTTTTTACAGTGCGAATGATCGCAAAAGATTTTGAGAAATGTTAGGGGCACTCTTGACGAAATTTTATTCTCCTTACCTCCCCTTCATCAATACAAATGGACCCCAAACCCAAAACCAAATAGCCATTTTTGCTTTAGCTAAGGGGTGAGGATAATGAATGCATGCCTGACAGGTTGTCAGGGCTGAGTGAATATTTGAGAACAAATGAGTGGTAAAACCCACAGTGCACCATGATATATGGAAGTACTGTAATTTTCAGAATACCCCTCCACCAAATAAGAAATCAGCTGTAAATAATTTACTTAAAGTGAAGCCTTAATAAAGCCAATTAAGAAAGAGATTTGTTTTGTCTTTTAATGTGAAAACCAATTTCTACTCTATGTGTGACCTGGTGGATAAATACATTTTTTTGAGACCTTCAAAATTGATGTTGCTTTAAAACAGAATCACCTAAGCATTTTCAATAGGCTGAGTATCAGAAGGGTTAATACATGATCATAAACATTTTATGAAACTCAGAAAGATATTGACGTTTGCTTATATTTAAAGCAAAAGATTCTGTTTTTTGCTTTTTCTCCATTTGCCTCTTTTCAAGTACGTACACTTTCTTCCTAATTTTACTCTTTTCTTTTCTTTTTCTGTTTTTGACCTTAGTATTCCTTGACTCTTTTACCCCAAAACAATTTGTCACATTCATATTTAAACATGACTGTTGACCAAACTGATATTTTACAACTTCCCATTTTGCATTCACTTTAAGGCTTACCTCATAAGACAATTATTCACCCACATCTTCCAATCCAAAGGATGGCAACCAGTCAAGTGCATCTATAATTCCATATTTTTTGATACTAACATATTCTTCTTTTGCATAAATGCATCTCTGCCAGACTTTTTCTTTATTTTGTGTATAATTCTTGATGGTTTAATAAAATCACAGATGTCTGGTATCACCCCTGCCCCCCCCCATTAATTGGTATTGATAACCTGGAATGCTACATGAATTCCAAGTGAGGGGTTCAGCAAAAATATTGGTAATTATGGATTACTGGTGTTTGCCATGAGCATACTATGGAAAAGTGCTTATAAATATTCTGTGCCTTTGCCAAATCATTCGTTGGCTCCTTTGAACTATATAACCATATAGTTAAAATTTTGAAATCCAAAATGAGCACTTTGTACTTAGACAAATGCACATAACATTTTTCTGAGCAATAGTGGGTATGAACAGAACTCTCTCATTGCCCTTTCGATTCTTCTGCAGGTTCTTTTTCTTCTCAATTTTCATAAATGTTGGTTACATTTAAAGCTTTTTCATAAGCCATTTCTCTTGTCAGTTTTTATTCTCTCGATAGGCAATCTTACCCCATGCTGAAAGTTCTCCTTTTTAAATGACCACCAGTGCCAAACTTTGATCATTTCGAAGTTACACCTGAGTACCTACCTAGTTGAATGGAAAAATTCTGGATTCTGAATCCAGAATGTTCTACCTAAACTTTTGAAATATCCCTTGGTAAATTAATCATTTATATATAAAAGTTATATACTTTCCTACCTAATTGTTTTATATTAATGAAACAACAGTCTAATCAATAAGCTTGTCCATTTTACTTCCAAATTTTTCTATTCCTAATGCACGAGAGCTCTTGTAGGTGCTCAGTTCCTACCCTTGTCCTATCCCAATTACCTCTGAATTACCTCTGAACTTGATCTTTCTCTTAGAATTTGTCTTTTCCTTTCAATCCATATTAAATACCATCACCAGTTATCTTATTTTAAAGCATAGTTATAGCTTATCATTCCCCTATTTAGAAACCTTTATAAGCTTCCTATTATCTATAGAATAAGGAAGAACTCTCATGCTGGCTGGCATTCAGGGTTTTCAGCAGTCCATTGCAATCCATTCATCCATCCATCCATCCACCTATTTATTCACCATCCAGCCAGCCATCCCACCTCTTCTTTTCTCTCTTGCTTCTTTCACCCTTCATCAAGTATTTCACTGAGTGATTATTATCTGTTCATCACTGTGCTAGGCCTTGGGAACACAAAGCCAAATAACATAGTTGTACTCTCAATCAATCTAGTAAAGTTAGATATGCATACAGAAAATTACCATACAATGTAGTGAATGGTATTACAGAGCTAAGGGCAAAGTATAATGGGAACACAAAGAAAGAAGCAACTAACTTTCCCGGTGGACAGAAAAGGATTGTTTAGATGAGAGTTCACCTGAAATGTGACACTGGTTTTGCCTATTAAAGGATCAAGAAGAGTTCCTGTAGTCCATATTACATATTCTTTTCCCACAATTTATGCACTTCCCAGCTAGACCAGATGGCTCTTTTCCTTGTGAACATAGACCTAAAGTACCTTTGATCATACGGTCAAAACTTGGTTCTCAAATGTCTGCCATCTAGAATAATTCAGTTCTTGACCAAGTTGTTCATGGAGAAAATATCTTGTTTTTTTTTTTTAAATAAAAGATTGGTTCTCAACCAGACATCCCTTTTATGCCAATACCTGTGTGATCAATCATACATCTTTCAGGTAACAAACAAAGGAGAGAATGCACAAATATGAGTATGATTTTGTTTTTGAACAAATTGCTTCTTAAGGAGACTTCCGTAATGAATTAAGTTCTCCTATGTTCATTAGGAGAACATAGGCTCCACTGTATTCTTTTCTCTTCACCTAGAAAACCTCCATCCCCATCTGTACTGGGTAGGAGAATGTTCCCATAAAACTCATGTTCACCGAAAAGTTTAGGATGTGACCGTATTTGGAAATAGGGTCTTTGCAGATATAATTCATTGGGGATCTTGAGTACATACTATATTGGATTTAGTATGGGTCTTAAGTTCAAAGTATGGGGTCCTTATGAGAAGAGAAGAGGGTACACAGAGACACATCAGGAAAATGATGTGTGCAAGTGAAGGCGGAGATAGGAATGATGTGCCTAAAAGCCAGGGAAAACCAATCATTGCCAACAATCACCAGAAGCTCGGAGGTCTGAACAGATTCTCAAAGCCTCCAGGAGGAAAGAAACCTGTTGGCACTTTAATTTCATACTTCTGCTCTCCTGAACTGTGGGAGAATAAATATCTGTTGTTTTAAGCTGCCTGGTTTGTGGTAATTAGCTCCAGCAGTGGGGAGAAACTAAGACATCACCTTAATCCCTTGCTTTTCTATCTGATCATTAAGATCTCAAAAGCCACTTTGTTCCATTAAGATTTGTCTATTGCTTCTTCTCCACCAGCAAATTAGATGTTTCATGCAATCTGTCCTTTCTTTGAGCTCTGTTTGTGACTCTTCTGGAAGTTTACCTTTTACCCTTCATTTGTCATTTTTTATGACCTTCCCATTTACCAGATTGCAAGGTTTTTAAATGGTGTTAACCTAGTTATTCCTAGCACTTTCTTGGCCTAAGTTCCTTCAAAAGCAAAACATGAGAAAAAATGTATGTGTTTGACTAGTTTTAAGAGTGTTGTGCATAATAGGTGCCCAATAAAACCATACAGAAAACGATCAATAAATGTTAGGCTATATGAATGGCTAAAGCAGAGACTTACATGTTATAAATTCCTGGATGACAGATGTCCTTTTTATTCAGTATAAACCTATTATGTATGATGTATATGACATGTTCTCAATAAATATTTGTTTTATCAATACGAATCATGAATGATTTCAATTCAAAGGGCTTCACCCAGTGTGGGTTCTTTGTTCTATGATGGTCCTCTGCTCCACTGATCTGCATGGTCTCCCCTGATCAGAGAGAGCAAATAATAATACCAAAACTCCCAACAGATTGCAATCCTTTTCTAAATCACTATTAAGTTTATGTGATCATGATGTAAACAAATTAACACATATATCAAATCATATCTAATTGATTCTGTGGATAAAATTAAAAGTTTATTGTTCACCTCTAAATTTTATTCAAATTTTTAACTTATGATTTTTAAGACATAAAATTGAGCCCCTAAGTGATTTACCCAAGGTCACACAGGCAGTAAATAGCAAAGCCAGAATTTAAAATTGGATTTACCTGATTCCAAAGCTCATACTGTTTTCAATCTTCTAAGTTGACTTGGCTTCAAATCACTTGACTTTTCCTTATCTTAAAATCCCCTACTTACCAGTTCCAGTTGATTCCTTTATTTTTTACTATTCTGCTAGCTTTGAATTTTCTCTAGGCTTCTCACTATATTGTGATAGGAATGCCACCCACTTATGCTGTGCTGACCTTCGTCTGGTCCTCGTCAAAGTGATTTTACCTTCATCATCTCTTCAGGGCATTTGCCCTTTCTTTGCCACCTTTCAACACCATATGGCACATTCTTATGACACATGGCTTCCATACATCCCGCCTCCTTATGCTCACCATTCTCTTAATCCCCCTTAGATCCACCCTGACAATTTTTCTCTGCTCTTAGATTTCTGATCTCTACTTTCATCCCAGGTTTCAGTGCTGTGCCCTCTTCTTTCTTATTTCGTGGCAGTCTTTCTTATTTCGTGTCACTTACAGTTAACATTGCAACATATGTCTATAATTCCTGCATAGTGTTAGGAACATCCATCACTCTGCTGACACCACGTAAATTTTATGCATACATTACAGACTTTGGAGGAATCTAAAGGACACTTCCATCCAAAATGGGCTGACATTGTTTTCACAAGTTGACTTGGGGGTACATCAATTCCCTACAAAGCAGCATCATCTGATCATACAAAGAATCCTGAGATGAAGGGTTTTTATTAACTTTCTAGAGATTAAATTACATATGTATTCACAAACAAAATTTAACATGAAAAAAACCTATACCATTATTCCTTTGTGTCCAAATTTGTATTATGTACTTTATAATGTTGAAATGTTCAGATGAATAATGGACATCCATATACACAAAATCTAAATTTAATAATTGTTAACTTTTGCCACATTTGCTTAATGTAGCTAAAAATATGTGTATATTTCTTTTTTTAAATGAACTATGTGAAGGTCAGTGAAAGACATCAGGATGATCCAATATGTATCTGCTAAGAATGAGAAAATTTTTATTTATAGTCATAATGTCATTATCATACCTAAGAAATTAACAAAAAATGTATAGTGTCACCTAAACAGTTGTTCATATTCAAATTTTCCCAGTTGTTCCTAAATGTATTTTCTGGCTTCAAGAAAAATTCAGGATCAATGAAGCTTCATATAATATGTTTAGATATTTTGGCATGTTCGTCTTTTTTTCACTTATAACAACAGTCTTACTGCCCATTTTGTATGACCATACATGACAAAATCAGATTCATTTCCTTGTAGAACGTATCACATTCTGGAATCCTCTGAATTATATTTTTATGTCATCGTTTAATTTTCTTCTTATTCTTTTATTTATAATTTATAGAATTATAAATTAAAGCACTAAGTAGGTTCTGGTCAAACATGTTTGAAAGGCTGTGTCATGAATAATGATGTATATTTCAAGTCACCTCACAACAGGATGTATATGTGGACCCCAGGAGCAAAGAGTCATTTAATGTTAATCCTAAGAAGTAATTTTTCTATTGAGATGGACTCCACATGATCAGCTAAGGTCCCAAATTTTATAAAGAATAACAACTTGTTGGTCATTTACTGACAGGGGCTTTTCATGTACACTGTTTAGCAGAAGAACCTCAGACTGAACTCTTGGGCTTCCTATACTAGGCCTGCCCGTTTATGCAGTCTGAGTCAGATACTGTGGGAAACTGTAGTATCAGCTTCCTACCAATGAACTTATACTTGCCCCATTCAATCAGAACTGCACAATTTGGATACACCATTCCCATAAAATAAATATAATTGAGGAGCTTGCACTAAAAAAAGTGTCCTCCACTTTGCCTTGATGGAACACAATTTAGCTTGCTACCTGAATCTGTGTCTACTGAGTTGTAGCCATTTTTGCTCGAATAAATGCTTTTTATTCTTTATTACAGTCTAAAATTAATTTTGGTTTGCACATCTAATATCAGGTTTGTTCTACATTTGGTCACTGGTTAGGGTGGAAAAAGCCAGATATCTCAACATCATAAAGGTACTTTTTTCCCCATTGCAATTGGCATGTGGTTTGTGAAATGACTCTTTGGCAGAGACTGTGAATAGTCAGTTCCTTCACCCAAGGAACTGAGCTCAGCAGAGTGCACCACTGGGACTTAGGAATACAGAACAAAACAGTCTCCTGTTGAAGGTAATGCTGCCCAAGCCTGCAGCTGCGGGAAAACTGGTTCTTGTTGCAAAGCCTCACAGTTCAACGTCTGTCTAAGTGTCTCTGCCTATGGTTTCTCCAGAGAAAGAGTGCAACAAAACTCCCTATTTGGTGCAACCAACAGTCTTTTCTGCCAGCTTCAAGCTTTGCAAGTTGGTGTCACTAGTAATTGGAGGACTAGGTTAATGTACTCCCCATGCATGTGCTATAAGAGTAGCAGTGCCTGATTGTGGGAAGATGGTGCCTGAGAGCAGTGTGGGTTAATGACTCAGGACCGGGACCTCAGTGGCTGACCTTCCAGATCTCTCTACGGGACAATGCCACCAAGATCTTCTCCTTATGGTTCCCATATGCTCTGAGTTACCTCCCCTCTGCCAGAGCTCCAGGTGAGTGCCCAAGGGCAAGTTTCTGTGTGGCTGACCCTGTAGGAGAGCACCTAGAATTCTAACAGATAGACGCTTTCCCCTTCCCAGTGTACAGAGTCCCCACTGATTTTCATTGCCAGATGCCACATAGGCTCCACTTCACTGCTCTGGTGCTCTGGGAAGGGGGTGGTCCTGGCAGGGGATTGTGACCACATGCATCTCAGAGGGAGCTTTTACAGCTGAAATACCCCTCTGTTCCCTCAGCCACCACATGTGTGCATAGCCCGGCCCCCTGCCCCGTGTCTCTATCCATTTCCCAGTCTCTATGTAGCTTCTTCTATAAGTTCTTGGACAAAATATTCCTGTTCAGCTATCCTTCAGTTCATCATTTCAGGTTGATTACTCTATAATTTTGACATAAATCCAGTTTGGTGTCAGGAAGAGGTGAGAATAGCTCCCACCTGCTCTGCAGATGGCCTGATAAATCCCTCCCAATAAATTTGATTTAAAAATAATAAATAAATAAATAATCTCTAGAAATTAAAGAACCATTAAAAAAACTAAAAATAATCCCTTTACTTTTTTCCATTAAGCTCCCCAACTCGACTCCCCTCTGAGATAAAGGGATCAGGCAAAGAAAAAAAACCTCAGACACTGACAACACAGTATGGAAATTAGCAGAGGGAAGGAGGGTGGAAGCAGATAGAAGAGGGTGAAATGGGGATAAATGAGGATGGAAGGAGACTTGACTTGGGGTGGTGAACACAATACAATATACAGCTGATGTATTATAGAATTGTACACCTGAAACCTATATAATTTATTAGCAATGTTACCCTGATAAATTCAATAAAACTTTGAAATATCACAAAAAGAAAAAGAATCCCATCCACCGGGGAGAAAGACAAATTACAGGCACACTTTCACCATGTTGATTGTTCTTAAATATGGGAGGTTAAAGATGCCCTTGAATGTCTGATAAAAAGTATGGATTATCTGCCTGGAAAAATTTACAATACTTTGCCTGCAATTTGGGGTATTTATTGATCTGCTTATGTCCACCTTTAGTTAGTTATACATGAACCTGGGGGGAAAACCTGCACTCACACAGCCAAGGCTGTAATGAATAGAAAGGGAATGAAGCACTCTATCCCATTCAACATTTCACCAGAGACATGTTTATGGATGACTGTCCTATATAACCAATAAAATATTTAACCCAGCTCTTTAGGAATCCACATAAAAAGCCAAGAATATTTTAATGATGAAAATTGTGTCAATTGTAGACATTTCCCCACAGCTTCTAAAGTAGTGCAATTAGGATGGAGTTAGAAAAAAAATGGTGACAAGATTTCAGTCTGGCAGAAACAGTCGCATAAACCAGATTTTGTAAAGACCACAACATTTTACAAACCATTCTAATGAGCAATGGGCTGGAAGTGGCTATTCATGGCAGTGTAAAATCTTGGTTGCTTGCTTAAGAGTTGTTTCCTTACTGATAAGTCATGGAAACATTATTTTGTGAGACTGCTGATACCATTAATTTTTAAATGAACAAAAATTGTATTGGACATTTATGAAAGTCCATGACCAACATTCATAATCTCTCCTCTAAAGTTGAAATAACTGATAATTGGTTTCTGGTTTGGGAGCTCACTTTTTTCAATCTCAAATGACTTTAATAATTTGGTTTTGTTCTGCATGTACACTTATGGGGAGTTACTAAAGTTTCACTTGTCAGCAAGCCTTTATTTCTCAAGGTTCAGTGCTAACAAACAGTCCTTCATTATGGTCTTTACTATGACCTTCAAGGCCTTTGCATTGTGACCTAAATCATCACCAACTATTTTTAGACACCTTGCTATTTTCTGCAAGGTTCAGCACTTTCGCCTTTAACCACATTGTGTGAGTTGCCTGCGGGGCCATTTCCAGCACTTGTGCTTAATGAAGAGCTACTTTTTCTTCAAAGTTGAGCTCAGCTTGTCACTCCATCAAGAAGCGTTCTTTCATTTCTGCAGGAAGACACAGTCTCTTCTGTTATTCATTGCCAGAGCTTTTTGTTGGCAGAAAGGTAAAGTGGAAGGAAGGAAGGAAGGAAGGAAGGAAGGAAGGAAGGTGGAGAGAGAGGGAGTCAGAGAGGGAGAGAGGGAGGGAGCAAGAGGAGGAGGGAGAGAGGGAAGAAATGGCAAGTGAATGCTGCATTTCTTAAAAATGTTTTTAGCACTTAGGATATTGAAACTTGTAATAAACAGAGATTTTTGGACTTAATCCAATCAATATTTTAATATTGTCTATTTCTTAATAGTCATATGACAATGGAAATTTACTTCACTTCTCTGAGCATCAGTATTCACATCTGTTAAACGAAGATCATAACACTTACTTCCTAGGCTAGTGATGAAGGTTTAAATAGATTGATGTTTGTGACAGCCCTTATACATGGTAGGCATTTTCAGATGTTAGTTCTCCCTTTCTGCCGCTCCCTACTCATTGTCCCAGAGAAGTTTACCTCAAACCAACTCATTCCTATGACTGAGTGCCACATGAGCAAAAATTATTCCTGTTTTCTTCTAGGCACAGGGCCTGGGATAAAGCTGGTGTATAAGAAATCATTATTTTAATTAATTAACCACTCTAAGGTATTTTTTTATTTATTTATCCTTAGAGGAGAAGGGAAGGAGAGAAGGAGAGAAACATCAATGTATGGTTGCCTCAGGTAAGTCCCCCACTGGGAACTGGCCTGCAACCCAGGCTTGTGCCCTGACTGGGAATCGAACCACGATCGTGTGGTTCGCAGGCCCTCGCTCAATTCACTGAGCTACACCAGCCAGTGCACTCTAAGGTATTTTAAAATGCCTTTGGCCTCTTCAGACTTTATATTTTCACAACAGAATATATAGTGTAGATAAATGTGAGACTTCTTTGGAAAATGCAGACTATTCTGCTATTATTTTAATTTTCAGAAAGCAGAATGATATAACAATGAGTAGTTAGGCTCTAGATTCAGACACCTAAAATCTGGCTGACCTAAGTTATTCAGTACTCTGCACCTTGGTGAGTAATTGTAAAACATACCCTATATGGTTTATGTGATAATGAAGTGAGATAATACTGCTAACACTTAGCATGGTACCTGATACATAGTAGGGAGTTAATACAAATTTAGCTAGAAATGATTACAGAGTTGGTGGTTGATGTTTAAAGGTAATAAATGATTAAAGAATAGCTGTTTTAATTTTTTAGAAGAATCTCTATGGCTATGGTTTTACAGGTGTAATAGGCTGGTATTTTCTTCAAATATCTGTAACACATAGTTTCTTATGTAGTAAATATTTTATGAAAAATGTCTACAGAGAATCTATTATCTTATTTGTAAAAATAGGCACTTCTAGAGTAAAGCATTTACTTGTATTTGAGGAGTCCTTTGAATTTAGAGTGATGTATAGAGGTTCCTATGTACTAAGGTGTTATGGGTAGTATGAGAAAAGCAAGTATGGGGTACAGTAGGTTCACAGTCAAGAAAATGCTTGATTCTTCCTTGGTAGTTAGAGGGAAGGATTAGAAAAATCTTCATAAAAGAGATGATATTTCAGCTAAATCGTGAAGAAGCATTTTTGCCACTCCATTTGATTTTACATGTGGTTAAGTAGGAGCCCCTAGTGACCACCAGAAAGAGAGGAAACCAATAAGAAGAAAATAAGAGAAGTCAAGAAAGAGAGAGATTGACTAGTATTCCATTGTGTATATGTACCACATCTTTTGTCATTAATCTATGACGGACACTTTGTTGTTTCCATGTATTCCCCACTGTGAATAGTGTTGCAATAAACAAAAGGATTCATATATTTTTGCAAATAAATGTTTTCACATTTTAAGAAGATACCCAGAAGAAGGGTTGACTACTCAACCATGAAAGAAGATGAAATAGTGCCATTTGTGTTAACATGGATGGATGTGGAGAACATCATGTTAAGCGAAATAAGTCAAACAGAAAATGCCAAGAACCATATGATTTTACTTCTGTGTGGAACATAAAACTGAAAGCAAGAAGTGAAGTACCAAGAGAAACAAACAAAAACTCATAGATAGACAACAGTAGGGTAGTTATAAGAGGGAAGGGAATTGTAAAGGGTAAAAGGAGTCAAATATATGGTGATAGAAGATTTGACTTTAGGTGGTGAGTACACAATGCAATATGCAGAGGATGTATCATAGAACTGTACACTTGAAACACAACATGATTGTATTAACCAATATCTCCCCAATAAATTTAATTAAATTAAAAAATAAAACTAGAAGAAAGGAAGGGAGAGATTAGCAGTTGTTAACTGTTTGCAGCGGGATGACTTCTAGGCTGTAGGTTAGGGTAGAAACCAGAAGATAATGTTGAGGAAGATAATTTTAAAATACATGTATCTCCAAATTAGTAGAAAGATGAGCTATGAGAGTACTTCTATAAATCCTTTAGAAAATTTTAGCATAGTAATCTCAAGGAAGAGTAAATTCAAAGGATATCATCAACTGAGTAGTATTTCAAATATGGGCTTTCATTTTTAAAAGAATGACATTTTTTCTATTACACTCTTTAGGCCTTGATTTAATACAACAGGAAGAAAAGAAGGAAGGAAAGAAGAGGAGAAGGAAGGAAGGGAGGAAAATAAAGAAAGGGAGGAGAAGGAAATTTCATTATCAATGAAAACAAAAACATATTTACAACCTTTCTTTACAAGTTATGAAGAACATTTGTCAAATACTAAAAAACTTAGATGAGAAAAAGGAACTCACAGTTGTTATATACTCTGCCAGACTTCAGGCAAGAAGAGATTTCTTAAAATAAAGTGGCCACATTTTTATAAGTTCATTCATTACACCTTTGAATAAAGTAATAAAATGGAGGATTTTAGAAAGGTCATAGGAAAAGAGGACAATGTCCTCACAGTGATCAAATTGATAGGGCAGATGGGAGAAATAGAATTAAAGCACAAATGATATCAATATACCTTTTTATGATGAAATTTATAACATTCTTATAAAAGATGTCTGCTAGAAGTATAATTTTTAAAAAAGAGGAAAAGCAGTGAAAATCAAGTTATAATCTCTGAAAGCAAATTACCGTATTTTTCAGACCATAAGATGCACCTAGGTTTTAGAGGAGGAAGATAGAAAAAAAAGTTTGAAACAAAAAAATGTGGTAAAATGTTTAATAACATAAATAACATAATATTTCATCAAATGTAAATGTAAACAGAACTCAACAGCAGCATTAACAACCATAATTCCTCCCAATTTGGGGGGGGGAGGGAAGTGTGTCTTATAGTCTGAAAAATACGGTATTTACGGAGCTTCACTTATAGGCCACTCTGATCTCCTGAGAAACAAAAACCAAAGACAGCTGCCCTGGATAACATAATGACAAATGTGTTGAGAAGGTGTTAAAGAACATAAATGTGATTTAAATCTTGTTACCAATCAAGCTGAATCAATTTAATACTCCTCTTTCATTGGCAAGTAAATATTCAGAGTCGAATTCACATTTAAAGATAAGTAGTATGTAGAAAGAAAACTATGAGGGAATAGTACAATGTAAATAAAAATAGCTCTCTGAAATTGCTACTATAGCCTTTCTAACAACAACAACAACAAAATCCAAGAGAGAAAAAGAAAGAAACAAAGGAAGAGAGAAAAAAAGATGATCAGAAATAGAAAGCAAAAAGAGTTGATGGATCTTAAGAAAGAGCTGGAAGTACTGATAATTATTAAAGTAAAACAGAAATATAAAGAAGCACAATAAAATAAAAGTATGAAATGGAAAATAAAAAACCATAAAAAGAATTAAGGGGAATAGGATAGCTATAGATGACAAAGGAGATTATATTTCTGGAAAAACAAGAAAAAATGAATGAATAAATTTAACAGATACATTAACTTGTAGAGCCCAGAGATGAGGACCCCTTACTCGCAGCTTAAACGGTTGTGGGATCTGCTCTATGTAGTACTTCTGTGGAGGAATTACCAATAATAAATACTCTGTGGACTCCTAAAAACAAGTAAGTAAATAAACAGACATCCTACAATGCATACGTACATGCATGCATGCATACATACATACATAAATTTAACAGACACAAATAAAAGTTTTCTGAAATAAAGACCCAAATCTATAGCTTGAAAGACATACTGGTTATGCATTACACATAAATTTTTAGGTTTTCTGTATTAACAAATAACTTTGCTTAATAGCCGTTTAAAAAAGCAAATCACTTTCAAGCAGAAATATAAATAATAAATTCTCACAAGTTAATTGCAGGAAGAATGGGACAATATCTGTAAGACCCAAGTAATATGGTGACAAAAGAATTTTAGAACTAACAAATTTGTCCTCCAGACATAAAGTCAAGAGATGAATATTCTCAAGTACACAGAAACTCAGAAAGTACTGTATCTATGAATTTATGTGTCAAAGCTAAAGGTAAGCAAATTATTCCAGCATCATTTTAAAGCTTAAAGATTCATTGTTTTTGCAGAATTGTAAAGCTTGAAAGAATATTTTATTTTACTTAGCAAATCTCCCCACTGGAATGCCATACCTTGTCTCCATTACACATATAATTATCACAGTGTTAATATTTGTTGAATAAACACAATTTATCCTTGAATATTTGTCCTGTGATGTGGTGTCATGGAAATCTGATTTGTTTTCAAGGAGGAAGCAAACCTACTGCAAATACGTGTTTAAACCTGACAAGAAACACTCTGTTGCAAATGTCTCAGGAGAAATGTTATTTGTATGTTAATCAAATAATATAACATTTTAACACAGAAGTCTGATGAACATCTAAAAAATGTATTAAATTATGGTTTAGCCTTTAAATAAGTTGACAGTTATCTAACTAAACTGGGTCTTCAAACAGAAAGGATTGGGAGAGAAGAGAAAAAATCAGGACACATGAGAGTTAATGGAAGGAAATAAATGAATGATGATTAACATGAGTAGTTATAAAATAAATGCATCTGGGGAACTGCTGATTGAGTTTAGAAGTATTGGGAAAATCTATGTATGTCATGATAAAATAATCAAGACATAATTAAAGGGACATTGTCTTGATTTATAGTTTAGTTGGTATGCTTCTCTGTAACAATTAACTAGTGTTAAGACAAGGTCGTTAATGTTGAGACAGAGAATATCTCATAGACTTAAGTTTACTGAACCTTAGCCTCCCATATTTGAAACTTTAATATACCAAGTTAATTGTATCTGATTAAATTATTAATGATGTTACAATAACACAATTGCTGTTGAAGTCATTGTTTATTGGAAAAAAATGAGCAAGCCACATTGGCATTTCAAGAATAATGAGTATTTCACTCACAACAGGCAAGAGGGTTCAACAGATCCCCTGGACTGATCTGGTGTGAAATAATTGCATTGATGACTTTCTTCAGGTTGTCATCACCAAATATGGCCTGACAATTATTTTGAACAGCTGTCCGCTGTTATTGTGCATCTATTTATAAAGCTGTCCTCTTCAAAAAAGCTGGGATCTTATGAGCATCTGTCTGCAGCCAGGTTCTGTCTCTCATGAAAGATAATATTTTGTAGATCTTAGTTCTCAACAGCTTTCCCCCTTACCACAACCAATATTCAACATCATTTTCTGAACCTTATTTATTTATACATTGTTTCTATTAAAAGATCAATCCCACAGAACCAACAGGAAAACAATCCTGAATTAATTAAGCCATGACTGGCTTCTGTCATAATGCAAATCAAATAATATTGTGTCTTATGCCTGGATTACAAAGTCTATTTTCAAATAAGTATGAGATGACAACAATGCTTCTTCAACTGCTGGCTTCCTCTTGTAGAACTTCATGAGTTTGTTATGCTTTATAGGTGCAATTAAGTGACAATAAATAGTAGAAGTCATCAAAAACTACTTCAAATTAAAAATAACATGTCTGGAAGAGTTGACATAGAATATTTCTGCTTAAATACATATTATTTAGATGTGTGCCTTTAAAATAATTAAACAAATATTAGCAGGAGATGATGGTTTGGTGGTTGTATGTTTTATTACTCCTAACTTCGGGTCAAGATGGCAGAGTATACAAATGCTGAGCTTCCCTCTTCCCATGACCACATCAAAATTATAACTAAATTATAGAACAGGCACCCTTGAAAACCACCTGAAGACTAACTGAATAGAACTCTTAGAACTAAGGATATAAAGAAGCCACATCAAGACTGGCAGGAAGGGCAGAGACAAGAAATGGACTGGTCCCATACACTCATGTGGCAATTAAGATTTGGGAGTGATATTTTGGCTGTGGAGAACCCTCTGAGGAGTGAGGGGTCTCAGGCTCATACAGGCTCCCTAGCCAAGAGGAGGCCTCATAATAGTAGGCTGCGAAAATCAGCAGGGACACAGACAGCATGAGATGGAGGACTTCTGTAGATCCAGAGGTCCTCTTAAGGGACAATACACAGACTCATTTGTCCACATATGCTCATCTAAGTAAGCTCCAGAGAAGAGACACCAGCTTGAAAAGAGCAAGGAACATAGGGAAGGAACTGAATTGTACGGCCTTAGGGTAAGACCTGAAGAGGTGGCACTGTGGGATTCAAGTGCCAGTAGTTACTGTTGCTCCTTTGTCGAGCCCTCCCACCACACAGCCAGGCGCAGAGAGAAATGTTGGTGTCATTGTTTCTCTGCTGAGCCCTCTCTCCAAAAGTCTGCAGGTGCTGACAGGTGCCACATCTTAGTCTGCACCAACTTGGCTGACACCACTGTCACCCCATCTTATGGTTCTTTGAGATCTGCCCCGCTCAATTCACACATCTAGCCCAAAACATTTGCAGAGGCTCATCTACTCTAATGGCCAGAAGACGCAATCAAAAGAAGAATGTATAAAGGAGAAGTAGAATATACATAGAATGGAATATTACTCAGCCATAAAAAAGTATGAAATCTTACCATTTGTGTCAACACATATGGACCTAAAGGGTATATTAAGTGAAATAAGTCATACAGAGAAGGATAAACACCATAGTATCTCACTTATATGTGGAATCTAGAAAACAAACAAACAAAATGGAAGCAGACTTATTTGTATAGAGAACAAACAGATGGTTGCCAGGTGGGAGGGGTTTGGTGAGCCGGGTGAAAAATGTGAAGGGATTAGGAAGCACACATTGGCAGTTAGAAAATCATGAGGAAATAAAGTACAGCTTAGGGAATGTAGTTAACAATATTGTAATAACTATGTGTGGTGAAATGTGGGTGAAAGACGTATTAGGGGATCAGTTCATGTGTGATATAAATGTCTATCAGGTGTACCACTGTGCAATACATCTGAGACTAATATAATTGTGTATGTCAACTATAATAAAAAGATTGTAATTTTTAAATACTAAGAAAAAGACGATACTCCGGTATCTGTTCCAGATTTGGTCATTTACTAATATAATTTGAAAGCTGAAGCTAGGAAAATAAGTATCTCATTAAAAGTGTCCAGAAATATACTGTACAAGGAATGAAGAATATTCTACATCAGCACTGTTCAATAGAACTTTCTGACATGATGTCATGTTCTACATGTGCCACTCACCACATGTGACTATTGAGTATTTAAAATTTAAATATTGTAACTGAAGAACTGAACTTTTACTTTATTTTAATTAATTGAAATAGAAATAGCCATATGTGTCTAGTGGCTTACCATATTCCCAACTCTATTTAATAAGCTCAAATTCTCTGAAAAAATATAAACCTTAATTTTATTTGTGGGATCAATAAATGAGCCAACTACATAAATATGTGTATTTACATTTTATATGAAATTATCATTGGAGATGGTTGGTTTTTTACCTATAATAAAGTATGCTCCTGGAATGTTTAGTCTTTTCTGTGCTATTATTTCATTCATATTTCTTAAGTTTCATGAATGCTATAGTTACAAAACTTGGAGGTTGAATAAAACTAAGAAATAAGTTAGTCTGACTCCATTTTAGAGATAAGTACAATGATTCCAAAAAGTTTTTGACATGACTTCTCCAAGGTAATCTGGTCTTTTGAGAAGAAAGGTTAAAACTAGTAACTGTTTTTTCCTTAGAGAAATTTTTGTATTGTTGTTCAATTACAGTTGTCCCAGTGTTTCCCCCCATTGCTCCCCCCTTCTCTGCCCACTCCCCACTCCCTTAGTCAGTCCCCACCCTGTTGTCCATTAGCATGGGTCCTTCGTACATGTTTCTTGACTAGACCCTTCCCCTTCTTTGCCCCATTATCCCTCTCCCTCTTCCCATTTATGTGCACATTTCAGTGGAATTAAGTATATTTGCAGTGTTGCACAATCATCACCACTATCTATTTCCTGAATTTTGTCAGGAGGCAATGGGATGGAGCTCCAAAATTAATTTTTACATATTTTAAAATTTCACTTACTTGAATAAGCAAACTCATAAAAACAGAAAATAGAAATGACCAGGAGCTAAGGGAAGGAAGAAATGGAAAAACTAATATCTTTGCACTTTTCTCAAATATCCTTTCCTTCTGAGGGCTAAGTAGTCCAGTGACTATAATTTAAACAAAGAAATCCTCTTCGTTTCAGTACCACAAATGTGCCATTTTAATTGTATATACTACTACTAATGATAATGATAATATAATTCTGGTTAATGAATATTTCATAGAGCCCAGACACTGTCCAAAGCACTTTGTATATACTATCTCATTAGTTTTCACAAGCCTTTGAAGTGGACATCAATTACAATTCTTACTTTATAGATGAGAAAATTGAGGCACAGGGAAGCTAAGTGGTTTGCCTAATAGTCACAAACCTAGAGAACAGCAGGATAATTATTTTAAGTAATTGGAGACTATATGTTATTATTTTTATTACTTACAGTAATTACTCAGCAATTAAACACATTCTTTCCTATTCTGGTCCCACTCTTCCCTGTTCCAGTTCTGTAACCTACCGCTAAATAACACTGAACTAAGACCTGGAACAAACAGGTCAGTACTTCATTATTTCCAGATATAGTCTATCCACTCCAGTCTTTGTTCTCTTGTGCTTCCTTCTTCCCCATTCACTCATCAGAGAGTCCCATTGTGCTTTAGCCTATGCTGTGTACTAAATTTGCCCTGATCAAGGAACAAATAAACTCCATTAATGAAACCAATAAACTTTCCACCCACTCTTTATTAGCTCTCTCAGAAGCTCAGTGGTGTCAATCACTCCCTTTTACCTCAAATAGTTGATGTTCTGTTTTGTGGGGAAGAATAATATTATCTTTATTTCTTTACTGTTTTCTTTGGCTTTTCCTTGGAAGTAAAACTTACTGTTTTTTCCCTGCTCCAACCAACCCCTAAAATATTACTATTTCCCAGAGTGTTTTCTCACTCTTTCTACAGTGATTTGATCCATTTTCATCATTTTAGATATGCTTTATGCTCTGAATTCCCAAATTTAAACCTCAAGCAAAGTTTTCTCTAGTCTTCTATATACAATCCTCCATGTGATGTTTCTATTTGATGGTTTCCCAGGCATCATGATTTTAGCAGATTAAAAACCACTTAAGTGGTTCCCCTCAATTAAATGTTCTTCTACCCCTTCCAGCATAATATTTGATGCCACCTAAAAGGACTCCCAGCTAAAAGAAGTCCTGTTTATAGCTCATCTTTCTTTCTCCTTTTCTTCTCAAATTGTGTCAATTATACTAAAATATATTCCTAAATTATTCTTATTTTTCTAACTTGGTGCAAATCACAATCAAATGTCTCTTGAAACAGACAATTTCAATAATATTTTGAGGGTTTCCTGTGCTTTATTTCATTCTATTAAATCTGGTCTTGAAGACATAAACAAATAAAAACATATACTGTGTTCATAAATTGGAAGAATTAACATAATCAAAATGTCCATACTACCCAAAGCAACTTACAGATTCAATGTAATACCTATTAAGGTACCAATGGCATATTTCACAGACAGAACAAACACTTCAAAAATTTGTATGGAACCATAAACAATCCTGAATAGCAGCTGCAATTTTGACAAAAAGAACAAGGTAGGAGGGATCACAATACCTGATACCAAACTATATTACAAGGCCACTGTAATCAAAACAGCCTGGTACCGGCATAAAAACAGGCACATAGACCAATGGAACAGAACAGAGAGCCCAGAAACAAACCCAAATCTTTATGGGCAACCCATATTCAACAAAGGGGGCAGTAACATACAATGGAGTAAAAATAGCCTCTTTAACAAATGGTGTTGGGAGAACTGGACAGCTATGTGCAAAAAAATAAAACTTGAGCACCAACTTACACCATACACCAAAATAAAATTCAAGGTGGATAAAAGACTTATATATAAGCTGTGACACCATTAAAATCCTAGAGAAGAACATTGGCAGGAAAATCTCAGATATTTCATGCAGCAACATTTTTACTGATATGTCCCCTAGAGCAAGGACTATAAAGGAAAGAATAAACAAATGGGATCTCATCAAAATTAAAAGCTTCTGCATGGCTAAGGAAAGCAGTATCAAGATAAAAAGAGAAGCAACTGTTTGGGAAAACATATTTGCCAATGATACCTCAGACAAAGGTTTAATCTCCAAAATATACAAAGAACTTAAACAACTCCACTCTAATAAGACAAGCAACCCAATTAAAAAATGGGCAAAGGACTTGAACAGACACTTCTGCAAGGAGGACATACAGAGGATTCAAAGACACATGAAGAGATGCTCAATATTGCTAGCTATCAGAGAGATGCAAATTAAAACCATGATGAGATACCACTTTACACCAGTCAGAATGGCCATCATAAACAAAGCAACAAACAACAAGTGTTGGAGAGAGTGTGGGGAAAAGGGGACCCTAGTTCACTGTTGGTGGGATTGCAGACTGGTACAACCACTATGGAAAACAGTATGGAGTTTTCTAAGAAAACTAAAAATGAACGTGCCTTTTGACCCAGCAATTCCACTGTTAGGAGTATTTCCTAAGAATTCTGAAACGCCAATTCGAAAGAACTTATGCACACCAATGTTCATAGTAGCACAATTTACAATAGCCAAGAGTTGGAAGTAACCTAGATGCCCATCAGTAAATGAATGGGTCAAAAAACTATAGTACATTTACACAATGGAATTCTATGCAGCAGAAAGAAAGAAGGAGCTCCTACCCTTTGCAACAGCATGGATGGAACTGGAAAGCATTATGCTTAGTGAAATAAGCCAGGTGGTGAAAGACAAATACCATATGATCTCACCTTTAACAAGAATCTAAACAACAAAACAAACAGCAAGCAAAATATCACCAAAGACACTGAAATACAGAACAGGCTGACAGGGACCAGAGGGGAGAGGAGAAAGAATTTCAGGGGAAAAGGGAAAGAATTCACAGGAACAAGTATAAAGGACACATGGACAAAAACCAAGGCTGGGGTGGGAGGTGGGAAATGAGAGGGAGGTGGGGAACACTGGGTTGGGGGGAAGGCTGGGATGGGAGTACAAGACAGAAAACTGTACTTGAACAATAATGAAATAAATTTGTTAAAATCTGGTCTTTATTAAGATAATCATATTGGTGGTTTTTTAAAATATGTCACATTATATCATTTTCCTTGCTTTTTAACCCTTAAATGGTATCTGATTACATTTAAAATGAGTTCAGAACTTCTTAGTTTTGCCTGGTCCTTGCCTTCATCTTCACCCCACCATGCACCATTTCTCCCCTCACTTACGGTGGCTCAGCAACACTGGACTCCTCTATGTTCCTCAAACACTCTAAGGCCTTCCCAGGCTGAGACACTGGGTATCTGTCTTCTGGACCTTGAAGGTTTTGTCCTAGTTCTTCACAGACCTACCTCCTTTTCCACTTCTAGATCTCAGATTAAATATCCCCATCTTGGAAAAATCTTCCATAAACATTCTATTTAAAGAAGCCAATCCTATGAGAAGTACACTATTTTTTCATGGTCATTGTATTTTCTATTTATTTATTTATTTCCTGTAAATAATAGACTTCAGAGAAGTCAGAGACAGTATTTTGTTTTGTTCTTTGCTGTAGATCCAGCATCCAGGGCAGTGAGTGGCACAGAGTGGGTCCTCACAAATCATTTGTTGAACAAATAATTGAATAAATGAAATACCATAAAAAATAGTGCTGACTGTTCAGGCATTAAATTTTGAGCACTACTGCACCATTTATTATGGATGAGTGTTTTCACAGCAGATAGAAGGTGAAATGTATGAACAATAATATCAAACCCATGACATTATTTTGCCTTGTGTATCCTCCAGAGTGTTTGCACAATAAATGAGATGAACTCCAAGTACCCATTACTTAACTGACATACAGATAATAGTTTATGAAAAAAGTTTCTGGATCTGCCTTTAGATGTATTTTGAATCATCTATTTGCAGTGCTGGAGGTTTCATCAATTTAACGATATATCACAGTTAACCGTAATGTTTATAAGAGGATTAACTGTAAACTTTCACTTTACCTGGATGATAGTCAAAGTACAGAACCTTTTATCAATATCTCAGAATACCTAAACTCTCATTTTTGTCAAATACTACCACTATAAACACCCAGGTATATCCTCCAAATCTCTTCTGCAGTGTATGCTGCCTGCAGGAATGACCAAGTTTGACTTGCTCCTTATTCTTCCCCAACACTGAGCCTGGAACTTGATTACTGGGTTTATAGTAGGCATGCAAAAGGCCTCAACAGTTTTTGAATGGGTGCTACTTGATTCTTATGAAAACTCATTTTTTGGAAAAATGATAAATAGTGTCCTGAATGATATACCTTTTTTTTATTATTCAAGAGTCTTCATATTGGTATTTTAGGTACTTCTGCAGAGACTAGATCTATAAATTATACTCTTAGGTCACCAAAGAGTTTATTGTTTATTTTCTCATACAAATGTCCTTAATTAATGGTACTTAAGTTGTATTTCCAGATTATATAGAAGCTTGCAAGATTATTTATTTGTATTGAATTAAATTGAGCACCTAATTTCTGATTTAATGGAAAATCCTCTTTCTTTAGAAGTAATACAATAATCCTTTAATTTACATTTTTATTTTGAACACATGTTAAAATACAAGTATTGTAAAGTGCAAGTCAATGCATATATGTTGATCTTAAAATATATTCTAAATTCTTATTCTAAGATTTTTATGAGAGATTTATGCCAATACAGAAGTATGACCTCCTACTTTTATAAAATTCAAGCTCATATATGCAAGATTATTTGATAACATACATATAACCATTTATAAACTGGTAGATTTTTCTGAATACATTTATTCACTAGTAATTAATTTAAATATTATTTTAATATTAGCCCTGGCTGGCGTAGCTCAGTGGATTGAGCATGGGCCTGCGAACCAGACGATCGCGGTTCGATTCCCAGTCAGGGCACATGCCTGGGTTGCAGACCGGTTCCTTGCAGGCTAACTACCAGCAGGGGATGCACAAAAGGCAACCATACATTGATGTTTCTCTCCCTCTCTCCTTCCCCTCTAAAAATAAATAAATAAATAAAATCTTTAAAAAAAAAGAAAGAAATATTATTTTAATATTAAAAGTAGCATATATACTTTATAGAGTAGAAGTCAAAATTTACATGAATTTAAAGATAAAATACAGAGACTTCAAAGAATTTCTATGCCTAAAGAAAGAAAATTTGAGCTATCCTTTTGGGACCACCAAAGAGTGTATATTCTCATGATCTCAAGCCAGAAATTCTTCGGTGGAAAAGTTTGAAGTGAATTGAATCAGTTTTGAAAGAAGGGTCATCTCACCCTGGCTGGGCAGATAATTTGGTTAGAGCATCACCCCAAGTGCCTAGGTTGTGGGTTTTGTCCCTGGTCAGGAAATGAGTAGTCTCAGAACTAAAAAAATGGTCCATTTGATATGACGGGATGAAAGGGAATCTTTAGGGAGGTGGAAATCCCAGATTCTTCAAGGAAGTGGGTATGAAGAAAAACCTAAGTGAAGATGAAGGAAATGAGAAAACAGAAATCCACAACCAATCCCAAGAGCTCCTTCTAATCACTCAAAGACATCAATCTGAAGGTAGAATAGAACTCACCACGGAAGTTCTAAGTTTATCCTCTTTGACTTTGAATCTCTCCTGCCCAGATGTGGAATTCTCCAGGTCAGGAATCAGTCTTCACTGAATGCTGTGTGATATGAACGAACTGAGTAAGAATATCACACCAGGGACTTGATGATCCCACCCTGAACATTAGAGTCAGGAAGGGCAACTGTGGTAGACAGAGAGATGCACTGCCCAGATCCCCTTGAGAGCAGTCAGCACACTGTCTCCAATTGCTCCCTTACAGTCTGCCTCAGCTACAGAGAACTGCTTCATCTAAAATCACAGGCTTCCCAGGTACCCCACATTTTCAGACTAGGGCAGAAGCTAATGCTTGTCAGTCTGGCCCAACAAAAGACAGTTCTGATGGGTAATATTCCCTCAAGAGTTCTGAATTAGCAGAGGCTTTGTTGGGTCTGCAAGCCATTGAATTTCCTTTTTTTTAATGATTATTTATTTATTTATTTTTAGACAGAGGGGAAAGGAGGAAGGAAGAGAGGGAGAGAAACACCAATGTGTGGTTGCCTCTCATGCATCCCCAACCTGGCCGGCAATCCAGGTATGTGCCCTGACGGGGAGTCAAACTGGTGACCCTTTGGTTGGCAAGTCAGCTCTCAATACACTGAGCCACATCAGCCGGGGCAGCAGTTCAATTTCTTCTTCAGCCTAATTCTGTTTCCTTCCCTTCCCCAGAGTTGATCCCTAATAAACTCTGTCTTAGCACGTGCTTCCAGAGACTTCACCTGAGATGGCGCCACACCTTGGCAGGGCCAGAAGCAGCCTCTGACATTGGAGTGCATATCCACGAGCATGTGGCAAGAAGGCAGTGAATGAAATGAAGCTGGGGACAAACAGATGCGAAAAGGAGCTCTGTGGTAAAGGGAAGCGCCTGGTAATTGCTTCAATTTTTAGCAAATTTTTTAGACTTGTTTTTGTAAGCCAGCAAAAGAAAGATGGGTGAAGGCCAGGTTTATAGCTCCAGGGCTGCAATAGACATAATCTGTTCCTGTTCCCTTTAATGCCTCTTCCATAAGCAAGACTGGTTATCCCCAGTTTTGACTCCATGTTCGTGTTGTGAGAGGAAGGTTTCATTGACTAAAATTTCAGCTTTATACTTTCAATTTCACCTGATGCTAGCATCAGCTATCATACTAATGGGAGTCTAGTGTTTCTCCTGTCACATATTCTCATTCTCCATCTAATTATCAAGGCTGGAGGCAGTCTGGGGCAGCAAAGTGTGGGGAGTGAGTGAGCCAGGCATGGAGGGCAGCAACAGAAAACAAAGTGGGAGTGTGGATAGAAACAGTTGAAAGGTTGATGATCCCTCTGATCTTAAATGACCCTAAGTAGCATTCATGCAGTATTTTGAGAAAGAGCAGATGGTCCACATATATAGGAATAGAAACAGATGGTATCTCACTGTCAGATTTTCTCTCCTGAGACCCGGTGCCTGTCATTGTATGCTGTATACTGCTCTTTGGCATGCTAAAGGGAGTTTTCAAGAATGCCTTAAATAACCAGTGGCTCTTCCAGGATCTTTCTGGCCTTCTGCTAGGGAGGGACAAGAAGGTTTGAGTAAGGGATATGACTAAAAAGCCATAGTTACAATGCATGAGTGAATTCCAGTGGAAGGAGTGTAGTAAGCAATAAGCAGATTCCCAGGTGGTGAGTTAGATAAACCCACGCTGTTGTATGTAGGATGCGCAGCCGTGACATGATCACAGGATGGTGATTAAGCATGTGGACCCTGGGGCTCCACTCCAGGAAATTTTATCACTATGCTACAAGTGTGGGTTATTTACATGGCTTCTCTGTCTCAGTTCTTCATTTGAACAGTAGAGATAATGCCATAGCATCTATCCCCTTATAGTTTTGTGAGGATAAAATGAGTTCATACATGAAAAACGCTTGCTTTAAGGTATGTAATCAGTAAATGTTAACTATTATCATTATTAATTTACTCCATATGGCTATTTGTTTCAAAGTGAAAAAGCAGATGGGTGGAACCAGAGGTGAATGGCTTAACTACTGTGTTCTGGAATTGGGTCATAACCCAGGAACAAGTTTAGAGAGGCTGTAGCTGAGTAATGTGAATTCTGAAAGCAGTTTTAATCAGTGGAGGAGAGGAGCTTGCTGACAGAATGCAGGCAAGGGACAAATTACCACCATAATGGATCCTGCTCATAGCAGGGGTTGGCAGTGAGCCATCATAAAAAAAGTCTCGTGAGCATTTATAGGTTGGGGATGGCCATAGAAGTTCTTCAAGCCTCTTCAATGTGCCCTTGGCCTGTACAGTGTCACAAGTGCTGATGATATATTACAGAGCATTTCTGGGGGACATCAAGTGGCAGTATCGAGTGTCAGTCTTCTGGACAGGGAAGAACAGCTGGTTACTTCAGTGAAAGGATGCTTACCTCCCCTTCTCACATTTCACCACCCCAGGCCCTGCCCTGGGCACCTAAGTCAGATAACAAGCATAGCTTTGTTTAGGCTTCTGCCTCTGTCTCTTGCTGGTTTGCTTGAATTCTTTGCAATGAATACAGAACAACTAGTGAGTTGTCAGTCAGGAAAATTTCTTGGGAAAAGTGGATGCTTTTACTCCCTGATGTTTTGGTATATGTGAGAGAATATTTGACCATTGGTTTTGGCTGCTCAGTTTATTTATCTGTTCACTCATTTATCCAGTTCCTATGAGGAACTAAGAACAAGGTACATATTTTTAAATCAGAACAAAAAGAAAACAGTGGCAGGATAGTAAAATGAAACACAGGGATAAACTTCATTTTAGGACACATATTGTCAGTTCAAGCAAATTGGGTGGGCTTAAATTCAGCCAAAGAGTGCTTTTAAAGTTTGACCATATGGTTGACCATAATTACACAGTACTTATTTGTTTATTTTATTTTGTTCTGTCTTTACAGATTTCCATTATCAGTGATTTTGATGCGACTGAAGTGAGATGGGGACCAGGCGCGTAGGATCTAAAACCTCGCCTAGGGAGGCTCATGTACAGCGGAATTTCACACCACTGAAAGCAAACAGACAACTAGTTGATCGTGGAAATCACCAACTCCCTCCCTTAGATACTGATTTAGTGCCTCAAATCTATTTAACCGAACAATCCAGGTGATTCTAATCATTAAGAAATTTGGGGAAAACATTGGTGGCCAGAATTAATAATTTTGGTCTAAAAATATATATATAAAATGCTAGTTCTCAGCAGATGTTTAGCTTCTCTTAGAAGAAGCTAAGACATTTTCTCATGTCTCTCTCTCATGAGACATGAGACAAATGTTCCAGTGGGTCCTCAGAAAGAAGAAGTCCCCCTTTACACCCGTGGTCAACCATGGTCCAAAATATTAAATGGAAAATTCCAGAAATAAGTAACTCATAAGTCTGTGTGTGCCATCCTGAGTTTCATGATAAAATCTTATGCTATCCTACTCTACTGTTCCCAGATTATACATCATCCTTTCTGGCACTCCCATGATGCGTATGCCCTCTCAGGTACCAGATAGACAGTCATGATATTGCACTGCTTATGTTCAAGTAGTATTTATTTTGTTTAACAATAGCCCCAAAGATAGTAATATAACTTTTATTGCATTATATATTTTTATAATGGTTCTACTTTATTATTAGTCATTGTTATTAATCTTTTACTGGGCCTGATTTATAAACTAATCTTTATCATAGGTATGTATGTATAGCAAAAAACATAGTACATATGGGGTTTGGTACAATCCGCAGTTTCAGGCACACACTGGGAGCCTTAAAACATATTCCCTGTGAATGGTGCTGCTGGACTATAAACTCAAAGAATATCCTCAGAAGCATGCAAAAACAATAGTAAACATCACTCTGATGCTTGATTTACTTCCAGTGAAGGCAGAGAACATAACACTTTTGGTTGGTTTTTTAAAAAGAATTTTTCTCTAAATATGAAAAACTAAAGCAATATGGCCTAAATTCACAACTCTCTGGTTTTAATCAGGCATGCACCTTAAAATAACTTCTTTCTTTTACTCATTGTAAAAGTAGTATCTGAACATTGTAGAAAATATAGAAATTCCGAAGATACTTTTAAAAGAAAATTAAAAGAACTCGTGCATCAATTAGGACTTTCTCATTTGCAAGTAATAGAAACCAACTATGTTAAACAAAACAAACAAACACACCTTCGGAAGAATATCAGGATCTCACAGAATCAACATGATAAGGCTGAAAACATGGACAGGAATAAGGACTAATTCAGAAGGTCTGGAAGATGGAAACTCCATACGATTTGTAGTTGAAATAGCCTGGGCAGATGCTGCTGCCCCGCGGCAGGACACCAGTAAGGCAAGGCTTGTCAAATGTTAATGTTCATCCATTCACCTGGGGATCTTGTCCAAACCCAGGTTCTTATTCAGTAGGGCTGCTGAGGGCCAGAGTCTGCATTTCTGACAAGTTTCGGAAGATGCTGATGCCGCTAGTCCACAGACTTTGAGTAACAGGGTAACACCACACAGCCTCCAGTGCTGTATGTTATGAAATGACCCTCAACAGTTACTTGACCCTCCACATTAAATCTCTTGTTCTAGATGTAAATTCTTACTTCAGTTGTGCAGGTTGCAAGTCACATACCTAAGCATATATTCACTGGGCAGAACAGAGAAAATCAAGGCCCTTTTTTTAGTATAAGAGCATTAAATAAGTGAAGAACCTCAAGTAGAAAAGAGGATTATAGAAGAGTCCATCCCAGAATAATTTTGTGAGTAAACACTACAACTTGTAATTACAGAATTCAGGGATAATCACAGTTAACATTTTAACATTCCCATCAACAGGGTTTATGCCCCAGGGTTCTCTTTTGAAGCAGCCAGTGGTGGGAGGAGGGGGGCAGAGTGCTCTGTAAAGAACATGATTTTTCTAACAATTTTTCTGTATATCTGAAACTAATACAGAGTAATATTGAGTGTAAAAAATAAAATAAAATTTGTATCTAAATGCAAGAAGTTAAAATAGCAAAGAAAGAAAAGAAGAAAAATATTGGATAGCTTACACAACTATTTTTAAGAATTAATATAAAGCTACAGTAATCAGAGCAGTGTGGTAATGACTTTAGGATAGACAAATAGGTTAGTGAACAAAAATAAAACCACATATAAATTGTCAGTTGATTTTTTGATAAGGTGCTGAGGTAAATCAAGGTAATCAGTGAAAGAGGAGTTTTTTCACTATGATGCTGAGACAACTGGATAACTACTATGGAAAGGAAATTAGTCTCTGTGTAAATGTCCAAACAAACACAGGTCTGTGGACCACAAACCTAAAAGAGGAGTTAAAACTATTAGCTTTGAAAAGAAAACAGGGATGAGTTTGTTGTAGTCTTGGAATAGGCACACTTTCCTTAGAGAGGGCACAGGAAGACCTAGCCAAAACAGACATTCTTGTCTTGTTCCTGACTTTAGGGAGGAAACTGAGTTTTTTTGCATATGTTGGTTGTAGGTTTCCTGTATATGGCCTTTATTATGTTGAGGAATGCTCTCTCTATTCCCTCTTTTCTGAGCATTTTTATCATAAGTGGGTGCTGTACTTTATCAAATGCTTTTTCAGCATTTACTGATATGAGAACCTGTATAGACACTTCTCCAAGGAGGACATACAGAGGGCCCAGAGGCATAGGAAAGGATGTTCAGCATCACTAACCATCTGAGAGCTGCAAATTAAAACCACAGTGAGATACCACTTCATAATGATGATCAGAATGGCCATTATTAACGAATCAACAAACAACAAGTGCTGCCAAGGATGCAGAGAAAAGGGAACCCTAGTGCATTGTTGGTGGGATTGCAGACTGTTGCAGCCACTATGGAAAACAGTATGAAATTTCCTCAGGAAACTAAAAATGTAACTGCCCTTTGACCCAGAAATTTCACTGCTAGGATTGTACCCTAAGAGTCTTGAAATGCCAATCCCAAAGAACCTGAGCATTCCTGTGTTCATAGCAGCGCTATTCACAATAGTCAAATGCTGGAAACAGCCTAAGTGCCCTAGCAATAAGTGAGTGGATGTAAAAACTGTGGTGCATTTACACAATATAATACCACACAGAAGAAATAAAGAAAAGAAAAGAAAAGAAAAGAAAGAAGAAAGAAAGAAAGAAAGAAAGAAAGAACCCACATTTTGTGACAGCATGGATGGAACTGGAGAGTGTTATGCTGAGTGAAATAAGCCAGGCAGCAAAAGACAAATACCATATGATCTCACCTATAACAGGAACATAATGAACAAAATAAACAAATGAACAAAATAGAACCAGAGGCATGGAAACAAGGAACTGACAGGGACCAGAGAGAAGGGGGAAGAGAGATAAGGGAACAACAATAAAAAAAGGAACTAACCCAAAACAGAAAAATGATAAATTGAATGTCAAAACTTTAAAAACTTCTGTTCATCAAAGTGTACCATTAAGAAAATGTATAGCACCTTCCCCCTTTTCCAGTGTTAACCACTCCCCCTCTCTTCTGGTTACTATCAGTTTGTTCTTTGTTTCCATGTCTCTGGTTATATTTTGCTTGCTTATTTTTGTTGTGGTTGTTGATTAGGTTCCACTTATAGGTGAATGGTCATCAAGGAACATGTATATAGGACCCATGGACAAAGCCAAAGGGGGGTGGGATCAAGGGTGAGAGGTGAGGATGGGTGGGGTAGGGGGAGTGGAGGGGGAAGATGGAGACAACTATACTTGAACAACAATGAAAAAAAAGAAAATGCATACATGCAACAGCATGGACAGACCTAGAGGGTATTATGCTAAGTAAAATGAGTCAGTCAGAGAAAGACAAATACCATATAATTTTACTTATATGTGGAATCTAAAGAACAAAATAAATAAACAAGAGAAACTGAAACAGATTCATAGACACACAGAACATACCGACAGTTGCCAGAGGGTAGGGGAATTAGGGGAAATGGGAGAAAAAGATGAAGAAATTAAGGAGTACAAATTGGTAGTCATGAAAAAGTCATAGGATGTAAAGCACAGCATAGAGCATATAGTCAACAATATTGTAATAATTATATGTGGTGCCAGGTGGGTACTGGAAATATCAGGGGTAGCACATTGTAAAGTATATGATGTTCTAACCATGATGCTATGCATCTGAAAGTAACACAAAATAATATTAAATGCAATTTGTAATTGAAAAATAAAATTTAAAAAGATAATAAAATAAAGAGGTAGGAAAGATTTTAAAAACAAACTTTATAGAAAATTAGATCTTTGTAGAAAGGATCTCATGGGGAAAAAAGTCTAGGAATGAGAGAAACATAAGGAATTAGATATTGTTCACACAACCCACTTTTTTTATCCAACCTGAGACCAAAATAGAGGATATATTATATATGAAAATCTATATCAAAACTCTTCAATAACAAAACTTGTTCTCAATAGTGAGTTGTAACATTTGATAGAACTTGTTTAAAGTGTCATAAAGGAGTGATTCTTACAAAGTCTGCACAGAAATCAAAATGAGTTTAAATTTCAAAAGAACATTCACTTATTCCAAATTCCAGGATAATAATATACATTTACATAGAATAACAAGAGAACTACAATATCTGCTTTTCTGGAAAGGGGAATGGCAGCCATCTGTTTTGGATGTTTAAAACCATTTAGTAGCTCTCTATTGCCCTCAAGATAAAACCTGAATTTATCAATAAATTTTACAAGCCCCTTCATAACCCGACCTCTCTTAATTTACTATCTTCATTTTGCATTGCTTCTGTAACTCCCCTTCGACTCATTCTATATTTCAACCATAATGATCTATGTTTAGCTCCCGAAATGCACCATTATCTTCTTCCTTTTGACATTTTATCTTTTTTGCCCAGAATGTTTTTCTGATCACCTTTCTCCTTTGTGTAATTCTTTGTTTTTCTTTTTCCAGGAAAAATCATGGTATCACTAGGAAGTTGCTGTTAAATGTAAACATGATAATGCAAAAAAATGTAAAATGCTGAGTTTTAAATGTTGACTTCAATAATGCAAGGAAAATAGATAACTTCATGCCTTATCTATAAGAGAAGCTAATTTGAGCCAACTCTACATCTCCACGGTTAAGGAGCATGAAATGAGCCATTCCAATGCAACAGGATCTAAATCTAAGGACTGTATTATGGATGCCATGTCTCAGTCACCATTTCACTAAACTTCAAAAAAAAAGCTGGACAACTGAGTATGTGAGGAACATTTCAGGTCACCTCCCTTAACCTATCTTTAGAAGCTAAATATTCACAGATGAGGTAAGGAAAAATGGTGCCCTGAACACAACTAATTAGATGTGTGGTTTTACTTTCACAAGTTCCAACAAGGAATAATTGTATTGCCAGTGAGAAACAGTGGTGCTGAAAGTGAATTATGAAGATTCTCAAATTATCAATCAATTATCAATTTGAAAATCAATTATCAAAAAATCTATTTTTTTGCTGAAATAGGTTTCAGTTAACTGAGATGTCCAGAAAAGTTGTTCCTTAGTGAATGTATCTTGTGTTAAACATCCCCTTGCTAAGCCTGGAAGCAACTGAGATTGTTAGCATTAGCAAAGTGCTTGAGGATTCAAGGTGTCCTGCTGAAACAGTCACTGTTGATTACATATAGTTTTTGTATATGATCGTGTTTTGAATGTCTGTGTTTGCAGGTGCAGGTGTTGAGATAGAGGAAGAGAAAGGAAAAGGAAATAGAAAAAACAGAGGAAGAAGAAAAGAATAAATATTACATAAAATGTCAGCTTTGCAGGAATTTGAGTATCATATTCCAAACTTATAACCACTGGCATAACAATTTCAGAATGAATGCTGTCATTTACTTACACTTTCATTTTTTCAATATTGACCCCCTACCTTGGAACATCTTTTGCTTCTTCTAATTCAGGGCCCATTGGGCTGCTTTACTACATTCCTCTCTAACTTCCTCTCTCCACATGCCAGTGGGTATCATGTCTTCTTAAACTCAGCTTCTTATATAAGTTATTAGTCACTGTAACCCTCTGGTTGAAGATTAACTTTCTAGGTTCAAAGGTGGAATTGAGAACTAATTATATTCTATCTAAGCATAACTCATTAAAGAAGAATAAAACATATATTAATCTGAATTCTGCCTACCAGGTTCCCTAGACTCAGCATGTAGGAAAAGGGAGTACTCATACCCCAAGGAAGAGTACAGATTTTCAAGAGGACCATTTATACCAGGAGGAGGTGAGTGAACATTTTCCCAGTCCTTGTGTGTCTCTGAGAGGTGTTCTAGTCATCTCCTCCAGGGAGAGAGGAACAAAATACTCCCAGGAGGTACCAACAGGTATAACAGTGAGAACAGAGACTGTTGTATGTGTCCTATCAACTCGGCTTCCATGAGCTCTTCTTCCCTATATAGCCCTACATGAGCAAATCCCAAATTTGTGAAAGAGCAGCCAGGCACCAGGGCAGTCTTTCAATTCTTTATAGTTGCATTGCAAAAAGTCAAAAATCCTTCATTCCTGACATCACATCATTTTTGTGTTATAAAGAAACCACCCTATTGTGTTTAAGCTCTAACACTTAAAAATAAGGTCATTGTCCTGAACCCAAAGGATGAAAAAAAAGTTAACCTCATAATTATTGCTTGAGGACCTCTTGAAAGGGATTGTCTTGGAGACCCTAAAGGTAACTACAGAACCAGTTCAAAGTGGTCTCGTCCTTTTTCTATCAAGACCCAGAATCAAAGTTTAAATCTTAGATACACTACTGACCAATAACTCTTGTGAACACTCATGAATAATAATCGTGAACCCTTAACTGCTCTCCTTATGGAAAGAAAGAACCAGAGATTGACTGAAACCTGAACATCAGAACTCTACTAGAAGAAAAGGATCCATCATCCAGCCAGGAAGATGGGTGCTGAAACATCTTAAATCTTGCCTAAGCTCTGAATCAGGGACACAGATTTGAGCCTCACCCCCTGTCTCCTTGCTGGTGTGCCTTGCAATAAAAGCCGTTTTAAAAGTTATTTTTTTATTGTTGTTCAAGTACAGTTGTCTCTATTTTAACCCAGCCTCGGCCCCCCACCCTACCCATCTTCCCCACCCTACCCTTGAACCTACCCCTTTGGCTTTGTCCATGTGTCTTTTGTCTTTTCCCAAAAGCTAGTACCATAGTATCGACTTCTATGTGCATTGGTCAATGAGCCCTTGCTCAGGAGCCTAAACGCTAGGGTCATTAAATTGTATAAACTTCCCTCTCAATGGCGGTCCATATCCTGAGAGTGGAAGAGAAGGAGGGGAGAGCTCTTACCATAGGCTGGTCACTGGTTTATTATTGAAAAGAAAATCAGACCTTTGGTACTGCCAAGATTAGCCCCCAGTTAGCATATCTCCTTTGTCCTACTATGAAAAGGGGGTCTGTTTTCCTATTCTGATCTGTTTCAGCCTAAAAAAGTATCAATTATCACATAGAGAGAAAGACAAAATCCACCTTGCTATACATTGTCTCATTTAATCCCCACAACAGCTATTTGGAGGTAGTTATTATCTTCATTTACAGATGGAGAAATTAAGGCTTAGAGTTTAAGATATTTGCCTTAAGTCATGTAGCTTACAAGTAACAGAATCATGATTAAGAAGCTTGGTTGCTTCCCTCCAAAGCCTGTTGCTTTTAACCACTGAAATATGGTGCCTATTAGATCTTAGAAAGATGATATTGTTTTCATTCATTCGTTTGGTGAACAACCTTCTCTTAGTTCTTAATATGTAGCAGTTACAACATTTCAGGGTCTAGGAAACTCTTAAATTTGCAGAAATCCAACAAAAGACCTTCAGAAAAGAATTGCTTACTGCACTCATGTCTCAAGGAAAACAGAGTCCTTGAACCCTTCAGGAGGTTCCAGTCTCCTGCTCATTTAATCAATTTGTCCCAGATTAAATGGAAGATCATACACTACAAAAAGTTAGTTTATGTATGTTTCCCTTTCTCCCAGACTTAAAGCTTACACACTGTTAAAAGCTAGTGTCTGCACCAGAGTTAGAACAAGGGCTCTTTGAGGAATTCAGGGCTGTGCAGGTGGAGATTCTCACCGCTGCTTCCCAGCCCTGTCACCTGGCATCTGAGTCCCATAAGCAACAAATCTAGGAAAGATAAATTGAAGAGGGATGTTTCTGTTCTTTATGTTCAGGTGTGGAACAGCTGGTAAAGGCCAGGGGACCCCAAAGCTGTAAGCAATAAATTCTGCTGAAATTCTGGCCACTTCATATGGCTCCAGATTTCTCACATTAATAATCACTGCCCTGAGCAAAATGGAAACTCAGGTGTGTTCTGTCACTCTGCTTTCCAACATATCCACATAGTCACCTGGTTTGGATTCACAGCAGGGCCTTGAAAAATGACAGGCAGAAAGCTGTGATTTATACGCAGAGTGAGTAATTAAGGCAAACTTCCTGGAAGGGCAGCCTCAGTTAAGTTTCTTTCACAATCCTGATTAGAATCCTTCAAGGTCCAAAGAGCCAGTTTGAGAATATCCTGACTATGTGTGTGAGTGTACACACACACTCACAGAGCTAAATGTTCGTGAAGGGATGGAGCTGTTCAAACTATTGGCACTAACTCAGAATATTGTGAGAGTGTAAGCTATGCCATTAGAGCACATGCTTCTTATAAAAGTTTTACAGACAAAAAGAAGGAAAAGGAGAAAATTACAGTTTTTGCAATAAAATAATTTGGCAACTTAACCGTACCAAAATTAAGCTAATTTTTACAATTATTTAATAATTCCCTTCAGTGTCTCTTATATGGAAAATTCTTTTGCCACATTTTTATCTTTTGAACCACTGCACCTCTCCATATAAATATGGGGACATAGATACAGAAATAAAGGCGTAAATATATGAAGCAGACTGAAAGCTGTCAGAGAGGAGGAGAGAGAATGAGAGTGGGTGGAATAAGGTGAAGGAATCAGCCAAAGAACATGTAGTCATAACCCACAGACACAGACAACAGTGTGATGACAGACGGGGCAGGGGCCGATGACAGGGTGGAGGTGGGCAACGAGGCGGTGAAATGGGGACATCTATAATAGTGTGAACAATACAAATAAAGTAAAAAAAGAAAAAGTTCAAGTACTACTTTTTAAAAAGTGGAATTTTGCCCTTTGTTTTTGTTTTACAACTAAGAGCACATGTGCTTAAAGTCTTTAAAAAGCATGCTGTATGTTCATTGAGGCATTACTCATAATCACCAAAATAATGGAAACATTTTAAATGCTCTTCAATTGATGAGTAGCTAGAGAAAATACGATATATACAGGGGTGGAGAAAAGTAGGTATCTGTGCCAGCAGAAATTCTGCCTCTTCTTTGAGGTCTGTCCTACGTGGTTTTAGAGCTTTGGGAAACCTAGGGACGTGAACTCAAACCCAGTTCTGTTTTATACATTGTGTGATCTGGAATGGATTGCTTAACCTCTATGCATAATTCTTACTTTTCAGGATTGTGTTAAAGAATGAATATGTTGATTTATGTAGAGTGCTCTCTTCATGACTGTCACATAGTAGGTGTTCAATAAATGTCGCTCCTGTCTGCTACCTATGCCAGGAGACTATATTTCCCAAAACTAGAACTATTTTTTTCTTCGTGCTTTTATGGATCATTGTATTATTATTCTTTATAGGCTTATTGTAATTACTTAGTGGTGCTCCATTTCTCCAATTAACTTGTGAAGTATCTGTTGTCAAAACTGACCTCTTATAATGAACCATCTTTGCTCACACACCCCAGGATGGGGAATGGTGCATAATGTGGTCATCAAAATCCTGGCACAGAAATTTGGTCATAATCAGGAAGAGACTATGTGAACAATTCTTTAAATGTTTAAAAAATTCAATAAGTCAAAATTAACAGATTCCTATGAAAACTAGAAGTTGGAAACTGATGAAGTATATGCAAAATTTAAAATGTTCCATAGTTATCCTTGACTCTAATCAGAGACATTGTGGATGATTATAATAATATTTTGAAATAGCACTATATTAAATAATAGTCACTTGCCGAATTGAATAAACTAATTAGGTCACTGGGCCATTAATGATGACCTGTGCAAATTATAAAACTGTCCAACTGATGGTATAATTGACATTGATACTGAACTATATTGTGAATATGGTGGACATTGCAAAGGCCATCAGCTTACATTACCCAAAGCTGTTTGAGAATGGACTGAAATAAAGACATAGGATAAAATTTTATGGACACATTTTTTGTAATGGTTTTGAGAATATGGTGAATTATACATATGATTATTTAAATAACCAAGAAAAAACTTAGGACTAATCATTAAAATAAGTCTTAGAACTCCATTTTGGAAATAATAAGCAAATCAAAAAAACATGAATTCTTAAGAAAAAGAAATGTGTAAGAAAGTACAAAATATTGCTATTCTATTAATACAGGTAGAATAGCATTCTCCCATCCACATTCCCCGCCTCCCTTTAGTTCATTTCCATGTGTAGTAAGTTCTTTAGCTTCTACACTTCCCACACTACTCTTGCCCTCCCATTTTCTCCCCACCGTCAATGCTACTTATTCTCTTACCTTCTTTCCCCTTCTTCTCCTCCCACTCCTTTGTTGCTAACCTTCCATGTGATCTCCATTTCTGTGGCTCTGCTCCTGATCTAGCTGTCCACTTAGTTTGCTTTTGTTTTAGGTGTGGTTGTTAATTACTGTGAGTTTGCTGTCCTTACACTGTTCATATTTTTATCTTCTTTTTCTTAGATAAGTCCCTTTAACATTTCATATAATAAGGGCTTGGTGATGATGAACTCCTTTAACTTGATCTTATCTGAGAAGCATTTTATCTGTCCTTCCATTCTAAATGAAAGTTTTGCTGGATAAAGCAATCTTGGCTGTAGGTCTTTGGATTTCATGATTTGGAATACTTCTTTCCAGCCCCTTCTTGCCTATAAGGTCCCTTTTGAGGAATCAGCTGACAGTCTGATGAGAACTCCTTTGTACGTGACTGTCCTTTTATCTCTTGCTGCTTCTAGGATTCTCTCCTTCATTTTAATCTTGGCTAATGTAATGATGATGTACCTTGGTGTGTTCCTCCTTGGGTCCAACTTCTTTGGGACTCTCTGAGCTTCCTGGACTTCCTAAAAGTCTATTTCCCTTGCCAGATTGGGGACGTTTTCTTTTATTATTTGTTCAAAAAAGTTTTCCACTTGTTGCTGTCCCTCTTACTCTTCTGGTACCCCTATAATTTGGATGTTGCAATGTTTAAAGATGTCCTGGAGGTTCCTAAGCCTCTCCTCATTTTTTGAATTCTTGTTTCTTCATTCTTTTCTGTTTGTTTCTTTCTTTCTTCCTTCTGGTCCACTCCATTGATTTGAGTCCTAGTTTTTTTTCCATCACTATTGGATCCCTGTGCATTTTCCTTCATTTCACTTAGTGTAGCCTTCATTTTTTCATCTAATTTGTGACTAAAATCAACCAGTTCTATGAGCATCCTGACCACCAGTATTTAACTGTGCATCTGATAGGTTGGCTATCTCTTGGTCACTTAAAAGTATTGACTCTGGGGCTTTGATTTATTCTTCTAATTGAGCCATTTTTGGTTAGGTCATGCCTGTTACATATGAGGGGTGGAGCCTTAGGTGTTCACCAGGGTGGGGCAACCCAGTTGCTGGGTTGTGATGCTGTATGTGGGGGCCAGATCAGAGAGGGATCAATGGTGCTTGTTCAGCACTCTCTCAGATTTCAGTCCCCTCTGCCACTTCCCATAAGCAAATTGGGCTTTTCTGGTGCTGGTTCCCAGGTGGGTGGGCTTGTGTATTTTCTAGGACCCTGTGGGTCTCCCCAGTGAACTCTCCTGTGGGGCACTCTCCCAGCACTCTCCCAGCACTCTCCCAGCACCTCCACCCCCCAAAGTTTTTTCAATCAGTGCTTTTAGGCATTATTTCTTATTACTGGGGCCCTGGGTTGTGTGGTCTGTCTCACTGTCCACTTTTTGCTTGGTTTATCTATGCACGAATGTGTGTCTGTGGTTAGCCAACCACCTTCCACGCCTCACTGGGTTTGCTAGATTCCTTCCCACACCTGTGTCTGCCAAACGCTGCCTCTTCCTGTTGGGACCCCTCTCTGCAGGCCACCGACTCCGCCCCTCTTACCAGTCTGGATGAATGGTTCATTGTTATTGGACTTTGGTACAATTCAATTTTTTGTATGTTCTGGTTATACTTTTGTTTCTAAATCTTTGTTGTCCTTAAATGTGGTTGTGTGACGAGGTACTGTATTTCTACCTACACCTCCATCTTGGCCAGAAGTGTAATAATACAAGTATTATTTTATGGAACATGGTTGTATTAAAGGAATTCAGTCTCCTTTCAATTATGGTGAAGAAACAAAACACCAAACCAAATAATAAATTTAAACTACCAAAAAATAAAATAGTTCATCCTAATATTATTTTTTCTGGGAAAACTAAATACATCAGGGTCTTATTGTAGGACTAGTGATAAGACTAGAAAAATGACCACTTTATCTATTAGAAATCAGAACTCTCCAAAAGAAATACACAGGTGACTTGACAAAGTTCACTAAGCAATTTGTAATAGAGTCACATTCATTCATTCATTATATCTATTTATGCACATAATTGGTTTAATACTTATTGAGCATATGTGTACCCTGTGCTAAATACAAGATATAAAATACTTCCAAAGAGGTCACTGCCCTCAAGGTAGATCGTAATTTATAGGAGGTCTCAGGCATGTACTCAATTGATTATGATATACAACTATTGTCAGTTTAATTGGGATGTAAATAACTCTGCCTGAGGTTATCAGGAAAAGCTCCTCAAACAATTGACACTTTAGCTGGCTCTGGCACGTAATGGGTTTGGTGAGAGAGGGTGGAGATTGTTAAGGAGGTATTCACCAGATAGGTTNTGGTTTAATACTTATTGAGCATATGTGTACCCTGTGCTAAATACAAGATATAAAATACTTCCAAAGAGGTCACTGCCCTCAAGGTAGATCGTAATTTATAGGAGGTCTCAGGCATGTACTCAATTGATTATGATATACAACTATTGTCAGTTTAATTGGGGTGTAAATAACTCTGCCTGAGGTTATCAGGAAAAGCTCCTCAAACAATTGACACTTTAGCTGGCTCTGACACGTAATGGGTTTGGTGAGAGAGGGTGGAGATTGTTAAGGAAGGTATTCACCAGATAGGTTAGGTTAGAAGGAAGCCTAGCTATCTCACTCACAATATAAAGTAGCCTAGACTATTTGGTAAGTAACAGCATGGCTGTATTATAGACTTGAGAAATGGAAACATGAGTAGAGGTTAGAAAATTATTTGGAAATACTTTTTAAGAGCCTTGTTGCCAAGTTAAAAGGATTTTTGGGCTTTATAACATAAGCAAAATAGCTGATTTTGTTTTGAGGGAGACAGAATGTCATAAGCAGATATTTGTTTTAAAACATCTCTAGCTGAAGGGTGAGATGAATTGGAGTTGAAAAAGACTAGATAAGGAGAAAATTACTAAACTCAGTAATAGGATAAAGAGATAGAAATCACATAATTTATTATCTTAATTTTTAAACAATGAAATAATTCCTTTTTCTAATTATCCATTGACCACTTGACTGGTTCCAAAAAACCAGATATCATTTGAGAGCTTAAAAGATCAAAAGTTTAAAATTAATTAATAAAAACTAATTAATTGGAGCTAATAAAATAGTTGAAGAAAATATTTCAATAAAATATACTGAATTAAATGTATTAAATTCATTATTAAATATATGCATGAAATAAATGATAAGGTGCTAGATAATAACAAAACGCTTTGTTTCGACAGGGAAAGAACTTGTTCAAGTAATGTATTATCATCGGCTCAACAGACTTTGGTTATTTAAAACCTAATCTTTGTTTTTCATTTGGAACACTTTACTTTGCATAAACCTAGAGAGGAAAATATTTGCAGTACAATAAAAGTTATTGCATGTAAAAAGAGTATGTTCAAAGAAAGAAATTAAACCCTAAGTTTACTTTCCTTTGGAGTGCTTTAATGGGAAATGAGTCTGGGTTTATAATGACCTAGAAAAAATGCTCATTATCTAAATATTAGAGATAAGGTAGTGTCTGATTCAGGAGATTCAAGCAATTGACTAAACTAAATCAATCAGAGTATCTTGACTAGGAATTTGAAGTTGGTGTACAGGGACACAAGTTCATAATCAGAAGTGTGAAGCTGGGAGGACAAGTAAAGTGACAGGGTTATCCTTTCTGTTCCAAGCAAGTGGCAAAGGGTAGAATGTTAGCCTTAAGGAAGAGAAAGTAAAGGAAAACATCCAGAAAGAGACAAGAAACATGGGACACTGAAAGAGAAAAATCAGAAAAAAGAAGAACTAGCGTAGTTGCTGACTACTTTCTCCATACTGGAGTAAATGTCTTTATGATCCCCTTGTATCATTGCAATATATTTTTAATTTTTTGTTCAACATTGTTTCAGTGGGTTTATATTTGAAGTCAAGTGATTCCTAACCAAGATATATATGTTTTCTCTATCAACAACAGCAAAATTTGACAAAAAAAAATGGGTATGGAGAAGGAAATATTCTGAGGTTAAACATTCCCAGAAATTAATGATTGGCAACTTTACCCTTCTAGCTTTACTTCTAAAATTTATGAATTTTTAATTTAATTTCTAGATTTATTTATTGCATAAAAGAGGGTCTCGAAATTTAAAAAATGCATGTTTAATGTTTACATGGCATTTCCTAGAGTGTGAAAGGGTTTTCCTCAAGTATCTTCTAAAACCTTGGTCTAGTCAAACACGCTCTGCCCTGAGTGAGAAAAACTGTTAATTGTCCAGGTCTGAGAAATATAGTTAGCATGCAGTAGGACACGGAGATCCTCAGAAAAAAAACATTTCTATTTTCTCAATTCCTATCACTTTTTAGTAGTATTTTTCCAGTACTTAGAATGCCTAGGAACAGATGCAGAGATTTATGATGGATAAGTGATGGAAAAGGAAGGGTGGATGAATGGCTGAATGAAGCCTTAGGACCTGAAAGAACAGGCACTACATCTTTCATCTGTAATTCCATACTTATTACTCTGAGTTAAATAAGTGGAAAGTTTAACAATGACTCACAAAATCTCTAAAACTTTCCTCCAACCCACTCTGCATTATAAAGCTGCAGCCAGTGATTTCTCACCTAACAGTAAGAACTACCCTCCTACATTTTGAATGCAAAACAAGGCATTTGCTGCATGTATTTACAAGGAAGAGACAGGAGATCCAGAAATAACACAAATATAAATGTTGAAGAACTGTCTTCTTCAATCATTCCTAACAGAGATTTGTATTTATTGCTTTTTATAAAAACTTGATTATCCTTTTTATAGCTCTAGCTGTCCAGTGTTTGATTTAACTAGGAAACATGCTAGTAAGTTGCTCCTCAGTACGGACATATTTTTTTCAGTATCTAGAAGTTATGGTAATATCTTTGCTGTTCTTTCCTTACATGAATCAGTAGTTCCTTTAGAATGACAAGTGCATGTCAGACACAAGATACTGAGAAAAGAACTCTGTCAAGCAAGAAACTGTACCATTAGGCTAATTTTAAATAGCTTGCCCTGGGGAAATTATCTAAGTTGAATATGAAGTATGTTGTATTTTCTCATATGCAAAATTACCATAGACTATGGAAGTCATGTAAAGTATTCCATTTATTTAAATAAAATTTTTGAGGGCCATATAGATGTTGATCTTGATGCATAGTTCAAAGAATTTGTATTAGTGAATATCTGTGTAGACACCCACACAAGAAAAAAATTATCCTTTCTTGTTTCTAATTCATCCACTCATATGTATGTTCCTGAAGACTGAATTCAATAAGATTTCACTTTGGATTTGATTTAGTAACAATATTGAGGCATATGTTTTATTAGATTTTATGGCATGTTTGGATTCTGAACTGATGGCTAGATTTAGTATTGCTCTAGAGAAATATTAATTATTTATAATTATGGGATTTGATTCACTCTGAGAGAAGCAATTAGAACATTAGATGTAATAGAAAATAAGCAATACATAATAAGCTCCACTGTAGGCTTCTCTCCCCAATTTTATCTAAAATTGAGATTTTAACAAAAACATTCCTGTTCTTAAACATCCATTAGTTCAAGTGTGATTAAATTAGATGTGTGCTCAGTCAGTGTACTGCTGCTGAGGAAACCCTTTGGGGTCTGAGGAGACTAATGGGAAACTATAAAGCTGTTTGGATAAACAAGAGTGTAAATCATTCATGGGTTTAGTCAGCTCCAACTCCAAGAATATACAGGCTTAGAAAAGAATTATCCAAACAACATTTCTTTTTTAGGCTGCTGTTCGAGAAAACAACTGGTTTAGACTGAAGAAAACAGATTTCAAAAAGAACTAAAATGTTTTAAGAACCTTACTAAATTCAGATAAAAGAAAGGAAAAAGTCATGCATTTTACTATGCGCATTTATTTCTTCCCCTTTTACTTTGCTGAAGGAAATGTGATAGGAAAAGTATAAAGTCATGGTGGCTTTTGAATTACAGGTTTTTAGTCCAATAATGTATTACAGATTTATAAGCCCCCACTGAATGATAAAACTACACTTTTCTTACACAACCATTCTGAAATCATGGTCTGCATAGTAACAGCATACAAAACAGGTAATTTGATAAGATTATGCCAAAATACCAATTTCGTAACTAAGTAGTCCTTATTTATTTATTACATATTGGATCCATCTGGGAAAGTGTTTTACAAAATAACAGGCTTTTCCTGAGACCCAGTTTGGTGCCTTTTACGGGATATGGATAAAACGGCCAACCAGCAAACAAAGCTAGTAGTTTATACTATGTTTGCATAAGTTTAAAACCCAGTCAAGAGTGAAGGAGGTGAAAAGTGGTAAGGCAAAAACATCTGTTCTAACAGCCTGGGCAAATTTATGACAACCAGCAAGATGCAATTCCTATACACCTTCAGATACCTTGAGGCAATTCCATAGTTAGAGCTCATTGTGTATAGAATGCAAGAAGATTACTTTTAGATGGCTTTTAAAAAGCAGGGGTAATACCATATTTCTGTATTTCTGAAACTGAGAAGTAGTGGAATTCCAGAATCTGGACACTGTGCACGGCTCTGGCGTTTTTTTCAGACTGACTTCTCAGACTTTCAGAGCCGCGTTGCTAATAGCACTTCCTGTCTTCTGCTTTCAATTAGCACTGGTTACTGGGGCTGATGTTCCCAGAAAGAGACACCTTGTTAAAGTCGATGTAGCAACAGCTGCTGCTCTTTGTAAAACTGCAAATAGGTCTGCTAATATTTTGTAGTGATTATCCTGCATATTTTGGAATAATTTTAGCTTCCTACCATGTCTGCAATTATTTAAGTAGTTTAATGGGGATTCCAATAAATAAATTTTTAAAAGGTTCAAGCCATTTCCTATCTTCGTGGCAGCCAAGGACAGATCCCAATTCCATCATCCTGCATCTAACAAAAAAGAGCTTCAGAATCTTCGATTTAAGCCTTGGATTTATAATACACTGATATTCGTTACACTTATCAATGAGAAAGTTATGTGATTTAATATACAATAATATATCATTTAATTTTATGATTACTGTTGAAATTATGCTTCCAAAAATAACATGACAGGTGAGTCCTTGCCTCAGAGCTAAGGGAATGTTAGAGTTATGTGGAGATAATTGCCTTGCTCTGAATCAACAGATATCTTTCAGCTGTTGTTATTCTTCCTTATCTTTAACAACTTGGAAGCACAAACTGAATCTATTTGTCTAGAAATTGCTCATCAAAACAAAATGAAACCAGAAAAGGGAATAAAAGTAACAGTGTCTGTGCATCTATTTGCTGAAAAAACTCAGGGGAGTCTCATTTGTACCTAGAAAATACATTTTAAAATATTTTTTAAATTATCACTTGATATTTTTATTATTGATTTTAGGGAGAAAGGAAAGAAAATAGGGAGGGAGAAAGAGAAATATTGATGTGAGAGAGAAATATCAATTGGTTGCCTCCTGAATGTACCCCAAGGAGACTGAACCCACAACGTAGATATGTGCCCTGACCAGAATCAAACTCACAATGTTTTTGTGTACCGGGTGGATACTTCAATTAACTGAGTCATCCGGCCAGGGCTAGAAAATAAATTTTGACACTGGGAAGGGATACATGAAATTCTAGGAAAGGTTGACTTGCAGTCAAAAGTCATTTATTGTTAAGGTAGCATTTCTTAACTGGTGATGTACCCCAAAATAATTCATTGGACTTTTAAAACTGTACCCCCTTTAGTCTCGGCCCCAAGGTTGTGATCCAGTTGTCTAACTGTTGTTGCACACTTCATATAATTATTGTGTGCCCTACTATTTGTTTATACTGAGGTTCTGAACACAGTAATTATGATTTTTTGCAATATATTCGCCTTAATGTCTTGCCACACTTAAGTTATTTCCAGTTATCTTCTATGGTAAATGCTATCTAGACTTAATCCAGCCAGGGATGACCAGCGAATAATGTTTTAAGTGAAATCGCAGGGTCAGGAAAATTTGTCATGGTAAATGCCAAAAAGAGTTCATGTCAGGACAGAGAACTTAGCAGAATCCATAAGAAGGCAGACTGGACGCAGGGAGTTTCAGACGGACGTAAGTCAGCACCAAGGACAGCACCAAGCGAACCCGCTGAAACTTGGGTTTCCGTGGGACTGCTTTGAATTTCATTCTAAGCTTTTCAAAATTACCAAGTCAGGTCTAATTCTTGTACAATTCTTCAGACCTTGGATGGTTTTAAATCAGAAGTGTTTATCACATGTGGAGTTTTTTAAACCAATTCACCTGTCTTACCTCAAATTCTCTAATTCAGATGCTCTTGAATGGATACAATGACAAATATATATTTCACAAATCTTTGCAGATGCATATGAAAGAACTCTAGAGTCTTCAGAGGCCTCAACTCCTTATCATCTGATTGCTCAACCTGATTGATCCTGCCAGCTTCCAGGCAGATAACAGATGTTCTGTCAGTGGGAAACCTGATCATCAATAAGATTTTTTATAAGGGAGTTTTCATTATTATTCTGATAAAAATATATGAGTGGAGTCTTACCTAGTTTTTACTGCTTTTGTACTTATTTTTCATTCTTTTGCACTAATTATTTTATTTTTAACTGTACTTATTTTTTATTTTTTTTCACTAACTATTTGTTTTAGTACTACTCCTTTGTTATGGGTTAAATTGTGTCCCTTCAAAAGGATGTGACCATATATGGAAAGAGGAGCTTTACAGAGTTAATCAAGTTAATATTAAGACCATTATGATAGGCCCCAATCTTTACAAAAAGGGAAAATTTGGCCACATGTATGGACATACACACAAAGATAATTGGAAGAAACCCAAGGAAAAGATAGCTGTATATCTATAGTAACATATATAGAAACAAAGACAGGTCAACTGCCAGAATGGAGAGTTAAAGAAGGATACTCTCCTATAAGTGTCAGAGACAGTGTAGCCCCACGAATCTGGATTTCAGACTTACAACATTCAGAACTGTGAGGCAATATATTTCTATTGTTTTAAGTCACCCAGTTGTTTTTTTCTTTGTTACCACAAAACTAGAAAACAAATGCACCCATCATAAGCTAAATATTTATGTAGCCCTTTATAGTTTACAATGGACTCATATTACCATAGTCAATATAAGTAGCTAAGTGAAAGGAACTTTGGTAATACGTTAATTTGACAGATAAGCGATAGAGATTCAGGAAAATTGAATGGGTTTACATACATCATAAAAAATGTATTAAGTGACAGGAACCAGATGCAGAAACCTGTGCTCCTTACCCTTTACTACCTTTTATACTTGCAATAATTTGCTAATCAAAAACAGAAAACACTTGCTACTACTGTGTAAGTAACTTCATATCTTAGAAATTTCAAATTCTTTAGTTTTGATTTAAAGCTATTAACTACAAACCTCAGCATTGGAAGTTGTGTGAATTGGCAGAGGGAGAAACATAGGTTAAAAACTCATGTTTGTTATTAATTAAATATATGGCTATAACTATGTTTAGTATCCTGTCTGAAACACGTTTTTGCTGTTAAAATTTAAACATTAACAATGATCACATAGGGCTCTTTGGAAATATAAATGAGATCGCATATATAAAGCTCACAGCAGAGGCCTTGCTGATGATGGATATTTAATGGATGTTAAGTTTCCTCATTCATCCTTTTGCCTTAGATCAGTTGAACACCACTTCAATATAAAAGCTTGCATTTTAAAACACATGCTTAAGAAACAATGATTCATCTTCATATATGGACAAGTCAGCATTGACTATTGATTAAAGTCTTACAGTTGACATGAGAAAAATATCTGGACCACTTTAGTTTTATATTTTAGAGGCTAGGTAAAACAAGTTTAAGCTAGAGAAATTCACTTTTTGATTTTGAGACATTTAGCATTTGATTGTCATTTACTCAGGAACACATGTTCTTATCCCCAATCTGGAATATACAAAGAAAGTAAGCTAGAGATTGAGGATTTGATCATACTGATGACTTCTGTGTCCCTGTGAAGCATAGAAATCACTGGGATTGATGGTTCCATGGTGCTGTGTAGGGTACATCAAAAGAAAAATGTGTGGTCAAGGAATTTGTCATCCCTTATTTCCAGAACCAGACTATAATTTGTGACCTCAGCCACAATGGAGTGTGATGTCATAGACAAAAGCTCTCCAAACATCTACCACTTACAACAAAACATAGACATTTTAGTGGTTTAAAATATACTTGTTTGGATAGAGAATTGGATAGTAAATATTTCAGTGAACTGAATTGAACAGAACATTTAAAAAATAAATTATTGTGGGCTTGACTGGGTGACTCAGATGGTTGGAGCATTGTCCCATATACCAAAAGTTGTAGCTTCAATTCCTAATCAAGGCACATACCTACCTTGTGGGTTTGATCCCCAGTCAGGGCACTTATGGGAGGCAACCAATCCATGTTTCTCATTCACATCAGTGTTTCTCTCTCTTTCTTCCTGTCTCTCTAAAAACAATAAACATGTCCTTGTGTGAGGATTAAAGAAAATAATATAAAATTTTAAATAAATAAAATTAATCACTGTGTGCTGATACTATACTCCCCCAATTTTTCTCCACAGATATGTCTAGAGTATTAGTGATTAGGAAATATTCTATCTACAATCAAATACTGACAGATTAATTCAGAATAGGGCATTAAGGATTTAAAAATAAAATTCGAAGTATTCAAGGGCTGGTGCTCTGAAGATGAAATAATGTCCCTTAAGCATGGTAGTGATTTGGGTTGATCAGAAAAGGGAGGATAAGCCCTGGGAGACTGAGTTAAAAGAAAAACATGAAGAAATTAAATAGGTTTGACTTTGATGTGTTGCTCCCAAATGATTTACAGTGTAAACTCCAGGCAGATAAAGCATATTTTAGTTACTGTGGATAGCAAAAACAATGTGAGGTGTATAATGCATGAATGGTTGATAATATTTATTTATTTCTAAAGTGTTTGGATTATTTTTAAAGGTAGAATTCATGCCCTGGCTGGTGTAGTTCAGTGAATTTGAGCGCGGGCCTGTGAACCAAAGGATCGAGGTTCAATTCACAGTCAGGCACATGCCTGGATTGCAGGCCAGTTCCCAGCAGGGGATGCATGAGAGGCAACCGTACATTGATATTTCTCTCCCTCTCTCCTTTCCTTTCCCTCTAAAGATAAAATAAATAAAATCTTTTTAAAAAGATAGAATTCAAACTTGTTATCTCTTTTCTGAAACTCCTTTGCTTTTTGTTTTAGCTCCTTTTTCTCAATAATTATTTTATATTTAAAATATATTTATTGCTATACTAATTGTTCATTTTCATAACGGCTTATTGGAAATAACTGTTCATGCAATGATTAGTGGTTATTGAAAATTTGGCAAAATAAAAGCAGATAAAATAACTAAAATGCATTTGTAATCCCACCACTAAGCAAGAATGATTTTTTGTTATTATTATTCTATTACATTTGTCCTAGTTTTTCCCCTTTGCCCTCCTCCACCCATCCCAGCCTCCACTCCCACAGTCAGTCCCCACAGTGTTGTCCATGTCCATGGGTTATTCATACATGATCCTTAGCTAGTGCATTTGAAGTTTTTTCTGATGTTTGTCTACATATATATTTTAATAAAATTTGAATAGTAATGGATATCATTTTTAATCTCTCATTTTCTGTATATAATTACTACAAACCATTATTTTCTTCAAAAACATTTTTATGTGGCACTAGAATAGTCTATATAATAGTTGTATCAAGACATTTCTTAAACAACTCCAATAGGATGCCATTCATACTGTTTCTAATTCTGCATTATTTTAAACAGTGCTGTGTTGAAGCCTCCTTATATGTGAATTTTTGTTCAAATTTTGATGAGGCTTTTAAATAAGATTGTAAAATGGCTATTTTTTTAGGTAATCTGGATACATATTACCAAATTATTTTTAGGAGGTGTGGGACTGAGCAAAAAGGAAAAAGGACTCATGGACATGGACAACGGTGTGGTGATTGCTGGGGGGAGGGGAGTATAAGGAGACTAAGTAGTAATGGGAAAAAATAAATAAATTTTAAAAATTATATCTACGTATACTTTAAACCAAAATAGAAGGGTATTAATATACTTGTTATGAAACTCATATATACAAACACACACATAAAGCATAAAATGCATCTCTTTAGTGTATCCCATTATTTTTTAATTTGGATGTTTTTGGTAAAATAAAGTTTTGTCTTGCTTTAAAAGGCACAATATTTTATAATAGGAAGAAAAAAATCTTTTTGCCTAATTGAACATTGAGAACACGAAGTGTCAAGTAATTTGCCCAAGGCCATTCCACTAGCAAAATTCAGAATCAGGACATCTGACATCTAGTATAGTACCCATTTAATTCTACTCTAAAGTCCTTAAGTCCTTAAAAGGACCACTAGAAGTAAGACTCCTATAATTACTATGTTTTAAAACTCTTTCCTAATAAAAATCTTTAATCAAAATTTAACATTTTAGTTGCACATGACAGTATTCGTACTCATATGAAATGGATAACTACCAAAATTACATCAAGTAAAAGAGGTATTGTTGATTTTCTTATAAAAGATGTTTGATTCAAGCATGAGCTTAGTTTTAGGAAAGGAACATTATTTCCAAATATTCAAAGCACTTGGGGCAGTCACGATGATGCACCACTCAGATCTCCTGTTGTAGATACAATTTTCTCATGGCTCCAGCTGCCACACACTAAATCCACCACTGCGTGTGTACCAAGGCCACACTTTTCAGGGGCATCTCTGAAAAAAAAAAGACTGTGTATCAGAGAAGTTAAGGTTTCTGTAAGATGGAAGACTCTCCTCGTGGCTGGCATGGGCTTTTGGACTTCTTATTTACCTAGCTGACCCCTTCTTAAAACTGTGCTGCTGTCTGAGGCACTTTCTACTCTAAGCCTGCTTCTGCTAGCTCTTCATTTGCAGGCACAAGTTCTGCATCATGGTCTAAAGCAGGAGTGTCAAACTCATTTTCACTGGGGTTGCCCCGTGGTTGCCTTCAAAGGGCTGACTGTAATTTTAGGACTGTATAAATGTAACTACTTCTTAACAGTTAAGCAAGAGCTCAGTGCTGCCACAAGGTAGAAACAAGGTGGTAAGCCAGATAAAACAAGGTAGAGGGCCAGATTCAGCCCATGAGCCTTGTGTTTGCCACCTGTGGTCTAAATACTCTCCCTAAGTTCTCTTACTCCTTCTCTCTCTAATACACTCTATTATTCTTTTTCACACCTAATTTTTTTCTTAGAGTCTATTTTTCAGTGGATCTGAACTAACACAGAAGACAAAAAGTATAAAGCACTATTGGATCTATTCATGAACTCATGATCTCCTTGCATAGAAGTAAGCAGATGTCATTCAAATGTTTTTTTAAAGTCCCATAGCTGATGGGATGTTATCACTGTTGATCCCTGAACCGAGTCTGGTGCTCCAAAAATGTCTTGACAAGGTCAAGACTAGCTTTATAAAGAGCAAATGATAAAACACCTATTACCTTGTCAAACCTCTGTTTACTTTAAAATGCAAAACATATATGTGTAGTTAATTTAACTATGATATATATCCTAGGAGCAATAGCTGCACACTAATCAGAAATCCATGGGTGGAGACATGGATTGTTTTTATTGAAATCTGCAGCAGAAGGCATGTTAATTAACACAAGGGATCATAGATATAATTTTTCATTGATGAAATGATTTTCTTTTTAAAAGATATATGGTTGAGTAGATTTTATAAACCCTCCCTTCAGGGCAAAGCACCGGATCTACAACTTCACTTGACTACACACACACACACACACACACACACACACACACATACACACATACATACACACATACACACACACACTTCTGGAGGTTTCCAAATTGTAACTACAGAGAAGACTAGATCGCTGAATATTGGATATTCAGATAACATCATCTGCCTTGGAAGAAATCTTTATCTCAAGGTGTTTTGCCTAGCTGCCTTAAGACAGAACAAGTGGAGAATGAACCAAACTTACAAGATCATGTTAAATGAGAGTGTATGTAGGCCTGCATGCATATGTGCCTGCATATTTACCTACTACATGTTTACCTAATATTTTTACCACAAATATTTGTATTTGTGGTAAAAGTTACACTGATATCTGATAATGAGGTCATAGTGAAGACAGTATAGTTAGTCACTACTTAGTTCTATTAGGGGGTTATGAGACCTGACAATTGTTGAATCACCAAATTTACTTAGGTTAGTTAATAACAACATTTATGTTTTATGGCAGATATCTGAAAGTGTAGGATGTCTGTAAAATGTGAGAAGAATGGATGGGGAATTCTTTCATCATTACCTGTCTCTGGTCCTCTGTTTAGGTCACTTCTGTATTTTTACAGACGGACTCTTACAATTTTGTGAGATTCAGCAGCTGCAATCAGGCCACTAAATCAATATAGCAGGATTTTTTTTCTTACAGAGCTTCCACAGAGTAAAAAGGAAAAAGATGTATATTTGTTTTTTGAGCTCACTTCAAATCTAACCGAAATAGTGAGCTCTCCGTTAATGAAATATGTCATATACTTTTTTATCCATTAAATTCTTTGTCAGAATACTACATCATCATTTATTTCCACCTGTGGTAGTGTTAAACCCAACTTACATTCTAATTCTTCAGAAACTTATTTCTATCGCAGAAAAATATTTGGTCAAGTCCATTTACAGAAGTGCCTTCTTGGAGAAAGGTGTAAAAGAGTGAAAAAATGGAAAATCTGAATTTTTAGCCAATATATCTTCTAAGGAAGATTAAATTGCATAAAAGGTAACAAACTTCAATCACACAAGATCATATCCAAAGAATGCACAATTATCTCAAGTTTAATAAAAATTTTACAAAACCAAATGCAAATGGTCCATACCAGTCAACATCACTGATAGAGTAAATACTTTGGCTAAGACTGGATAGGGAAAAATTAAATGAAAATAGAATTGTAACATAAACTCTGTTTTACACATAAGTAACAATAGGAAAAATTATATTCTTGTATTGAAGAGACTGTAATGCATGTTGTAGTTGTGATGCACATGACAACTATATCAAGAAAGAGGGATGTGAGAGAATAGACTTATATAGTTACACTTTTAAATATTTTCTATGAAAAGGTAAAATCTAAACTCTTAGTAGACTGAGAAAAGCTAAGGATGTATATTTCAATCTCCAGAGCAGCCAATAAAAATTAAAGAAAGTGATATAGTTTAGCTAAAAATATAATAAATAAAATAAAATTTAAAATATATTCATTAATTCAAAAAGGGAAAAAACTAAAATGGAAAAAAAACAAAAACTAAAAGGTATAAAATATAAAACAAATAGTAACATAGTAGGTCAAAATACAACCACATATAAAATTACTTTAGATAATAGTGGACTAGTACTTCAATTGAAAAAGAGAAAATTCACTTAGTATAATGTTCTCCAGGTCCATTCATACTGTTGCAAAGGGTGAACTTTTTTATGGCTGAGTAGAATTCCATTTGGTTTAGTCCCATAGTTGTTTTATCCATTCATCTACTGATGGACCCTTGGGCTGCTTCCATATCTTAGCAATTGTAAATGATGTTGCACTGAATGTAGGGATGCTTAAATTCTTTTGAAATAAGCCAGTCAGAGAAAGACATTTGTAAGTACCATATGATTTCACTCATATGTGGCATCTAATGAACAAACTGAATTAACAGGAGAAACAGAGACAGACTCATAGATGAAAAGCAGATGACTGTGTTGGGGGTTAGAAGTTAGAAGAATTGAGCAAAAAGGAAAAAGGACTTATGGACATTGTTGACAGTGTGGTGATTGCTAAAGGGGAGGGAGATATAAGGAGACCAAATGATAATGAAAAAAAAACAATAAAGATTAAATTAGGAAAAAGAAAAGCAGACATTGTAATAATGGATTTAAAAAACAACAACAACTAAATGCCTAAATGTTGTCTAAAGAAATCCACTACAAACATGAAAATCAAAAATCAAAAATAAATGGATGGACAAAAATATATCATGTAATAGTAAACATTAGAAAACAAATTATATTTATCATGATAAAAGGATAGCACATCTGGAAGACAATGGTTATAAATGTCTACATACTTAACAATGGAGTTTCAAAACACATGATAAAGTATTGACAGCAATTAATTAAAGTAGAAATAGAAAAAAATTTAAAATATAGTTGCAGATTTAACAAACCTCTTACAACAATTAATAAAACAACTACACACACAAAAAATGAAAATGATATAGATGTTTATAACTCTATCACCCACATTCAGCTAAATGATATGTATGGAATAAGTACAAAGACCAATTATACAATTAAAATTTTTAAATGCAAATGATACACTCACCAAGATAGAATATATGCTGGACTATAACATAAATCTCGATGATTTTGAAAATGTTTAAATAATACATAACATGTTCCCTAACCAAAATTGAATTAAATGAGAAATTAATAAAAAGAAAATATATAGAAAACCATTTCTCCCATATTTATAAGCTAAAAACTCACCTAATATATAGGTTAAAGACTATAAGAAATATAAAAAGTTATAAATTGAGTAGACAAAATATTATACAACAAATTTGAAGGCTGCAGCTAAGTGAATGCTTAGAGGGACATCTATAGCTATAAATGATTCTATTAGATAAGGAGAAAGTTCTAAAAATGAACTTAAAGAAAATAGAATGAAAGAAATATTAGAAAGCGGAAATACATAGAAAATAAGTAGAGACCAAATTGTATTTGTTTTAAGTGAATTACCTAAAATCTTAGAGTCATGAAGAAAAAGGGAGGGAGAGAGAACACTAATTACCAAAATCAGAAATGAAAAAAAGAAAGTGTTTTCGCTAGTAATTCTAGAAAATTAAAGAGATAAAGGAGATTACTGTGATGTACTTTTTGCCAAACTTAAAAACTTACATGAAATGGACAAATTTTGAAAGAAAAGCTTATTAGTCTTCTGTTCAAAAAATAGATTTTATTAAACATCTTTTCATAAGGGAAATCTCAGGTCCTGGCAGGTTTATTGGTGAACTCTATGAAAGATTAAAGTCAGAAATATCACCAACATTAAAAAATATTTCAGGAAATATAGATGGTGGGTATAGTTCCTATACTATCTTTGAGGCCAGCTTAACCCTCATATAAAAACTTAGTGATGAAATTATCAAAAGTAAAGAAAAAAAGAAAAATTAAATTATAGATCATTATCTCTCACACAGCAATTCCTTTTCAATGTTATCAATTAAAATTCAGTATATAATAAAATAATCCAGCATGATCAATTTGGGTTAATCTCAAGAATGAAAGATTTGGAGTGAGGGATCTCAGATGGCAATATAGGAGGACTCTGAACGCCAGTCTTCCTATGAACACTAAACCTATACCTACGAACAGAATAATTATTCCCGAAGAACTGAGAGTTGACTCTGTACAAACAAATAGGAGAGAGACCTCATAGAAATGGGTAAGAGAGACAGAGACACGCTATCCTGGGAACACCACCCCAACACACTGACCTGTAATAAGGACTGAGGGGCTACTTGCAGAATTACACAACATGGGGAACAGGGAAAAAACAGTGATTTAAAGGGCACAAAAATAAAAGGAAGGAAATCCACGTAGTAACCCTAGAATATCGGCCAAATGGAAGAACTGCAGGAACCTTCTCTGGTGTCAGAAGGACCAGAGAGTGTTATTTGCTCCACTCCTGTTTTACTTTAATTTCACAGACAGAGAAGCATGCATGATTTAGAGACTCTAGCAAGCTTGGCAAGGAAAACCCAATGCACTCCAGGACTCAGGCTCATTCCAGTTTCCCAGCTTGCCCCCAAGTATCCTCATAGTCCATGTTCTCTGTAGCCACATTTCCCGTCCCAGTGCATCTTTCCACCAGGATCCATGGACCTTGCACCTACTCCAGCTAAAACTCCAGACCTTGGTGAGGCTTGCCCCTTAGGGACTTGCCTAAGCCTAAGCCTATTTCATCTACAGTTCCAACTGGTTTATCATGTAGTCTTAGCAGGGCTTGCCCTGGGATACCAGAAGGCAGAGATCCACTCCAGCTTAAGTTCTGGCCCTGATGTGGCTGGCTCATAAAATTCCTCACAGACTGAGCTCACTCCAACTATAGCTCCAACTAGCCTGACAAGGACATCTCAGTGTAGCTTGCCCCGTGGACTCCAAGCAACCTGTATCAACTACAACTACAGCTCTGAACCCCAGTGTGATGGTCCCCCAGTCTCACCAAAATCTGAGTTCCTTGCATCTACAAGTTTCATTGGCCTGCAGGGTGGGCCCAATGCAGCTTGATCATGGGACTTCCAGGAGCCCATGCACCACCCACCACCAATTACAGCTCCAGGGACTAGCATGGCTTACCTGTAGGAATAACTATAACTCAAGCCCACCCCAGTTACAATCACTGTTTGCCTGCCAAGGGACCCTCAGTGCAACTTGCCCTCAGAATTTCTTGCAGCATGCACTTGATACAGCTATAGCATCAGCTGGCCATATGAGGTGGTCCCTCAATCTACCTTAAAAAATAATAATTGAAAACTTTCCCTACCTAGTAAATGAAAAAGACATCCAAGTCCAAGAAGCAAGGAGAATCCAAAAAGACCTACACCAAGAAAGGCATATAACTAAAATGTCAAAAGTTAAGGATAGCTCTGGCTAGACTGAGTGCCAGCCTGAGAACCAAAGGGTCACTGGTTTGATTCCCAGTTAGGGCACATTCTTATTGTGGGCCAGGTTCCCAGTGAGGGGCGCATGAGAAGCAACCACACATTGATGTTTCCCTCTCTTTCTCCCTCCCTTCACCTCTCTCTAAAAATAAATAAATAATTAAAAATATTTAAAGATAAAAAGGGAAACTTAATAACAGCAATAGAAAAGCAGTCAGTTACATAAAAGAAATTCCTTTTAAAACTGTCAGATGATTTTTCAAGAGAAACATTACAAGCCAGAAAGGAATGGCACAGTATATTAAAAGTAATGAAAAGGAAAAAAATAAAAACAAGAATACTCTATGCAGGAAGCTTATCATTCAGAATTGAAGGAGATATAAAAAGTTTGCTAGACAAGCAAAAGAGGAAAAAAATTCTCATCACCGTAAGAAATTTTAAACAGACCTCTTTATGAAGAAAAAAAAGCCCAAAACTAAAAATAAGAAAATATAGCAAAGAAAAATATCTCATCGATAGGCAAACACTTAGTAAAGCTAGTGGATCAACATATTACAAAGCTAAAATGAAAGTTAAAAGTCAAAAGTCATAAACTCATGTGTAACTATGGTAATAATTTAAGAGATATAAATTATTTACACACACATAAAAATGTCAAAATATAAACATAGGGGGTGAGTAAAATATGTACTGTTAAAAACATAACTTGTTATATATAAATTTCATGGTAACTATAAACCAAAATTTGACAACAGATATCCAAAAAATAAAAAAACACCTAAAACTCACTTAGAAAAATTATCAATGTACAAGAGAAGAGAGCAAAACAAGAAAGGAACAGAAAACTACAAACAACCAGAAAACAATAAAAATAGCAGTAAGTAGAAGTTTTTTAATAATTATGTAAATGTAAAAGGGCTAAATGCTGCAATTAAAAGACATGAGGCCCTGGCCAGGTGGTTCAGTTGGTTAAGCATCATCCCATGTACCAAAAAGTTGCAGGTTTGATCCCTAGTCAGGGTACATATATATACCTGGGTTCTGGGTTCTTTTCTGGTTAGGACATGTGAAAGAGGTGACTGGTCAATATTTCTCTCTCACATCTCTCTCTCTCTCTCTCATCCTCCCTCCCTGTCTTCTCCATCCCTTCCTCTCTCTCTAAAATCAAGGAGTGTGTTCTCAGGTGAGGCTTTAGAAAGAAAAAGACAGAAAAAGTAAAAGACATGGGGTTACTGAATGAATTAAATAAGAAAACCTGTGCATAATATGCCTGCGAGAGATTCACTTCAGACTCTATGACACACACAGACTGAAAGCAGAGATAGAAAAAGCTATTCCATGGCAATGGTGACTAAAATACAACTGGCATAGAAATACTTCAGTAAGACAAAATGGACTTTAAAAAAGACTGTAACAAGAAATAAAGCAAAGCATTACATAATATTAAAGGAATCCATCCAACAAGAAAATTAAGCACATATAAACATCTACATATCCAATACATGAGCACATAAATATATCAATCCAATATGAGCAGTCATAAAAAAGAAAAGTATAATGTAAAATAATAGTAGGGGATTTTAGCATTCCATTTACATCAATGGACAGCATCAAGCCAGAAAATAAACAAGAAATAGAGACCTTAAATAACACAGTAGACCAGATGGATTTAATCAATATTTTTAGAGCATTTCACTCCAAAGCAGGAGAACATATATTCTTTTCAAGTCCTCACAGAATAATTCCTGGGAAAGACCACAAGTTAGGCCACAAAACAAGTCTCAATAAATATAGGAAGATTGTAATTATGCTAAGTATCTTCATTGATCAAACTGGTATGAAAACAACAAATTAATTACAAGAAAAACACTGGAAAAAACCACAAACACATGGCTAACCAACATGCTACTAAACAATCAATGGATCAATGAAGAAATCAAGAAAAAAATTAATTTTTGAAAGTTTCATTAAGAAAATGGAAACAGCAATTAATAATCAAATTAAAATGGGAAAACACAATTGAAAATAGAAACACAACAATTCCAAATCCATAGAGTGTATCAAAATCAATCCTGTTATAAGCCCTGGCTGGTGTAGCTCAGTGGATTGAGCGTGGGCCTGTGAACCAAACAACTGCGGTTCAATTCCCAGTCAGGGCACATGCTGGGTTGCAGGCCAGTTCTCAGCAGGGGATGCATGAGAGGCAACCATACATTGATTTAAAAAACAACAACAACAACAACAACAACAACAACAAATCATTCCTGTTATAAAAGGAAAATTTATAGTCATACAGGCTTACCTCAAGAAACAAACAAACAAAAGAAAAAAAAGAAAATAAAAAGCTCAAACAGTATAACCTATACCTAAAGGGAACTAGAAAAAGAACAAACAGCCCAAAGTGAGTAGAAGAAAGAAAATAATTTAAGAGCATAGAAATACGTAAAATGGAGACTAAAGAACCATAAGAAAATATCAATGAAAGAAAGAAATACGTAAAATGGAGACTAAAGAACCATAAGAAAATATCAATGAAAGAAAGAGATGGTTCTTTGAAAAGACAAGGAAAACTAATAAAAATATAGCCAGGCTCATTAAGGGAAAAAATTAAAAAATGAAAGAGGAGAGGTGACTACAGACATACGAAACATAATAAGAGAATACTATGAACAAGTATATAGCAATAAACTACAAAATCTAGAAAAAATAAATAAATTCCTAGAAACAATTCCCAAACAGTACTCTAGGACCAGATTGCTTTATAGGTGAATTCTATCAAATATTCAAAGAAGAATTAATACTAATTCTTCTCAAGCTACTCCAGAAAAGAAAGAAAGAAAGAAAGAAAGCCTCTAAAATCATTCTATGAGTCCAGCATTACTCTGATACCCAAATCAGATAACAGACATACAGTAGTATAGAATTATAGGCCAATATTCTTGATTAAAAAAATAGAAGCAAAACTCTTCAATAAAATATTAGCAAAATAAATTCAGATATACATTAAAAACATTATATACCATGATCAAGTCAGATTATTCCAGGGATGCAATAATTATTTAATATCTATTATCTATCAGTGTGATACACAACATAAACAAAATGAAAGATGAAAATTATACAATCGGAGATAAATTAAAGTATATAGAAACTAAAAAAAAATTCAAAGAATCAAGAAACCCAGGAGCTAGTTCTTTGAAAACATAAACAAAGCTGACAAAACTTTAACCAGATTCATCAAGAAAAAAAGAGAGTGAACCCAAATAAATAAAATCAGAAATGAAAGAGAAGTTACAACGAATACCACAGAAATGCAAAGCATTATAAGAAATTACTATGAACAACCATATGCCACAGAAATTTGACAAACCGGTTGAAGTGGACAAATTTTTAGAAATATACAATTTTCCAAAACTGAATGAAGAAGAAGCAGAAAGCCTAAATAGACTGATAACATCTAGTGAAATTGTGCAATAATTAAAAAACTGGCACACAAAAGCCCTGGACTGAATGGCTTCAGAGGTGAATTTTACCAAACATTTAAAGAACTAACTTTTATCCTTCTCAATCTGTTCCAAATAATTCAAGAAGAAGGAAGTCTCCCAAACTCTTTTTATGAGGACAGTATCATCCTAATTCCAAAACCAAGTAAGGAAACAACAAAGAAAAAACTATAGGCCAATATCTCCAATGAACATAGGTGCTAAAATCCTCAATGAAATATTGACAAGCCAGATTCAGCAATACATTAAAAAGATCATACACTACAACCAAGTGGGATTCACGCCAGGGATGCAAGGATGATACAATGTTCACATATTAATAAATGTAACATATTACTTAAACAAAACAAAAGATGAAAGCACATGATCATATCAATAGATGCTAAAAAATCATTTGATAAAATCCATCACCCATTTGCAATAAAGACACCCAGTAAAGTGGAAATAGAGACAATATACGTAAACATAATAAAGGCCGTATATGAGAAACCTAGAGCAAACATTATTTCAATGGGCAAAAACTAAAAGCTTCCCCCTTACAGTCATAAATAAAATAAAGGTATCTGCTTTCATATTTGTTTTATCCCTGGAAGTTCTAGCCACAGTGATCAAGCAAGAAAAAGAAATAAAAGGCATCCAAATTGGGAAGGACAAAATAAAACTGTAATTATTTATAGATGACATGATTGTGTACACAGAAAACCCTATAGTCTCCACCAAAAATCTACTTGACCTAATAAGTTGATTTAGCAGAATGGTGGGATACAAAGTCAGTGTTCAGAAATCAGACATTTTTGTACAACAGTGAAATATCAGAAAGAGAATGAGGAAAAAATCCCATTTACTACAGCAACAAGACAAATAAAGTATCTAGGAATAAACCTAACCAAGGAGGTAAAAGACCTGTACTCAGAAAACTATAGAACAATAAAGAAAGAAATTAAGGAAGATACAAATAAATGGAAGCATATACCGTGTTCATGGATTGGATGAATAGCCATAATTAAAATGTCCATACAACCCAAAGCAATATATAAATTTAACACAATTCCAATTATGCATATTTCACAGATCTAGACCAAATATTTCAAAAGTATATGAAACCAAAAGACACCGCATATAGCTTCAGCAATCTTGAGAAAGAAGAACAAAGTAGGAGGAATCACAATACCTGATATCAAATTATACTACAAGGCCACTGTAATCCAAACAGTCTGGTACTGGCATAAGAACAAACACATCGATCAATGGAACAGAATCAAGAGCCCAGAAATAAATCTATGTCTCTATTGTCAATTAATATTTGACAAAGGGGGCATGAACATACAATGGAGTAAAAATAGCCTCTTCAATAAGTGGTATTGGGAGAACTGGACTGGTACATGCCAAAAAAAATGAAACTAGATTATCAATTTACACTTTACACCAAAATAAACTCAAAATGGTAAAAGACTTAACTATATGTTGTGATACCATAAAAGTCATAGAGGATTGGTGTTTCAGGATTCTTAAGGTATAATCCCAGCAGTGGAATTGCTGGGTCAAAAGGCAGTTACATTTTTAGTTTTCTGAGGAAATTCCATACTGTTTTCCACAGTGGCTACCCCAGTCTGCATTCCTGCCAACAGTGCATTCCCACCAACAGTGCACTGGAGTTCCCTTTTCTCCAGCATTACTTGTTATTTGTTAATCTATTAACAATGGCCATTCTGACTGGTGTGAAGTGTTATCTCACTGTGATTTTAATTTGCATCTCTTTAATGGCTAGTGATTTTGATCAACCTTTTATATGTTTATGGGCCATCTCTATGTCCTCCTTGGAGAAGTGTCTATTCAGGTACTTTGCCCATTATTTAATTGGATTGTCTGTCTTTCTGGTGTTGAGTTGTATGCATTCTTTATATATTTTGGAGATTAAACCCTTGTCCAAGGTATCATTGGCAAATATGCTCTTCCATAGAGTTAGTATTCTTTTGATTTTGATTATGGTTTCCTTAGATGTGCAGAAGGTTTTTAATTTGAGGTAGTCCCACTTTTAAAAAATGTTTATTTTTCCTTTATTTTCATTGCTCTAGGAGATATATCAGTGAAAATACTGCTGCATGAGATATCTGAAATTTTATGTCCTATGTTTTCCTCTAGGACTTTTACAGTTTCAAAATATCCTATGAATCTCTATGTTTGTAGCAGCATTATTTACAATAACCAAGTGCTGGAAACAGCCTAAATATCCATTAACAAATGAGTGGATTTAAAAAACTGTGGTGTATTTACACAATAGAATACTACACAGCAGAAAGAAGGAAGTACTACCTTTTGCAACTGCATAGATGGAGCTGGAGAATATTAATTAAGTGAAATAAGCCAGGCAGTAAAAGACAAATACCATATCATCTCACCTATAAGAGGAATTTAATGAACAAAACAAACAGATGACCAAAATAGAACCAGAGGCATGGAGACATGGAACAGACTCACAGTGAACAAAGGGATAGGGGGAGGAAGATAATGGTGGAAAGAAGGGGAAGGGACTAGTTAAAGAATGTGTATGAATGACCCATGGACATGGAAAACAGTGTGGGAATTGACTGTGGGGGTAGAAGGTGGGTTGGGTGGAGGAGAGCAAAGGGGGAAAAATTGGGACAATGTAACAGAATAGCCATTTTTAAAAACTCTAAAAATGGTTATGGTGGTAAATTGTATGTTACATATATTTTACCACACTAAAAACATTAGTATCACCAGCAAAAATGAATACAAATAAAAATTAAAATATCATATTATTATCTCAGTATATACAGAGAAAACATTAAACAAAATTCAACACCTTTTTATAATACAACTCTCAAAGTGGTTGTAGAGAGAGCATAACTCAGTATAGCAAAGGCCATATGTAACTAATCCACAGTTAACACTGCACTTAATGCTGAAAGCTTTTTGTCGAAGATCAGGAACGACATGGGGATACCCACACTCACCACTCTTATTTATTTAACGTTTTTTAATCCTCACCTAAGGATACATTTATTGATTTTAGAGAGAGGAAGGGAGAGAGAGAGAAACACTGACATGAAAGAGAAACATTAATAGGTTACCTCCTGTATGTGCCCCAACTGGGAATCAACAGCACAATGCAGGTATGTGCCCTCCTTAGGAATAGGGCCCACAACCCTTTGGGGCATGAGATGATGCTCCAACCAATTGAGCCACCTGTCTAGGGCCTCACCACTTTTATTTTATAACACTGTAAGTTATAGTCTTACCAATCAGACAATAAAAATATATAAATTTGTCCAAATTAGAAAAGAAATACAACTGCCACTATTTGCAGAGGTAATACTCTATGTAGAAAACACAAAAGCTTTCACCCCCAAAATGTCAGAACTATTTAAAAAATTAGGAAAGTTGCAGAATATACAATTAATATTCAGAAGTCTGTTGCATTTCTATACACTAATAACAAACTATCAGAAAGAGAAATTAAGAACATAATTCATTTTAAATGGCATCAAAATACCTGAGAATAAATTTAACAAAGGATGCAAAATACCTGTATTCTGAAAACTGTAAGACATTAATTAAGTTAATTACAGAACACAAATAAATGGAAGAATACTTCATGTTTTATGGATTGGAAGAATTGATGTCTTTAAAATTTTCATACTAACCAAACACTCTAAAGATTCAGTGCAATCTCTATCAAAATTTCAACGGCTTTTTTAATTTCAGAATTAGAATAAACAATTCTAAAATTTGTATGGGAATACAATAGGACCCAAATAGCCAAAGCAATCTCTTTTAAAAAATATATTTTATTGATTATGCTATTGCAGTTGTCCCATTTTCCCCTTTCACTCCTCTCTGCCCTTCACACCCCCTCCCACCCATACTCCCCCCCCTTTAGTTCATGTCCATGGGTCATACATATAAGCTCCTTGGCTTGTACGTTTCTTATACTATTCTTACCCTCCCCTTGTCTATTTTTTACCTACCATTTATGCTACTTATTCTCTGTATCTTTCCTCCCTCTCTCCCCCTCCCCTGTTGATAACCCACCATGTGATCTTCATTTCTCTGGTTCTGTTCCTGTTCTAGTTGTTTGCATTTGTTTTTGTTTTAGGTGTGGTTGTTAATAATTGTGAGTTTTCTGCCCTTACACTGCTCATATTTTTTATCTTTTTATTCTTAGATACGTCCATTTANCTTACCCTCCCCTTGTCTATTTTTTACCTACTATTTATGCTACTTATTCTCTGTACCTTTCCTCCCTCTCTCCCCCTCCCCTGTTGATAACCCACCATGTGATCTTCATTTCTCTGGTTCTGTTCCTGTTCTAGTTGTTTGCATTTGTTTTTGTTTTAGGTGTGGTTGTTAATAATTGTGAGTTTTCTGCCCTTACACTGCTCATATTTTTTATCTTTTTATTCTTAGATACGTCCATTTAACATTTCATATAATAAGGGCTCGGTGATGATAAACTCCTTGAACTTGATCTTATCTGAGAAGCACTTTATCTGCCCTTCCATTCTAAATGAAAGCTTTGCTGGATAGAGCAATCTTGGCTGTAGGTCCTTGGATTTCATGACTTGGAATATTTCTGTCCAGCCACTTCTTGTCTGTAAGATCTCTTTTGAGAAATCAGCTGACAGTCGGATGGGAACTCCTTTGTGGGTAACTGTCTCCTTTTCTCTAGCTGCTTCTAGAATTCTCTCCTTAATTTGAATCTTAGGTAATGTAATTATGATGTGCCTTGGTGTGTTCCTCCTTGGGTCCAACTTCTTTGGGACTCTCTGAGCTTCCTGGACTTCCTGGAAATCTATTTCCTTTGCCAGATCAGGGAAGTTCTATATTATTTGTTCAAACAACTTTTCCATGTGTTGCTCTTCCTCTTTTCCTTTTGGTACCCCTATAATTTGGATGTTGGAATGTTTAAAGATATCCTGGAGGTTCCAAAACCTCTCATTTTTTTGAATTCATTTTTTTGAATTCTTGTTTCGTCATTCTTTTTTGGTTGGATGTTTTTTTCTTCCTTCTGGTCCACACCATTGACTGGAGTCCCAGTTTCCTTCCCATCACTATTGGTTCCCTGTACATTTTTCTCTATTTCACTTAGCATAGCCTTCATTTTTTAAATCTAATTTGAGACCAAATTCAACCAATTCTGTGAGCATCCTGATTACCAGTGCTTTGAACTGTGTATCTGACAGGTTGGCTATCTCTTCATCACTTAGTTGTATTTTTTCTGGAGCCTTGATCTTCTCTTTTGTTTGAGCCATTTTTTTTGTCTTGACACACCAGTTACATAGTGAGGGGCAGAGCCTTAGGTGTTTACCAGGGCAGGGTAACCCACATTGCTGGGTTGTGACACTGTATGTGGGAGGGGTCCAAGAGGGAACAATGGTGCTTGCTCTGCTCTCTGCCAAATTTCAGTCACTTCCCCTGGTTTTCACAAGCAAATTGGGCCCTTCTGATGCTGATTCCCAATGGGTGGATTTGTGTATGTTCTTGGACCCTGTGGGTCTTCCAACAAACTCTCCTCTGAGGCTGGGAGTTTCTCCCACTGCTGCCTGAACACCTACTGGTGCTTTCAATCGGTGGTTTGAGGCCTTATTTCCTTGTGCTGGAGCCCTGGGTTGCACAGTCTGTCCCGCTCCTCAGTTGTTTCTCCTGGTTTATCTGAGCATGAATGTGGGACTGCCTGCTCCACCAGCCACCGCCTTGCCAGCCAGCTGTGGCCTTGCACACCCCACTCCACAATTCACCACCTCACTAGGTCTGCCAGCTATGGCCTTGCCCACCCCAGTTCTCCAGCCACCCCTTTGCTGTGAGTCCTCTCTGCCTGGCTGTGAGTCTCTACCCATCCTACCAGCCTGGGCAAGTGTGTCTTCTTTAACTCTTTGGTTGTCGGACTTCCACACAGTTTAATTTTCTGTCAGTTCTGGGGGGTTTTGGGGGGGGTTTGAATTGTTATTGTCCTTCTTTTGGTTGTGTGAGGAGACGCAGTGTATCTACCTACGCCTCCATCTTGGCCGGAAGTCCTCAAAGTAATCTTTATAAAGACCGAAGATGGAAATACCATATTCCCTGATTTTAAACTATACTAAAAAGATACAGTTATAAAAACTGTAAGTACTGGCACAAAAACAGGCATAGGTAAATGGAACATAATAGAGATTCTACAAATAATCTCATGTTTATATGGTCAATTAATCTTTAACAAAAGGCAGGAATAAACAGTAGGGAAAAGACAATGTCTTAAATATATGGTTTGGTAAACAAAACATTTACATGTAAAAATATTAAACTAGAACACTTATACTACATATATAAGAATAAACTCAAAATAGATTAAAGACTTAAATGTAAAACTCTAAACTATAAAACCCATATAAGAAACATAGGCAGTAAACTCTGATATCATATTTATGTTTGGGGGTATGTTTCTTAAGGCAAAGGCAACAAAAGCATAAATAAACAAATAGAATTACATCAAACTAAAAAGCTTTTGCACACAGAAAAAGACCATTAACAAAGAGAAAAGACAACCTACTGAGTAGAAGTTGTTTGCGAATGACATATACTACTAGGGATCCATAACCAAATGAAGACTTACAGATGCCCAATAGTTATATGAAAAGATGCTCAATATCAATAATCATCACAGAATGCAAATCAAAACCTCAATGAGATATTCTGACCCAACATCTGTCAGAATTGCTATTATCATAATACAAGAAATATCAAGTGTTCGTGAAGCTGTGGAAAAAAGACAACTCTTGCACACTGTTAGTGGGATTTTAAACTATTTCAATCTTTGTGAAAAATGGTAGGAAAATTTCTCCAGAAAAATAAAAACAGAGCTATCATACAACTCAGTAATTACACTTCTAAAGAAAAAAATTTGTGTTTAAGTTATGCAAAGTATGTTCACTGACAACAGAATTAACTTAGATATCAATAATAAAAAATCTGGAAAGTTCCCAAATATTGGTAAATTAAACAACACATTTCTAAATAACCCATGGATTGGAAAAATAACTGGAGAAAATTAGAAAATATTTCCAATGAACAGGAATAAAATTTCAATGTATCAATTTTTCTGAGCTAGTACTAGAGCAGTGCTTAGAGGGAAACAGAAAATTTTTATTAGATGAGAAGATCTCAAAGCAATCTGAGCTTCCACTGAAGAAAATAAAAAAAAACAAGGGTATATTAAATCCAAAGCAAATATAGTATAGAAAATATAAAATATAGAGCATGGGCCTGTGAAATTGAAAATAAGTAAACAATACAGAAAAATCAATACAATAAAAGATCAATAAAATTAATAAACAACTAGCTATAACAATAAAGAAAAAGAGGAAGATTAAAAAACAAATATCCATGAACAGGAATGAAGGAGGAGATATTAATACAGACTCTAAAGGTACTAAAAATAATAAGAAAATATTATAAAAACTTTATGTCAATAAACTTGATAACATAGAGGAAAATAACAAATACCTTGAAAGATATGAACAAATCTCATTCAAGATGAAATAGATAAACTTAATATAGCTATTTCCAAAAAATAAAATAAAATAAATTTATTGTCAAAATGTTTCCCACAGAGAAAACTACATGTCTAGATGGCTTACTTGATAAAGCCTACCAAACATTTACAGAAGAAATTACATCAATTCTACACAAACTCTTCTAGAATATAGAAGAGAAATAACACCTTCTATGTTTTGTAAAGTCAGTTTTAACCCAATACAAAAACCAAAAACAACATAAAGAAAACTATAAACAATAATCCCGATGAAAATCAGTGCAAAGATATTTTATAAAATTTAACAAAAACTAATCCAGCAATACATCATGGCTAAGTAGGGATTATTACAGAAATGAAAATTTATTCAACATTGAACAATCATACAACATAATTCACCATAACAACAGACTAAAGAACATAACTGTATATCACAATAGATACAGAAAAAGCAGTTGACAAAATTGAATTACTGTTTCTGACAATTTTCAGCCAACCAGAAATAATAAAAAAACCAAACTTCCCATTCTAAATAAAGATGAATATCAAAAAACATTGTAGTTCATGAAAAGAATTAATTTTTCCCCTCAAGGTAAAGAACAAAGTCAAGGTACTTGTCCTTAATATTTCTATTTAGCATTGTACTGAAGTTCCAAGCTGTCTAATAAGGAGGAAGAGGAGGAAGTAAAAGCCAAACAGGTTGGGAAAAAAGTGAAAATGTCTTTTTTTCTCTCCCCACAGATGACATGACTGTTAGAAAATCTAGGTCATTTCCAATAATTCTACTTGAACGATTAAGTGATTTAGGAAGGCTGCAGAATAGTCACGACACAGAAATCAATTGTATGTCTGTATACTAACAACAAACAATAAGACATTGAAATTTTAAAAAATTCAATTTGCAGTAGAGTCAGAAACATGCAGTGTTTAAGGATAAGTTTAATAAGTTCATGCAGGCAAGCAAGCATACATTAAAAACTAAAAGTCACCAGAGAAAAATTAGAAAAGACATAGTAAAATGAAGAGGTAATTGTCCTTTTTGATACTCATTGTTCCTTTTCTGAGTCCTCCCCTGACAGAGCCTCAGAGTGCCCGGGCAGGTGCTATATCTGAGACTCCATCAATCTGGCTAGCCCTGTTTGCCCCTCCCTGAAGATCCCCTGAGACTCTGCCCCAACAGAAGCTGTTAATGGTGACTTTTCCATGTGAATGAGTAGTCTTGACTCATGCTTTACAACTTCCTAAATCCTATCAAACAAGCAAACCCCAGCCTCAGTAATCTCCCAGCTCATATACCTCTTGCTAAATTGCCTCTGAATAGCACTAGAAGCACCCAGCATTAGACGCACAGCTTGGCTTCACCTGGGAATCTCTAAACCCAGCACAAGCAGCAGTGAACTCAGATTGTCTTATAGCTCAGTCAGGATGACCCTGGGAAAAACACTGGTGGGATCTAACCTTGGCCTGCACCATCCAGTATACCTCAGAGCCTGGGCACCAAGTGGACAGCTACAGATCATGCTGGAGTACCACCACCCTGCCTCTGCACAGCCGATCCTTCACAGAGGGTGAAGGTTGATGGCCTGTGATCACAGCCAGTCCTTGCAGCTAATTGGCCTGGGTAAATCCATTCCATTGACCTGCCAACAGCAATCAAGGCTCAACCACCAGAGGAGAGTTTACTCAGCCCTCACAAAGGGTACATCTCAAGTACCCATCTTGGGTACTGGGGGAGTCTGTGCCATTAAACCCTACAAGGCACCTAGTACATTAGGCCACTCTACAAGCATGGGAGATATAGCAGCTCTATCTAATACATAGAAACAAGCATAGGGAGCCTGCCAAAATGAAGAGACAAATAAACATGGTCCAAATGAAAGAACAGATCAAAACTCCAGAAAAACAACTGAACAAAATGGAGATAAGCAATCTATCACATGCAGGGTTTGAATCACTGATTATAAGCATGCTCAAAGACCTTAGTGAGAACCTCAACAGCATAAAAAAGATCTAGTCAATAAAAAATATCTAGTGTAATGAAGGATCCACTAATTGAAATAAAGAACAATTTACAGGGAAACAATAGTAGACTGGACAAAGCTGAGAATCAAATTCATGATTTGGAACATAGGGAAGAGAAAAACAACCCACCAACCCAAACAACCCTTGCTGGTGTAGCTCAGTGGATTGAGCATGGGCCTGTGAACCAGAAAATCGCAGTTCAATTCCCAGTCAGGGCAGATGCCTGGGTTGCAGGCCAGTTCCCAGCAGGGGCCAGTTCCAAGCAGGGGGTGCACCAAAAGCAACCATACATTCATATTTCTCTCCTTCTCTCCTTCCCTTCCCTTCTAAAGATAAATAAATAAAAATTTTAAAAAACCATCAGAACAACAACAAGAATTAAAAAATGAGAATAATATAAGCAGTCTCTGGGACAACTTCAAGAAGTCCAACATTTGCATCATAGTAGTGTCAGAAATAGAAGAGAAAGAGCAAGCAATTGGAAATCTATTTGAAAACACAATGAAAGTAAGCTTCCCTAATTTGGTGAAGGAAATAGACATGCAAGTCTAGGAAACATGGAGCATCCCAAAGATGGATGTAAACAGGCCCACTCCAAGGCACATCATAATTAAAATGCCAAAGTTTAAAGGTAAAGAAAGAACTTTACAAGCAGCAAGAGAAAAGCAGGGGAGTTCCTACAAGAATGTCAGTTGACTTCTCAAAAGAAATTTGGTAGGCTTTAAGGGACTGGCAACAAATATTCAAAGTTATGGAAAGCAGGGACCTACCACCAAGATTGCTCTACAAAGCAAAGATATCATTTAGAATCAAAAGGCAGATAAGAGCTTCCCAGACAAGAAAAAATTAAAGGAGTTCATCATCGCCAAACCATTATTATATGAAATGTTAAAGAGACTTATTTAAGAAAAAGAAAAAGATCAAAGCTATGAGCAATAAAATGGCAATAAATACATATCTATCAACACTTGAATCTAAAAAACAAAATAAGCAAACAAAAAGAATAGAGAAAAATTACAGATATAAAGAGCATTGTGATGGTTGCCAGATAGAAGGGTGGTATAGAGAAGGGGTCCCCAGTCTCTTCTCCCAGTCCATGAATAGTGCTGCATTACAACCTGAGCTCTTCCTCCTATCTCCCACCTTTCTTCCTGTCCAGAGTTCAGCTTCCTGTCCCCCATCACTGCACCCCAGTCCATGAAAACTGACCCCTGGTGCCAAAAATGTTGGGGACTAGTGGTATGGAGGAATGCATGAAGAGGTGAAGGGATTAAGTACAAATAGGTACTTAAAGAATAGCCATGGGGATGTAACGTACAGTACAATAAATGGAGTAGTCGAAGAACTTAAATGCATGACCCGTGACATGAACAATTTTGAGAGGATTGCCTGAAGGATTGGTGGAGGGGAGCAAAGGGAGAAAAATGGACACAACTGTAATAGCATAATCAATAAAATGTCATTTAAAACGTCTAGAAAAAGCATAAATATATACCTGACTATATTTTCTGAAGTTTCTGGTTCCTCTTTAGTTTTTTAAAATGTATTTTTCAAAGAGATTGATTAGTAAGTGTAGTAATAAAGACCTGTTTCTGCTATGTATTTCAATACCTAGGGAATCAGAGCATGTTTTATTTTATCAGTTCTTATGTTGGCTATAAAAGTAGCATTTTTCTACAGAGTTTCAAGAAAAGCATTTTGGGTATCCACACCTAGGAAGATGTGAGCCACTGTAGTAAAATTTATTGGAATGAAAACAAAGGACTGTCCCCATGAACCCATTGTCTCATCTATGACCAGGTGGCTCACCTCTTTCCTGCTATGGAAGAAGTCCATCCTCTAGGGCCACAAGTTCACCTCACAGGCCCCAGAAGGCCAGGGACCAGAGATGAATAACTTTCCTGTGTCTCGTTTCCCCACGTGCACATTTTCTGCCAAAGCTACACTTGGGCAGCAACTGGTGCTGCATGTGGGCTCATGCTATGACCTGTTCACCCCCTCCTACAACTGCCAGGCCCACAGCATTGCTCCAGAGTGAGAGAGATCACAAGAATGAATGAGCAAACCCACATGCAGGCCTTAGTTAAGCTTTGATTACATTATTGAGGGCTTGGGAAAGAACAGATGTTCTTTCAAACTAACCAATCTCTTTTCTGTCTCTTTCCAGGCTTATGCTGGGCTTTGCCCCTGTGCTGCCTTGGCTTCTACTGCACATGTGCACAGGAAAGAAAATTTTCCTTTACTGATCCCCTGCTCCCTGGTAATCTGTGGGAAGGGGTGGGAAGGGGCCAGTTGTTCCCTCTGGAGATTGGAAATCTGGTCCTTCCTCCCTACTGAGGGTTAGCATCTTTTTGGCAGAGAATGTGGCCCTGCCCTGGAAGTCTGGAAGCTGTAGTTTCCTAGTTAATCTGGCTTAATTAAATGTCTGTCCCCCTTCTTTTTTGTTAATACCTAACTAACTGCCTATACTTAACACTTAAAGGGAGGAGGGGAAGCCTGTATTAAAATCAACATGAATTGGATAAGACACCTAACAAGTGTAGCTCACATAATTATTTAAGGACTCCAAGTTTCCTATCACAAATACACCAGTCATTCTGAAAATCTATGAAAGGCAAAAGCCATATCCAAAACATCACCAAAAAAATGTATTCTCATCTTTTAGAAAGAGTTGGATGTACAGAAACCACTTTTTAGCTTTTGGCTTTGACTCCAAGGATTCCAGACCTCTCTGTGATATGGATTCTTACATTCCTGGGTTCTAATGCAACTCTACTCTTTACTCTTAGAATTGAGTATTGAGTTCTGACCAGAAATTTAAAATTATATATGTGTGTGAATGTGTATATATATATATATGTGTGTGTGTGTGTGTGTGTGTGTGTTATGTGTGTATGTGTGTGTATATAAATATATATATAATAAAATAAAATATTTTTAGGGCAATAAATAATTACTTTTAGACTCGCAAGTACTAATGGGTAATAAATATGGATTTGTAAGAAAATTCCAAATCAGAGACATATAAATTCCTTATATAGTATACATACTTACTTTCCTATTATAATGGATTAGTGTATAGAAATATATGCACATGATTATATTGATATAAATATATAAAATATTTAGAAAGTATGTTTATATTGAAAGAAAATATACTTTCTAATATGTTAGAACAAGAATTATGTAATCTTTCCTGCAATCACTTGAATAAAGGAATTAAAATACTCTTCAAGTTTTGTTTTACTTATGGAAATAAAATGCTAATTCAGTTTATGAACAAAACAAAGAAAGAATTCACAAAAATCCATTAATTTTGAATGGAATAAAACTAAAGTAGCACTTATGAATTCAGGATTTTATTTTCCTAGTACTATTGCCATTCTATAAATAAAAATTCAATGCATTCTATGCCTTGTATGGAAGCCATTATGGATATAACATGGTAAAATATCAAATCTTTGGTTTCTTTAGAGAGTTGCCTAGATGACAGATATAACATTGAGAAGTAAATTTTTTTTTTTAAATTCAGGACATATAGGTCAATAGAAGAAAAGATGCACACATTAGAATAAGCCTGAAATGCCCTTAAGAACAGAGAGCACTTTTAATAAAGAAGAGTCATAGACTGTCATAATAATTGTAAGATATTTGGGGTATGAGAAATATGCTATTAATCAACAGTAAATCATGGTGGTTAAGGGGTTTATTCAAACCACTAACATGCAAATTCTGCTTGGCTACTTAGTGTTTATGACACTGGGTATATTTTAACTGTCTGATCACTGGAAGTTCCCTAGTGTTCTGTATGGCTCAAAAATGAGAAAATGCAAGCAAAGAGATTACCCTAAAGCTTGGTATAATAAACATTTGGAAAACATAAGCTAGTAGTAGTAGTAGTAGATTTATTATTATTTACTATTTTTATCAAAAATAATAAATAATTTATAAAGTAATAGAAGTGACTGAATAAATTAGAATTATTTTTTTATAATTCTTTTAGAAAAGGTCATTGAAAAGGGCTAAGGGTTTTATCTTATAACAAATGACCTAAACTATAGTTTCATAAACTGTATTGGAACAATTTAAGTGGCATAAACAATAATTTCATTTCTTATTTCCAAAAGACATAATAGTTCTATAGGTTACCCAATCTTTGGTGGAAGTGGGAGAAGGATAACCTAAAAAGAAGGGTACATAATAGAGTCTTCCATATGTTAGGCACTGACCTACCTGAAATCAACGAAGCTTTATCAGACTACCACTTATGTGGAATATTTATTTTTAATCTTGGATCTTTAACAACTAGATGTGTCTTTTGGGGAATAAAATCCTGCCAAGTGGCTTCAAAGCTGCAATTATAATGCCTCTACATGAGACAAAGGTGGCAGATTGGAGTGTGAAAATTGCTGGGGAGATCTCCTGTCAATCTACTCTTGATAATGCTCTGGCAAGAATCTTTCTCAACTGGCTGCTGCCTGGAGTGCTAAAATGCACTTCTACCAGAGAGCCGGCTTGGCTTCCGAGGAGGAAGTGTTGCTGATCTTTCCTCTCCATAAGTTCTAGGAAAAGGCATGTGAAAAGTGCCATCTGTGATACATGACTCTTTCTGGTCTAATGCAGGACTTTGACAGTATTAATAGATGAGTGTTGCAGCAACTTCTCAGAAAATACAGCTGTCCAGAAATTGTATGTGGCCCTTCTTTTTAAATCTACCATGGCTGTCTCTAGAAGAATTGATCAGGGTAGGATTTAGTGGCATCTTTTCCAGGTTTCCAGGCTCTGTCACAAATGAAAAGGAGGGAGAGTAGTAGATGAACAGCGTGAAAGTCCTGTGAGACTGGTTTGATACTCATGTCCTCCTACTGGGTCTCTGAGGATATTATTTAGAGCCATTCAGAGACCTTCAGGTATATATTTAGCTCTACATTATTTTTTTTTTTGGATGAGTAGGAAGAAGTGGAGGGGTAAAGGTATTTCTAGACTTTGGGTCCACAGAATTGTGTAGCTTTTTTGCATGGCTAATTTTTTTTAATTTTAAATTATTTTTTTTTATTTTTCAATTACAGCTGACTTACAGTATTACATACTTTTAGGTGATTAGACATTATATAACTTACAAAGTGCCATTCTGATAAATTTCATACACATCTAATACCACATATTATACAATATGTATATACAATTAGAATACATATCATATATTACATATTATACAATTATATTGTATATTATACAATATGTATATACAATATACAATTAAAATATTATTGACTAAATTCCCTATGTTGTACTTTACATCGCCATAACAATTCTGTAACAATCAATTTGTACTTCCCAATACCCTCATTTTTTCACCCATTCCCCTACCTTCCCTCCCATCTGGCAGAAATCAAAATGTTCTCTGTATCTATGAATCTGTTTCTGTTCTGCTTGTTCATTTATTATTTTAATTCGATTGATAATAGATAGGAATTATTGCCATTTTACTGTTTATAATTTTGATTTTTTTCTTCTTTTTAAAGAAGACCCTTTAACATTACATGTAATACTGATTTTGTAGTGATGAACTCTTTTAGCTTTTTCTTATCTGGGAAGTTCTTTATCCTCGCATTCTAAATAATAGGAGTAATCTTGCTTATAGGATGTTGCTTTTCATCACTTTGAATATTTTTTGTCAATCCCTTTTGTCCTGCAAAATTCCTGTTGAGAAATCAGCTGACAGTCTATGGACACTCCCCTGTAGGCAACTAACTGCTTTTCTCTTGTTGCTTTTGAGATCCTCTCTTTTTCTGAAATATTTGCCATTTTAATTGCTGTGTCTTGGTGTGAGTTTTTTTGTAAGTATCTTGTTTAGAATTCTCTGTGCTTCCTGGACTTGTATGTGTATTTCCTTCACCAGAAGAAGTTTTCCATCATTATTTCTTCAAATATATTTTCAATTCCTTGCTCTTTCTCGTCTCTTTTAAGCATCCCCATGATGAGAATGTTGGTACGTTTAATATTGTCCCAGAGACTCCTAAGACTATTTTCAATTTTTGGATGTTTTTTTTTCTTTTTCTTCTCTGGTGGAGGTGTTTTCTGCTACATTATCTTCCAAGTCATTGATACAATCCTTTGTTTCAACTAATGTACACTTAATTTCTTCCAATGTATTCTTCATTTCATTTATTATACTCTTCATTTCTAATTGACATTTTTTAGGCTTTATATCTTGATTTATGTTTGCTAATTCTTGCTGACTTCTAATAGAAATCATTGAACATCCCTATAACCAACATTTTGAACTCTGCATCTGGCAGATTGCTTGTGTCCATTTTGTTTATTTCAGTTCTGTTTCTGGAATTTTGTTCTTTTTTCTTCCATTTGAGACATGTTTCTTTGTATCTACATTTTGGCTGCTCCCCTCAGTTTGTTTATACATACTAGGCAGATCTATTACATCTCCTTGTCTTGGTACAGTGGCCTTACCTAGTAGGTTTCTTGTGGAACTCAGTTGTACAGTCTCCCCAGTCACCCAAACCAGGCACTGCAGGAGCACCCTCATGTGTATTGTGTGCATCCTCCTTTTGTAGTTGAACCTGATTACTGTTTGCAAGTCAGTGCAAGGGACTGACCTCCAGCCTCACTGGCTATGAGAATCAGCTGCCACTATAGTGGAACAGCTACTGTGCGGAGGCCTTCTCTGTGGAGCAGGACTTGTAGTAGAGCTCTGAAACTTACTGAGTCCACCCTTTTCGTGTGTTGCCTGTGGAGGTGATTGGGTGATGCTCTGGGTTGGTCTGAACCTGGACACCAGATATATTGGCCCTGGAGCACCCTGGGAGGTGGAGGTCAAGTTCAGTGTCACCTATGCCCTGCCAGGGGTCACCCAGCATGAGCTGCAAAGCAATCTGCAGATGGTCGCCACTTGTTCTGGGCTTGGAGGCGCCTGGGTGTGGGCAAGCTGTGAACTGAGGTGGGCTGCCACTAGTGCTAGGCCTGGGGCTGCTTAGCAAGAGATGCAGGGAAAGCTGAAGCATGGTGCTGCTTGGGTGGGGATTATGAACCTCTGAGTCATTTTAGGAAAGTCTGCAGCACAAGCCAAGACTGGCCAGTTGTGTGGAAAAGCTATTAGAAGCCAATTTAATGGGCCTGCAAGTTAGGTGGGGCAGGGCCTCAGGGAATCACCAGGGCAAGGTGGAGACTCAGATATGACAACTGCTTGTGCTGTTATGGGGGAGGGGATGGGCCCAGCAAATAAACAATGGCTTCTTCCAGCACTTCCGTCTGGGAGAAAGCTGACCCTCCATCTCTCTCATCCAGAAGCCAGACAATTCAGGTTCTTTGATATGTCCTTGGCATCTTTTGAGCTGCTATCTCAGCACAGAAGCTTAGAGGGAGTGAGTCCATCTGCAAGTAACTCTATGTATGGGCCATTTAAGAGGAATATCTGGGACTCCAGAAACCTTCTGTCTCTTTTCTTGTTGTATGTTCCTTTTGGATTTTTCTCCCTGGATAAACAAGGCATAAGTACTTCTCTTTAGGTCCACCTCTATCCTCTTCTCATGACCCTTCCATTCTCTCTGCTCAACCCCACCCCCCAAAGCTCCTATTCTCCACTGAATTGAAAACCAGGTAAGTGTATATCACGTAGACAGGACATGGAACTTCATTAGCAGTGAAATGTACTTAGCAAGTTTATTTCCTCATTATCCCACATGTCACTTTCTAGGGTGTTATTGTCCCAGACTTCTCATTAGCACCTCATTATTATGCTGCTCCATATATTGTGTGTGTTTTTAAGTTTCTCTGAAAAGCCCTGCTAACAAAATGTCAGTAGATGAAGTCCCAAGACTTCTATTGCCATCTCATTGGAAATGTGTCTGAGATCCCTTAGAAAAAGAATAGTTCAGCAATTAGGGGCCTAAACTGCCAAGTAAAACAAATCAACTGTAGTCAAGGAGAAGTGACCAATGAGTGCACATTTTGATCCTTAGGCTCTTGTTAATCCTAATTGCTGGCAAACAGGTAAGAAGATAAATTTCATACCTATTGTTCTGCCAGAATGCAATTTGAATACTAGATTAATTATTGGTCTGTGGTGATGTTCAATTAGATAAACAGGCTCTTTAGCAAACTGTTGCTTTCCTGACCCACAGTCAAAAATTACCTGAACAGGGCTTCCAGTCAGGGTGACAACGTTGGTAAATGTAATACCAGCATTCTCCCACAACCACACCAAGATTACAACTAAACTACACAACAACCATTATTCAGAACCACCTGAAATCTAGCTGAACAGAAGTCCTACAGCTGAGGATATAAAGAAGAAGCCACGCTGGAACCAGCAGGAGAGGAGGAGATGTGGAAAGGGCTGATCCCACACCCACAGGTGGCAAATAAGTTCTGGAGAGATATTTTAGAATGGATTTAAATGTAAAATAATTAGTATTTAACAAACATTCCTCATGTCAGAAAATAGCTCAGTTCTATCATCTAACTTCATAAACCAATGCAATGATGTTGTAAAATGAATTAGCTGAAATTTATATTTTATCTTTTGAAGTAACATGATTAAGCAACTATGTATAGAATATGGAATTACTCCCATATGATAAAAATTATTACAAATGCTCCCTAGGTAAAAACTTTTAGAAACAATGTTTACTCATAAAACTGATTCAATCTGATCATCAAAACAGGATACAGCTCGAAATGGCTTAATTTTTATTTGGTTATTCATAAGCAGTATTAGTACCTCATATAATATTTGACAGTATAACACAAGACCCAAAATAGCTAGATTAAAAGAGACAAGTCAGGCAATTATATGTTTCAGTTTATATGTTAATATCTAGTCAGTTATAAATACATATGTCTTACTTTCATGTAGATATCACTTGAAACTTTTAGTATCATCTCTTCATTTCCTTTATTTATTTTACTTTTTTCTGATTTTTACTATGACACGCATCTTAAAGAATGATTTTTTAGCTAATTTATGGACTTGTTCTTGTGGCAAGTACTCTCCTGACAGCCAGTGCTAAATCTAATCAATCATCCCTTAAATACATCATAGTGTCGATTCACCACACTCCCTCATTAGCATTCATTAACAATTAATCAACACAGCAGGAGTCTCTAGAAAGTTCAACAATCCATAGATACGTTTACATTAAAAGTGAGCAAACATGAGGAGAGATAGAAAAGAAAAAAGAGGTGTGAAGTGTCAGATCTGTGGTAGAAAATTAAAGTTTGACTTGCTCTTTAAAAAACAAAAATCAACAGAATTTGGTTATTTGGCCTAAGACTTAAACTCTTGATTAACAAGCAGCAGCCTGCATAGCTCTATTATAGTCGTCACAGACAGATTTATGCTCCCGTCAGCTTGCTGAGTACATTTGTTCCACTTCAAGTAAGCCTTATGTATTGTCATTATATCTTCAAAAGGAACAAAAAGATGTTGTATCCAATTTTTTGCAATTGTGGGCAATAGCTTAATTTAGTCCTAAATTGTTCTTTCCGAGAGTTGAGGGTTATAATGGAAGCCTATTTCACTGCGGGATGAAAAGAAACTCCCGCTGTGGAGTATAATACCCCGAACCCATGTCTGAGAACTGTATTGTGCCCACTGAAGTGTCTCTCTTCAAAATGGGAGAAGTGTGGAGGGGGTAGCCCTCTCCGGTCAGCATCTGCATAGAATCAGAAATCAGGAAGTCTTCTCCCGCCTAACCTCACTGAATTCCTCTGACCATTCAGCCAACCTGGCCCCAGTTTTCCCACCAGGAAAAATCTCAGGAATTATTCCTTGTAGGTGAAAAAAATTAATAATAAAAAGAAGAATTTTCATGCACTTTATTGCAATGCCTCAGTTTAATTATTCTAAGTTATCCTCTGATTTTAAAGTAATTTGAAATTGTTGTGCTCATGTGAGAAATGGACAACCAGTTCAAAATGATAGTAACTCACAAAAATATGTCTAAGGGTGCCATAAAAGTAACAACAACTGAAGCCATCCTGAGCTAATATGAATAAATACCAATTTGAAAACAAATGCTAAATGGTAATATGTTTTAGCATGTGATAGCATGTGATAACGTAGACATACAGAGGTGCTTGTGTACATGATTATAACAGGTTATAAGCAATACTCACTGGGTCCGCACATGTTGAAGTCTTTGGCTCAGGACGTGAATTGGAAGCATTTATCCCCAAACAAATACCTCAAACTTCAGTATAATGCAAACATCCTGCCTCCGTAAACTTATCTCAGCAGGCATGAGCCCGAATTGCTACCAACAGTATTGCGTGATTTGGGGAGTAGTAAATGGCCTTGATAGGTTTTGGTCTCAAACTGCAGTAGAAAGAAAGACCTATTTTTTCTTCATTTTGCTGTAAAGAAAATCTTACAAAAGTCACAGTTTGTTGAATTGGTCTAGTCTGGTTTTTCGTGGTTATAATTCAAAACCAGAGTGAAGTACCCGGCAGCACAGTGTGGCTCATCCTTTGAGTTTCAGAATACACTTCCAAACTCTTCTGAACTGCCGCCGCTTCTCTTCTTGATGAGTTGTTCTGGATGTTTTCTAAAAGCAGACTGTATCCTGGAATTATTTTGAAGAAAAATAGTCTTTTTTAAACATTGTCTAAATAATTTATGTTTATTTTCAAAAACCTTTCTGTTGAGGTTCAAACTCGCTTGTGGTGCACATTTCAAAAATCTGGTAGGGCTATGCTTAGAGATTGTTTTCTTATCCTGCTTCTTCATTTTATTCCTCCAGTTCATTGCACTGAAGGAAAACAATAGACTCTGGATAGGAAACTGAATCAGCTGATAAAAGCATTAAATTAGAGACATGTTAAGATATCACTCAGACCATTGAAGACTCTACAGTGTTCTACTTAAGTCCAGCTGTAGCTCACATTCTGTAGATCACCAGAGCTTCTGACTGCAGTCATTGGCAGAGATTGACAGACTCACATCAAGAGGCATCAAACCTTCATACATTTTTAAATATCCCAACTGATCCTAATGGAGAATTTAAAACAATTTGGAAATTCAATATAAGGGAAATGGGCTCAAATGCAAGATCAGACAAACATATTAGCCAATATACAGAGTATTAATGGACCTAAGAACTAAATCTGTCCAATTGAAGATAATTCATAAAGCTTTCTGGACACCAAGGATGGTCTTTAGGATGGGGGTGGGGAGGACACACTCAGGAAATGCGAATAAAGGTGAACAAGATGGAAAAGGGGATGGAGGTCTGTGGCAATGAGATAGACACAGGCAGAGAAGTGATTTTTTATCTTTTGTTTTTTAGAAAAACTGAATTATGTATTATACCACTTTCCAGCCCCCCAGTTGTATAAGGTAGCATTCTAATTCTTATAAAGTCTTGAGTCCAAAAATTTTTAAGAGTAAAAAAATTCAGAGGGACACTATGTTCCCACTAATACGGCAATGAACTGCCGTATTATTCCAGAAGTAGAACATTCCTAAAGCATAGGTTTAAGATGCTGTTTGTTCTCATTTTTAATAAAATTTAGGAAAGAGAGAAGGTCAGACTTGCATTGGTGCAATGCTAGGCACATTATTTACTAGTTCTGGTTTAGTTTTCTCAAGTATATAAGAAACATAATAATAGTACTAACCTCTCAGGGTTTTTTGAGGGAGGGTTTTGTGGTTTAATTTTTATAAAGGGATTTTAAAAAGCCTGGTATAGGCCCTGGCTGGTGTAGTTCAGTGGATTGAGCGCAGGCCTGTGAAGCAAAGGGTCACTGGTTCGATTCCCAGTCAGGGCACATGCCTGGGTTGCAGGCCAGGTTCCCCAGTAGGGGATACATGAGAGGCAACCACACATTGATGTTTCTCTCCCACTTTCTCCTTCCCTTCCCCTCTCTCTAAAAATAAATAAATAAAATAGTAAAAAATAAATAAATAAAAAGCCCGGTATGTAGAAAGCATTATACTTGTATATGCATTACTGTTGTTATTAAAGCTTGAAGTATTGGGATTTCTCAAGTACACAATAAAGAATTTTTGGAAAAGTTGATTAGAACATATTGGAGAGTCTTAATTGTTTTTAGAATGGAGGTGATTTGTATATTTTCAGATTGTTGATTCATTCTTAAGTGACAATGTGGAAATAATTTCTTATTCTCCCATCTCCTGATTTTCTGGGGCACACAGAAAGAGAAGTTACAAAATGTAACTTAAATTCTTTAAAATTAATGTAACTTAAATAAATGTAACTAGAATTCTTTAAAATTAAAGAATTCTATCTTCATGGAAATTGTCAGCCTGTAAAAACCATTAATAGTTTTCTTCATGAAGTGCAAAAACAGGGGTCAAACACAGTGTAGAGAATGTGGACATGGTTCCTACCTTCTTGCTTCTGTGGCTGTGGGAAAATTGCTCGGTCTCATTCAGAATTCATATTTATATTTTATAAAGCAGTTATGATCATTAAAAGTTACTATGTATATAAGTTTACTAGTTTAATTCCTGGCTCATTAAATGGTAGGTATTTGTTCATTATCATAATGGTTATTAAAAATAAATTTAAAAATCCAGAGAAAAGATTCAGGAATAAGATTCAGAAACACTTGACATTTTTTTATTGCAATGTATGGAGGCATTGTCCCAGTTTATATTCATGTTTTCAATGTTTTGATATACATGAATGAGTTTATTAAAGCAATGGACTACATGAGCTACCCACCCCCACGGTCTGGGTTGTCTGATACATTTTCAAGAAGATTTTGAAAGACAGTAATGCATCTCATAAACCTCCTTCCTATAAAGTGTGTTGCAAGTGAAATGTAATTATACCAGAATGAAAAATATAGATATTGCTGTATTATAAACTTAAATGCTACATGACTTTACCAATAAACTATCTCAATTTCCTCTGGGCCACAAATTGTGACTTAAGAGTAAGGGATCTTTCTATCAAGTATCCATTCATGCATCACACAGTAAAAGTATCAAAGAGAAAAAATAATTTTTCATTTTCTTCATAAAGTGTCATAACCAATGCTAAGGAATTATAGAGAAGAAGCCATTAAATGAAAGCTCTGAAAGTGCAAATGACCAGCTTTTAGGATAGAACTGGTACACATAAACATGAGTTCAAGGGTAGACCACAAAAGTAGACAAAGAAAGCATATCGCCATCAAAAACCAACTCAAACCCCAGTTTGGATTTCCTAGTGGGAAATCCAAATGGATTAAAAATGTAGAGGATTAGGCTGATGCAAACAGCCAATGGATGTCAACAAACCAGAAGAAGGAGTATTTGGCCACTGTCAGAAATCAAAGATTAATATGAAGTCTGAAATTTAGGGATGGAATACAGTCACTAAACGCATGAGCTATTAGATGATCTTCTGACAAAATACCAACTAAATGAAAAGAGACAAGGGGAAAGTCAAGTTATGGAAGAATTAGAAAATAAAGTAGAAACCTACCACCAGAGAGCTGGAATACTTGAAGCATAAGGCAGTCAACAGAGGGATTGGAAGATAAAGTAATACAGTATTACTTTATCTATTACACAATTTCCAGAGAATAGGGTATGGATGTCATATTAGGAGCAGCAGCCAGTGCTTCACAATCCTAAATCACTGGGTTATCTGTCCTGAGCATCTTCTTTCTGTCTGGGCACTAGACTGGAAACAAGATTGTTTCCTTGTTCTATATAGGTAAGAATCTTTTGGATAATTAAATGATCCCATCTCTTCATCTCAATGATAGAAAGCCAACAAAGTTCTCAATTCCAGGGTAATCCAGCAGCCTTACTTTAGTTTCTTTCTTTGTTACTTTGACTTCGTGGCCCCTGACCTTGGCCCTTTTCTGGCTTAAAATACACTTTTACATAAATGCTCTGGATTCATTGAAATCAGAACTACTCAATGTGCAACTACTCTTATAGCTAGAGCTGTAAGAATGTTTAAAATGAAAAAGTCAGGAATCCACGTCATATGTCACCAAGGAAATGCAAATTAGGGCAACAATGAAATTCTATACACCTATTAGAATGGCCCAAGTCCAGGACCCTGACAACACTGAATGCTGATGAGGATGTGAATTAAAAAGAATTCTCATTCATTGCTGATTGGAATGCAAAATGGTACAGTTACCTTGGAAGGCAGTTTAGAAGTTTTTTACAAAACTACATATAATCTTATCATATGATCCAGTGATCAGGCTCCTTGGTATTTACCCAAAGGAGCTGAAAACATGTTTGCACAAAAACCTGCATGTGGATGTTTATAGCAGCTTTATTCAGACTTGTCAAAACTTGGAAGTAACCATGATAACCTTTATCCAGACAATGGAATAGTATTCAGAGCTAAAAGAAAATAAACTATTAAGTCATGAAAAGACATGAAGGAACCATAAACACATATAACTAAGTAAAAGCAGCCAATCTGATAAGTCTAAATGCTGTATAATTTCAATTATACTACATTTTTGGAAAAGGAAATACTATGGAGATAGTGAAAAGATTAGTGGTTGCTTAAGGCAAGGGTGAAAAGAAGGGATTTTAGGGCAGTAAAAATACTGTGTTTGTACCATAATGATGCATTAATGTCTTTACACATTTATCTAAACCCATAATGTACAGCATTGAGAGAGAATGTAAACTATGGGCTTTGGCTAATTGTGAGGTGTCAATGTAGCTTGATGGATTCTGACAAATGCACCTCTCTGGCAGGGGGTGTTGTTATGGAGGGAGCCCTACACAAAGAGAGCAAAGGGCATATGAAAAATCTCTACACCTTCCTCTTAAATTTCCTGTGAACCTCAAACTGCTCTGAAAATAGAGTCTTAATAAAGGATTCGAAAAATAAAAAGAAGAAGCCAAGAATTCAGCAATTTTTCCAGATGTGGACGCACTACCTGCTTTGGAGTAATGTTCCTGCAAACCCAAGTGCCCTGCTGATTCTCAGTGGCCATAAGTTGTTTGGTCACCCTTCATTCTTAACATTAGAAAACTTGTAGATAAGCTCTCTAAGATGATTTTAGGACAGTGCATTTTTATGTTAATTACATGTAAGTTAGAAACGAGAAAAGAACAGCTAAGAATTGCAACTATACTAGGACTTTGGAGAATAAAGAAAAATGTCTATGAAAGAGAAATAGGGGAAAGAATATAAGAACTTTCTTGTCTCTGTTCTTGTTCATTTTGTTTGCTAGTTGTTATAGTACAATTTTCAAAGAGGCAAAGTCATGACATATAAAATAAATACATATCAAAAATTTAATACATTTAATAATTAGTAAGGAAAGCAGTAAGATTTTAAAGCTGGTTCTAAAAGTTTTTGATAAAGTAGTATATACGGGCAATTTGACAAAAAACTGTTTGGATAAATTGCTATATTAAATATAAAAATGGGAAGTGTCCAACAGGGCCCAAAACTAAAACATTTGAGATGATTTCACTGGACAAATCTTATTTGCTCTTCCCCTTCCCCACCCCCAAGAAAAGTACAAGTTAATCTTTACCCTTAGTGTTGAAATTGCCCATCCAATAGAATATCAACCCAAATACTGCAATGAATGATCAGTAATCTCTTTATACCATTTAAAATTGTGAATTATTTTTCTGAGATTACTCTCACTATATTTCATGCATGTTTTACTTTTCTGCTTCCTTTTTTATTGAATTTATTGGGGTTACACTGATTAATAAAACGATAGTTTAAGAATTTAAGATACACTATTCTACAATACATCATTTGTATATTGTATTGTGTGTTCACCACCCAGGTTATGTCTCTTTCCATCACCCTTTGTGCATGCTTTCTTTCAAAAATAAAATGCGTGCATAGTTTAACCAGATGTTTTTACTAACAACAAAGCAGTAACTTTTATTTGCTGTCAGTGTGATGATACTGTTCATATGAAATACCCATTTGCACTAAAATCCTCAGGGATTGTTTTCTTGAAAATGCTAGGCTATTGCTGAGAAGCTTATCCAGAAATCAAATCGACTTCATAAGTGACACTCATGCAATATTTTGCTTATAATCAAAAGTTGTCCTTAATTAATTAAAAGTTGGAAAAATGTTAAAGTTTTCACAGTAATAATCACAGATTCATTCAGGTAAGGATTTTGGGTTGATTGTAAATTATAGTCACATAAGTACATAGGCTAAGACTGGATCTCTATTTTTCTTTTTTAAAGATTTTATTTATTTATCTTTAGAGGGGAAGGAGAAAGGGAGAGGAACATCAATGTATGGTTGCCTTTCATGCATCCCCTGCTGGGAGTGGGCCTGCAGGGAACCGGCCTGCAACCCAGGCATGTGCCCTGACTGGGAATCGAACCGCGATCCTCTGGTTCGCAGGCCTGTGCTCAATCCACTGAGCTACACCAGCCAGGGCTTGGATCTCTATTTTATAAAGCAAGATATATCAAAATTAAGATACTTGTGGTTATTAATTAGTTTGAAATGATAAGATACAGATCATTAGAAATGAATATTATACCTGCTAAGAATATTAAACTTTTCTTCCTTTTTTTTTACTTTTTAAAAAGTTTTGTTTGGATATAATTTTAAACGTACAGAAAAGCTATAAAAATAGGTAGGACAAGGAACCTCCATATATTCTTTTCCCACATAGGCTAATCATTTATTTTCTCCCTCCCTCTCTCTCTCATCTCTTCAGTACGCATTTCCTAAGAGCAATGACTTGCTCTTATGTAACTGCAGTATACTTATCAAAATCAGCTAGTAACATTAGTGACACAGTGAAATTATTAACCAAACAGGTTTGATTATAGTTCTGTCTTATAAAGGACAGATGAAAACTTGGTTAACTATTAGTTGCAGAGGATGAAACTTCTTCAAAATGTTTTCATTTTAATTCTTAATGAAACTAGGATACAAAGAGAGAACATTAGTCAGAGCCGCATAACTAATTTTTATACACAGAGAATTGTCTAATTTCAGTTTAGAGAGAATCCAGGAATAAGATTTGAAGCATATAGCTTTTGTAAGTAACTTGGTAAGGTTATATCCTAAACAGTAAAATTATCCCCAATACAGTCACAAAAGGAGCTCAAACAAAAATTAGGGTGATTACATTCACATGGCCATCTGACATCTATTTATATGTGTACCTCTAACTACACACATTCACATGGTGTGGAGCTTGAAGGAGATGGTGGTTATATTCATTAAGAGACTTCTCAGTGTAACAAATTTCCCTAAAACCTATAAATTGTGATTCAATTAAAAAGATTCCATTTACTCAGAATAATCAATTATCAATTTATTATTCACAGCCACATTTATGACTACATTTTGTGAGTACTTTATGAGCACATTTGTGTATATCCCATGTAGAAATGAACTCAATAAACTATACTAGATAAGTTTCAGAAATATCCTAGTATCAAAGTTTAAATCACAATTAAGTTAACTTTTTAAGTATCTGATTAACCTGTGAAGATGAATACATAATCAGTAAACAGAAAGTTTTATTTTTAATCTTATGAAAGTATTCTTATTAATTGCATTATTTTAGATCACGAAATATCTAAACTATTTTTAGTCTTCCTTCCAGGCTCTTTATTGTGAACTCTAAATGAAGCTCTTTTTTATATTTCACTCTTGGAATTGCTAAATTGTTTTATTTTTGCATAAGAACCTTGAATCACTCTCTCACACCTTTGGTTATTAATTATGTCCAAGGAAGAACATCAGAAAGACTGATGATTTACCCTCAGAAGGTTTATATTCAAGGAGTCCCAGCATCCTTGTGCACTTCATGGCTTCTTCTATGAGTTATTTTTCAATACCGCCTGTGTTGGATTTTAGAGTTTAAATGAGTAAAGCAATTAAATCATAATAATATACTATTTTTTGCTATGTGTCAGTTTGTTAGGAAGGCCCCTCCCAATAGTAGTTTATATGCTTCATATTGGGCACAAGAATAATGAAAACCCCAATTTCAAAGGATGCATCTGGTCCTTATACTTAAACTCTGTAATGAAGCATGTGTTTTCAACTATGTCAATTCCAGATTTTCCTGTATGCTAGAAGTTGCATGAAAATTTAAATTGCATAGTTCCTGAAACCACTCACAAATATATGCCAGCTATGCATATTGGTCAGAAAAGGGGGAAAAGACATAATAATCTAGGTTTTTCCATTTCCAGCATTGGCTTCAAAACTACTATTAGGTTTGGTCCTCTTCCTCAGAAGTCCAATTAGGGTAAATCCCACCCCCTTGCAAGACCTGGAACTAATCATAATTATTTGAAGCATGATGTTAATAATTCTCAGATAGAGAATGAGTCTCAATGCTCTGACTTTCAGAGTCTGGCTCTAAGCAGAGGCATAGAAATGGGCAATGGGTATGAAAGGAAACAGTCCTCTTAGGATTCCTTGTGTCTTCTCTTTAGTGTACATGCTCTCTCAATCAACAATGAGACTCAGTCCACCTAAATTGGTACCAGCATACTTTCAGGTTCAGTCATAGTGTATTAAAGAGGCACATTAAAGTTTCTGAGTTGGAATTTAAAATCTTGGTTGATTTCTTTATCAATATATGTCAGGGACCTAGAACATTACATGACACATAAAATAATCTAATAACTGATTATAAACAGGGTGAATGGATGAGAAAAAATTATGAAACAAGTAGGAAACAGAAATATTCAGTTTAAAATATTTCTGGGCTGATTATACTCTATGAGTTAACGACCATGTTAAACAAGAGAAAAAATCAGCACCGGCTACAGTTAAAGAGAAAGTCATCACTAAGAGGGAGGATTTGCAATGGTCTTTGACTGGTTGGCAGGACTGACGAGGCAGAAACACCTGGGAGGGCTCCTGAGTGTGAGCAGCTCCATGAAACACACTCGCACTGCAATTATGTTCACTGGACTTAGTGAGTTTTATAAAATTTGATAAAATCCAACCATTGTAATGACAGAAATTTAATAAGAAGCCTTAATTTGAGAATCCCCACTTTGTTTTCATTGAAATATCAGTTACTGTTATTTCTCATTACATTTTGTTTGTGAATTCATTCAGTTAAACATTTGTTAAATACCTACAATATACTCCTCTGTGCTGAAAGCCAGAGGTTCAGATAAAACCCTGTCCTTGCCCTTGAACTTCTGGTAGTCTTATGGGGATGACTGGCAAGTGAGCAGAATGGTACACACTATTATAAATACCAAGAGAGTATTCTGAGGCTACATCTCCTCACTCCTCACAAAGGCCAAAAAGCTCTTTCTTTCTTTGGGAGATCAATTTCTCTGAGAGCTATTGTCTGCCATATTTCTTTATAGAATAGATTTAGGGACAGTTAAGTTTTATTTTTTTCTCCTTTCCTGGATTTTTAGCTGATACTGTGCTATTAATGCAATAGACTAGCATATTAAAGACAAGCAGAAAAGAGTTAGTATTGAAAGCCATTCATCCACAAACTGGTTGTCTTTAATAAACTCTCCATCATCTTCTGCTTGGCGCTCAAGAGGCCCAGGAAACTCAACTCACTTAATTTGATTGGACAAGGCTGTTAACTTACTATTATCATGAGAGTCTAACTTTTTGATAGCACTTAAGCATCGAACTGCTGCTTTTACATGTTCTTAAAGTTTCTTAAAGCTAAATAAAACTGACTCAAAGGTCTGTTTCCTGCTTCTTCTTTGGTTAAATTTATTGTAAGCTGGAGATAATGAGTTGTTCAACACCTAGCCCCTAGCCAGCCTTTAATTTAAGTTAGACATTATATAATAATAGTAATGATGATGGTGGTAGTGCTGGGTTTACTTAGAGCTCACTTCTCTACTATGCTGGAGGTACATATGTGAGGAGGGTCTTTCCCTCATCCCTGGAGGGGTGAGCAAACTAGAATACTGCTGCCAGTTATTGTGATTTATTGAGACGTTATTTTGTCCCCAACTCTTTATAAAAGACATTACCTCTTTTAATCTCAAACAACCTTTAAGGTAAGACTTATTATCCCTATTGCACCTTAGAGGTTATGAAATAGAGCTTCACAGAGGTTGAATAACTTGCCAAAGGCCTCAGAGCTAGTAAATGATAGAGCTGAGTTCTATCTCAAGTTTTTAATGTTCCTAAACTCTGAGCGATATAGTTTTCTATACCTGTGAAAGGCTGGGGATAAGATTAGTCCATTTCTAGAAGCTTTCTGAATAAATAGGGAGGCATAACTCATAATTTTTATGTTTTTTCTAGACAACTTGAGCCCCATTTACTTTTGTATATGTAACGATAAAGAAAGGTCTTCCTTTAGGGTTTTTATTTAGAAGGTCAAGAGAGCTGGTTCAAATTCCATGCACTAAGAGATTTGCACCACCTAGTACATAGGTCCTTTGTTTCTCAGAGTGTCAATTCAGAGAAATCACCTGCTTATGCTTATACTGAGAGACTGAGTGTAAAATGTAAGANTCCTAAACTCTGAGCGATATAGTTTTCTATACCTGTGAAAGGCTGGGGATAAGATTAGTCCATTTCTAGAAGCTTTCTGAATAAATAGGGAGGCATAACTCATAATTTTTATGTTTTTTCTAGACAACTTGAGCCCCATTTACTTTTGTATATGTAACGATAAAGAAAGGTCTTCCTTTAGGGTTTTTATTTAGAAGGTCAAGAGAGCTGGTTCAAATTCCATGCACTAAGAGATTTGCACTACCTAGTACATAGGTCCTTTGTTTCTCAGAGTGTCAATTCAGAGAAATCACCTGCTTATGCTTATACTGAGAGACTGAGTGTAAGATGTAAGATATGGTAATGCTTTGCTGGGACAGATGAGCGACTAGAATATTCAGAGAAGGAACTTGTAGTATTGCATAGTTTTATGTATCTTAGGGGCAGAAGCCATGTAAGAGATACATGATTTTTGTGCCACAGATCTTGTATCAGACATTGCCTATTGACATCATAAATCCATTCACCCTCTTACCTTAAAAATCAAAATTTGGCCCTGGCTGGTGTAGCTCAGTGGATTGAGCACAGGCCTGCAAACCGCACGATCATGGTTCGATTCCCATTCAGGGCACATGCCTGGGTTGCATGCCAGTTCCCAGTAGGGGACTCATGAGAGGCAACTATACATTGATATTTCTCTCCTCTCTCCTTCCCTTCCTCTCTAAAGATAAATAAATAAAATCTTCCAAAAAATCAAAATTTGATTTTGTGTATGGTGTTAAAAATATTCACTCTATGGGCCCTCTTGCAGCTAGAGAGGTGTGAAGAGAAGTCTACTGGGGGAGGTTTGAGAAAAAAAATATTGTTTTCCTGTAGAAAAATGACAGGCTCAGCTTCTTTCACCCTTTTGTTCTTTCCTCTTTCTGTCTGGAATGCAACAGTGATATCTGAAGGAAAAGCAGAAATCTTATGGCAAGTTGACAAAGAAAGAAGTTGGATAAACTTGGGTTTTTATTAATTACTTGAACAGACAGATGCACCAGCCTGGAATTGGTTATTTCAAAAGTGGAGAAGTCAACACTTATTTGGCTAGGCAGTTCTAGCAATGTTTATGTTACATTCATTTCCAAGTTACGTAGATATTGATCCTACTTTTACTTCAATACATTATTTATTGTTAGTCCTCAGCCAGAGAAAAATCAGTTAAAATAGCCTCAATCATAGTAAATCTCAGCTATAGTTTTTGCTCATGAGCATAAGTAGCTACGAATCTCTAGCTTTGTCTTCAGTATCATGTAAGTAAGTCTTTAGAATTTTGCTCCAATTTAAAATAGATCTAGTTATTTTTATGTATAGTCTACCTTAGTGTCTCACATGAAAATGATGTAAAATATGTACAGTTACACTGGAAGAATGGAACTATTTGCATATAAAAACAATAATTAATAATGCATTAATAATTTTATCTGATTAATGCCTGCTATTCTATATTTGTTACAGGTTGTCCAAATATATTATGAAAGACCTTAATGAATTATGAGTAAAATTCCCTCAGAATGTGGCACTGCTTTTTCTATAAATTTGAATGCAGTCAGTTGGCTTCTGTAGGCTCTAGAATTAAGTACATGTAGGCCCCAAAATGATCAATTCTAGAAATAGGATAAAGCAAATAATAAAGATAATAAGAATGGGAAAACAGAGAAAGAGAAAGGCATAAGGGAGCATATTTTAATGCTTTTTAAAAAGGAAGAGTGTTTCCTCAAATGGGAATCACCAAAATGGTCTTTGAAAATAATTATTGTGTGAATAATGTTATTATATTGTGATTCTAACAATTGAAACTATTCCAATAAAATATTTTAAATTCACTAAGTATGGTTCACAGAAAGAAATCTAAACAAGAAAATGAGTATGAAAACAAAAAGGTGTAACTTGCCAGTGAATTCAGCTGGAAATTTCATCAAATCCCAGTTCTCATTGATCTGAATTTAGGGACATATGTATTTTGCACGTTGAAGTTCAGTAAGATTTATTTTCTTTCCCCAATTGAAAAGTAACACACTTGATTCAAATCAGTGAGTAGTTATAAAAATGACTATAAATGGTAAAAACATATATTAGAAATAAGAAAATGTTACATAAGCTTTTTCTTATCATAGACTTTTTGAAGACTTTTACAGAATGTTTTTCTTATCATAGACTTTTTGAAGACTTTTACAGAATGTTTTTAATTGTAACTTCTACACAAAATTCAAGAGTGTGCCAAAAACTAAACTGCTGCCCTTAAAATAAGAGGTACAACTTTGAAATTTTGCTGTTAAATGATCATTCGATTTGTACAAAATGTGACTACATAAATGTCAATTTGGCAGAATGGTCATCAATAAAAAGTGATCACAAGTGGGGGAGTTCAGAACATGGAGTGATCTCTTGCGAGGGCCACAGGGGTTGACATGAAGCTCTTGTCTTCTCTAACATCTGGATTGTTGATGTTAGAATTAGAATGTAAAAGACAGGGCACACAGCATGTTAATACAATTTGCAGATGTTACAAAGTTGGAAGCTATTGAACACACTAGGTGACTAAGAATGAATAACAAAGGGTCTAATGAGATTACAAATACAAGTAGAAAAGGAGAAAATGAGATTCCATTTAGAAAAGTGCAACTAATCAGTCTGGGGGGAGGTAATCAGAAACCTGTTTACTCAGCAGGTCTAAACATGAACCTGAGAAGTAATCAATTTAAACAAAAATGCAAGGCACAGTAATAAGACTGCTGGGATCAGATTGCCCCAAGATCACTCAGCAGTGTCATACTCAACGCTCCTTAACTGGAATCACCCCAGAGTAAGTAGATCTGAAGGAAGAGGCATGACAACAGGGGACTATCGATTTGGGAGCTAAGAAGTAGGAGCAGTGTGCTGGTGCAATGACAGCACCAACAACTACTTCCAAGCTCTGAGTTGAGTAGCTGTGTATACACAGACTTGCTAAGTGTTGAAGGAAGGGGTACTAAGATGCCATCAACATTCTCATAGCCTATGCACATTCCGGTTTGTGATCCAATGCATCCTCTGATGCCAAAGGGACTGATGGCTTTAGGAAATGGAGTAGGGCTGCAAACTAGTATTGGTCTTACTCAAAGATATAAATACAATCCAGGGGGACGCAGACTAGAAAGGAAGAACGCAAACCTTTAGTGTCAAGTCTATCAGTTGTGAGCTATGTAACTTTGGGAAAACAATATACCTTGTTCTAAGTCATTCAACTGCTATAATATATTTAACTGCTATGAGTCTCTGTTTCTCATAAAATAGATATAATATCTACTTTTCATAGTTGTTGAAAGATAAAAATAATGTCTGTACAATTATTAGTGTAACCCATAGTAATTTCACTATGAGTTTGGTTGTTTGCTATTCTATGATTCTATATAGTTCTTTGAAGCTGAAAGGCCAATTCTAAGTCCTTGATCAGTTATTTCAGGAATTATAAACTAAAATTTTAATTTTTAGAGCCAACACGAGGACTAAATTAGACTAGGAATTATCATAGTCAGATGAGTTGCAATTGCCAGGCAGCACAATGGGCAGTGGTGTGATAATTAGTGGTGGCAATTAGAAAACCAAATCACCCAGGCCACCATTTCCTTGGGGAGGTAGAAGAAAAAAGAAACAGCATAATACTGAACACTGGGAAGTATCAGAGCTAAGCAGGTGGTGATGAGGACTCAACTCTAATGACTCACATCTGAACATCACCCTCATTCAAGGGTGGTGTTTAAAAATCAAACTGGAAAGATAAGGCCAAATCTTTAAGAGTGAGGCCCTAATAGGGGTGTCCAACCTGTGGCCTGTGGGCTGTATGTGCCCCAGGATGGCTATGAATGTGGCCCAAGACACAATTGTAAATTTAGTTAAAACATTTTTTTTGCTCATCAGTTTTCATTAGTTCTTGTATATTTAATGGGCAGTCCAAGACAACTCTTCTTCCACTGTGGCCCAGAGACACCAAAAGGACACCCCTGCATCTAGAAGGTCATTTTCTGAAGGTCACCACCAAACAAATGCTTTTCCTGTCATAGACCTGTTGGGTTGAATCAGCAGAAAGGACAAATAATAGCAGGAGTCCTACAAATTTGACAAAGAAAGGTGGAATGTAGCCATCTCTAGTGGAGTGAGTAGAGGGCAACTTTAAAACCCAGGAGGTAGTACAACATGAAGACAAAACAAGAAAAGTTTCCAAGGCAGAAGAAATGGTGACATGATTGGGCTTGGAATATAGACACATGCAGGCTCAAATTAATCAAGTCCCTAGAGATAAAAACAACATGGGACCTGAAACAAGAAACCACCTGGCCAAGTCCCACAAGCCCTGAGACCCAGAAATTTTACTCGGCGTGTTTTTCTGTATCATTTCCCCATATTGAATCCTTCTTTGGTCCTGATGATTTTAACTCTGACATAACTCTCAATATGTCCATGTTTTTGCATGTATATGGCCACTCTCAAAGCTCTACTGCGTCGTCTACTACACTCTCTCCTACAGACTACCTCACAGGCTCCCAACTGACTCCATCATTTCTACTCGGCTTCCTCATGCTGGCACACCCTTCTTAATCCATTCACCAAGCTGTAGCAAGAGCGATCCTTTCAAAGGACAAACATTCAGTTGCACTTATTCCATTGCGGGCTTCTGTTTAACACTCTTCAGTGACATTCCGCTGAGTTTAGAATAAAGGTTAAATTAATGGATGTGGTGGCCAGGCCCTGGAAGATCTGGCCCTGTCTTCTTCTCTACCTACATCATGCACAACACCCCTCACATCTTCCAACCTTCTTTCTGTTCAATCTGTTCCTACATCGAAAAGGACTGTCATTATCCTCCATCTCCCTTTTTTTTCCTTCTCACGCAGTATAAGTCTCTTGTTACTTCTGAACCATCAACACTTCCCCAGATAAGCCTTTCATAAGTGAGTCACTTTCCCTCTGTTAAAAACCACACTTCATCATTATAGTATTTATCAGAATTGAAAAAATTACCTTTGATGGGGGATTCTGTGATAAGAGTATTTTTACACACTCCCTGCAGGCTCACTGAGGGCAGATTCATGCTTTTATTCATTTATTTAATTTTATTGTTGACACTATTGCAGATGTCCCCTCTTCCCCTCTTTGTTCGCCTTCCCCCACACCCTTTTTGCTTTCACCTTTCTACTGCCCAAAACATCTTTAGCCAAGGTTATTATTTGGAAGATTCTATAATTGGCTGGAGCATTCAGGTATAAATATTTTATTTAATTAAATTTGTTTTAATATTCAGAAACTGGATATAAAATATTGGTAGCAATATGTCAGTCTCCTAAACTGTAAAATAAAGTTTATTTGTCTTTGAAATCCTAAAGTGCGATGCCCAGAATGTAGACCTCCACGTTTGCTATAGATTTGAACTTTTGGAACCATTTTAGGTTGCATGCTTCTTAGTTGTTTTTTCATTTTTATTTCTTAAATTTAAATTATATTTTATTGTTTATGTGATTACAGTTATTCCAATGTTCCCCCTTTGCTCCCCTCCACCCAAACACTCCCACTCTCTCAGGCAGTCCCCAAACCATTTTCCATGTCCATAAGTCATACATATATATTACTTGGTTACTGTATTCCCTATGCTGTATATTATCCCCATGACTATTCTGTAACAACAAACTCGTACTTCTTGATTCCTTCACATTTTTTGCCCATCTTCCCGACCCTCCTCCCATCTGGCAACCATCAAAATGTTCTCTGTGTCTATCATTCTGTTTTTGTTCTCCTTGTTCATTTTATTTTTAAGATTCAATTTTTGATAGATATGTATTTATTGCCATTTTATTGTTCATATTTTTTATCTTCTTCCTAAAGAAGACCTTTTAACACTTCATATAATATTAGTTTGGTGGTAGTGAACTCTTAGTTTTTTCTTATCTGGGAAGCTCTTGATCTGTGCTTTGATTCTAAATAATAGCTTTGCTGTATACAGTAATCTTGGTTGTAGGTCTTTGCTTTTCATCACTTTGAATATTTCTTGCCAATCCCTTCTGGCCTGGAAAGTTTCTGTTGAGAAATCAGCTGACAGTGTTATGGGAGCTCCCTTGCAGATAACTAATTCCTTTGCTCTTGCTGGTTTTAAGATTCTCTCTTTGTCTTTAACCTTTGACATTTTAATTATGATGCATCTTGGCATTGGCCTTTTGGGGTTCATCTTGCTTGAGACTTTCTGCACTAAACTTGTATGTATATTTACTTCACCAAGTTAGGGAAGTTTTTGCTCATTATTTTTATAAATAGGTTCATATTTTTTTGCTCAGTCTCTTCTCCTTCTGGCACCTCCATGATGCAAATGTTGCTAAAATTGAAGTTGTCCTAGGAGTTCCTTACACTATCCTCATTTTGGGGAGATTTTTTTTCTTCTTGCTGTTCTGATTGGGTGTTCTTTGCTTCCTTCTATTCCAAATCACTGATTTGTTTCTCAGCTTCATCCACTCTACTGATTCCCTGCAAGTTGTTCTTCATTTCAGTTAGTGTTTCCTTCATTTTTTGAGCAGTTCTTTTTGTGGTTTCCATGTCCTCTAACTTTATTGAACATCCTTATAGCCAGTGTTTTGAACTCTGCACCTGGTATATTGCTCGCCCCTACTGTGTTTAGTTCTGTTTCTGGACTTTTGTTCTGTTCTTTTATTCTTTTATTTTGTTCTGTTCTTTTACATGTTTCTTTGTCTCATTTTGGCAGCCTTCCTGTGCTTGTTTCTATGCATTAGGTAGAGCTGCTACATCTCCCTAGCTTTGTAGAATGGCCTAATATTTTAGATGTCCTCTGTGGTCCACAGGCACAGCTTCCCCATCACCCAAGCTGGGTACTCAAGTTGTGCTCACCCTGTGTGCTGTGTACACCTTCCTGTTGTAATTGAGCCTTGATTACTGTTGGAAGATCAATGGGAGAGATTTACCAAGGCTGATCAGCTTTAAGGTGTGGTTATGACCACTGAACACAAACCTTTAACCACCATGAAGGGTCAGCTGTGCAGGGTCCCACTTACAATGCAGTACTTACTTCAGTGGGGCTCTGGTGTCTACTGAGTCTGCCTTTTGAGTGTATTGCTTGTGGAAGTGGTTGGGTTGGGGTGCTCCAACATGGTCTATAACTGTCCACTGGGTGCACAAGCTCTAAGGACACCTCAGAGGTGCAGGCCAAAGTCAGCCACCACTTGTGCTCTGTCCAGGACCACCTGGCATAAGCTATAAAGTGATCTGCAGGTAGCTGCTACTTTGTGCTGGGCTTGATGTTGCCCAAGCAAGGTCAAGCTGTGAACCAAGTCTAGCTGCTGCTAATGCTGGCCTAGGGCCACTTATGAGAAATATGGGGCTCATTGAGGCCAGATGTTACTTGTTTGAGAGAATTTAGGACCCAAAAGCTGGGTAAGTCAGAGACTCAGGGAATAACCAGGGTGGGCCAAACTGTGTGAGCCTGGTTGATAGAGACTCAGATATTAGGCTTGTCTGTTGGCTTTATTGGAGAATGGCTCAGAAAAGGACCAATGGCCTCTGCCAGCACTTTTGTCTGGGAGAAAGCTTCCCCCAGCTCTCACCCTGATGACACACTTCAGTTCCTCTCTGTACTTTTCTAGTGCATTTAAAGCTGCTGCCCCAGTGCTGTAGCCCAGAGGGAATGAGTTTGAGTAAGTGTGTGCATGGAACTGCTTGAGTCTGCAGCAGCTTCTATCTTCCACAGACTCAATCCCCACTGATTTTACAGCCAAAAGTTATGGGAACTTATTTTCCTGGCACTGGGAACCTGAGCTGGGGGGCCTGCTGGGAACCCTCACTCCCAAGATATCCTTCCCTATTTTTATCTGCCATATGTGGATATGGGACAAGCCTGTTCTGCTCTCTTCCCCTCCTACCAGTGTCTGTGTTGTTTCTTCTTTAATTCTGTAGTTGTAGGACTTTTGTCTAGCTCAATTTTTGGTGGTTCTGAGTGGTGACTGGTCTATAGTTTAGTTGTAATTTTGTTGTGGTTGTGTGAGGAGGTGACCCATGTTTACCTATGCCACTATCTTCTCTCTCTTCAACAAATTCCATATTGAAAGACTTGCATGATATGTAGAATAATAATCACAAAATGACGTTTAAGCACTAATCTTCAGAATCTGTGATAATTAGGTTACATGGCAATGGGGAGTTAAGTTTTCAGATAGAATTCATGTTCTAAACAGCTGACCTTAAGATATGGAGTGATCCTGAATTGTCTGGTTGGCCCAGTGTAATCACATGGGTTCTATATTTGAAAGAGGGAAACCAGAAAGTCAGAGTGAGAGGGAAACATGCTACAAAAAAATCAGAGTGATGTAATCTGAAATGAACTGACCTGCCATCACTGGCTTTGAATAGTGAAGGAAAAGTCCAAGACCTGGAGAACATTATGCTAAGTGAAATAAACCAGTCAGAGAAAGATAAATACCATATGATTTCACTCATATGTAGAATCAAATGAACAAACTGAAATAACAAGCAAAATATAGACAGACTCATAGATGGAGAACATGTTGACAGAGAAAGTGGGGGAAGTTAGTGGGGTGCAGGGATCGAACAAAAAGGAAAAAATCTCATGGACACATACAACAGCATGGTGATTGCAGGAGGGAGGGAGTGTCAGGGGATTTAAGAGTAATGGGGGAACTATACAAAAAGAACTTCTTTTTTTTACTCCACCCCCAAAACAAAATAAAAAGGAAAAGCCCAAGAGCTAAGAAACCAAGCCAGTCTCTGGAAGTCAGAAAGGCAGGGTTATGGATTTTCCCCTATAGAATCTCTGGAAAAAACGTAGCCCTGCCAACATTTTTATTTTAACCCAAGTCAGACTTCTAACCAGTGGAATAGGAAGGTAATATACTTCTGATATTTTAAACCAGGAGGTTTGTGGTAATTTGCCACAAAGCCATAAAAAACAACCCCAAATAGTAACCTTTATCTCTATTGAATGTAAGTAGACAATAGTTATTCATACTGTCTTGAGATGGTTAAGAGGGCTGAACACGACCTCCTCAGCTGAATGTTCTATCTTCTCTAACCATTGGCTAATTCTAAAACTAAAGCAAGCTGTTGATAGTCTCCCAATGATGGTTCCTACCGAGCTCTTCTCCTAATTCACTTGCCCTGGGGGCACTTGCAGCTTCTTGGGATGACAGCACACTGTGTGCAACTAAGGCATTCTCTGTTGTATCCCGTCTTTGCAGTTTACAAGCAGGTCCTCCTATGAGTGGCTCTGCTAGGGTCCTCATTTGCCCAATGTTCATAAACAATAATCATATTCTTTTTTAAAAAAAGATTTTATTTATATTTAGAGAGAGAGGAAAGGAAGGAGAGAAACATCAGTGTATGGTTGCCTTTTGTGTGCCCCCAAGTGGGGACTTGGCCTGCAACCCAAGCATGTGCCCTAACTGGGAATCAAATCAGTGACACTTTGGTTTGCAGCCCACATTCAATCCACTGAGCTATGCCAGCCAGGGCTACAATAATCATATTTTAAATGGACCAAATAGATCGAGACTACTTCCTCCAGGAAAGTGGCTTACACTTGTGGTGTCTGGGCCTACAAAGTTCATTTTGTTTTTAAACATTCCTTTATTATATGAGAGAATCAAGACTGCAAAGTATGTGCACACATACTACACAGTGGTGCCTTTGAGCAGCCTTTCCTCACTTTCTCCCTTTGCTTCTTTATGCCTTTTTTTAAGGCGAAGAAGGGAGTGCTTAACTCTCTGCTAATTTAAGCTCTTAGAGCTCTAATGTGTGCAGAAAGCTTCTAAGAGAGCTATAGGTAGAATCCACCACTCAGATACCTAAAATTCATGGCATCACCTCAAAAATATGTCTATCCTCAGNTACAAAGTTCATTTTGTTTTTAAACATTCCTTTATTATATGAGAGAATCAAGACTGCAAAGTATGTGCACACATACTACACAGTGGTGCCTTTGAGCAGCCTTTCCTCACTTTCTCCCTTTGCTTCTTTATGCCTTTTTTTGAGGCAAAGAAGGGAGTGCTTAACTCTCTGCTAATTTAAGCTTAGAGCTCTAATGTGTGCAGAAAGCTTCTAAGAGAGCTATAGGTAGAATCCACCACTCAGATACCTAAAATTCATGGCATCACCTCAAAGATATGTCTATCCTCAGACCACTGGGAGCACAAAGGCAAATTTGTCCCCCAAATGTCCAAGATAGCCCATAGTTCCATGAGGTAAATGTGCAAATTGTATGCTGATAACTATTTGCTTACTCATGCAACCCAAACTGACACATCATAAGAGGCTTACCAGCTGAGACACAAAGTCAAGTTTCAATAGCTCAAAGTTGAAATATTATGAAACAGTACAGCATAAAAAATCTAGTCAATAATATTTTAATAACTATGTGTGGTACCATTTGGATATTGGAAATACCACTGTGTAAAATATATGATTGTCTAACCATTATGTTGTGCACCTGAAACTACATAAAATCATATTGACAGTTAGCTAAATTTAAAATAAATAAATAAGAAAAAAGAAAGATTATGAAAGAAAGGCAGCACAGCACAACGGAAAGAGCACAGACTAGTAACCACGGGCATACTAAGATGAGGGGTGTCTGTCTTCACAAACATATTTCTGTGCCATTTACCAGTCATGTAACTTTGGAAAACTTCTTAAACTTTCAGAGCCTCAGTTTTCATATATGTAAAACAGAAATGGGAATATCTCTCTTGTGATTTTAAGAATTAATTAAAACAATAGATGGTTCACATTTATCACTATGGCTGGACGAATTTTGGCATTCAGAAAATAAGTCCTTGATGCTCTTAGAATAAAGACATTTTATCAGTAAATTATTCCTAAAACATAAAACTAGTCATGAAAAAACTTACTAATATGAATCATTTGTCATATATGGTGTAATATTTTAGATTACTCAATCTGTATCCCTTAATTTGTCCTGTTCCCATACTACTCCTTAAAGTCACATGACCTTTTCTTTTATTTCATACTTGACTAGATACAATTAAGAAGCGCCAAATCCATTTGGACACAATTCATGACCCCTCCTAAGGCTGTGCCTGACTTCCCTTCCTGCCATTATTTTATCTGGTCACGATGTTAATGTAATTACAGTGACCTGATGAAGTAGACTCAGGGAAGTACTTCAATTTCAGCCCTTGTTTTTAATCAACAGATAAAATGTGACCCACCTACACATATATTAAAGAAATGTGCACAAATTAAAGAACTCAAGGGTAGTCTCGACCCTGAAAAGCTTAATATAACACTTCCTACAATTTATTAGATACAATGTACTTGCTTAAGACAAGTATAATCTGATTCAATCCATTTAGTCAAATAATAATTAAACTGGCATTTACTGGATATTTCTTATGTGGCAGGCACTGTGACCTGTATCATCTCATTTGATCCTTCCCACAATCCTGTGAGATAAAGATTTTAGTTATTTCCATTTTACAGAGGTGGCGTAGTGGAGTAGAATATACAAGCAGCTTGACGGAGTTAGTGACATAAACACAAAAGCCACCTGTTTACTAGACACCCAAACTTCCCAAATTCTTTAGCTTATAATGCTTTCCATGAATATGTTAATAGCAATTTCTTCTAATGACACCTTAAGACAAAATCACTCATTTTATTTTAATCAGGGCCCTTAAACTCAGAATTTGGGTAGTCAAAAGTAAAATAAAAACTATAACAAACTAAAGACTTCAATGGCCATTACCACAATAGTGAAGCTTTAAGCATTTTATATTTTCATATTTATTCCTCTCACTTTTAAGTACTATATTTATTTTTTACTTAAACACTGAAATGTGTCAATATAAATCCTTGCTATGTGCAATGAACTGGCAGGAGTAATTTAACTTTAAAACATTATAAAAATTGTAAGGAAAATAACTATTTTTACATTTTTAGAAATTTTGATGGAATATTTTACTGAGTGACAGTCAATGGGAACAGACAAGCGATGCAACATGGTTAGACAACCACCAACATATGGAGCTGTTGGAATTCTCAACCCCCCACGGGCAACAGAAATGGTAGAGCAAATTTCTGGGACATTTTACACATTAGTACATAAACAGTCTGTTAAGAAATCACACTTTTCAGATGTCTGTATCCTCCAGTCTTTAAGGCATTACAAACTATCACAAATGAGATTTGCAAGGAAGAAGTTAGTCTCAATACAAAGTGATTTTTATCACTGACAAAGTCCAGGAATATCAAGTGAAAAGTAATAAACCCTTTTAAAAACTGATCTGATTGTTGATTGTGCACTATTACAATCTTAAAAAATATATTCTATAAAGGTTTTTTTTGAGAGATTTAGTATTTTGCAGCAAGAACAGATTTGAGCTATATTGAGCAAGAAACCAGATTTCAAAAAGGACATACACAAAAAAGGGGGAAAATCACTTGGCAACATTTTGTTAAATGGGATAAATCAAAATCTAATTAAGAAATCAAAATATATGGAGCCAATATCATAAAAGTGAGGGAGACAATATAGGCAGCTTGGAAGCTAATTAGAGTGGAGAGGTGATAATTGTATGCACTGGGGGAAGGCAAACTGTAGTGTTGAATGAAAATGAGGCAGAGTTTGAGAAGGAAAAAAACTCAAACACTTCTGCAGTGTGGTAGTAAATATTCAAACACAAAAATGTGAGAAATTAACCCCAAGGTGAAGTAAAGAAAACCTTTTACTAACCCTAAGCTTCATGGCTTAATAGATTCTAAAAGGCCATTGTCCCATGAAAAATTAAATTGTGGCTTAACTCCTCTCCACTGTAAAGAGAATGCTCTCCAGTCATTTGTACCCCAGCCCCCTTTTTTTAGGGTGGACTTTAGGAAGTCTAAAGATTGGAGGTTAGGGATCAAACTTAAATTTGTAAACATATTCCTCAAGCAGCATGCCAACATTTTAATTTTTTTCTTTATTTTTTTATTGTTTTTGACTTATCCAGTCTCCATGGCTCTGGGTCTGGTATTGTTTTATTCTGTTTTCAATCAAGTTTGTCCCAGACTATCTTATTGTGGTTCCACTTTTTTTGCATAATGCTAGCCTTTCCAAAAATTTCTGAAAAATCTTATTCCATCTCTCTCTCTTTATGACCTATTTGGTGAGAATGCCTGTAGAGTTTTACTCCAGATGGCAAATGAAGCAAAAACAATGCTTTTTAAAAAAATTTAATTTGCTGAAGTGATCACTCCCAATCTATGGCTGAAAATCATCTTCAATTTTGGTGAGACCCAAAGTTTCTATGTTATCTTGTTTTTAAACCTCCTGAGTCTCTGAACACAGAAATTCTGAGCAGTTAGCTTCCTTTGTCAATGCAACAAGATGCTTATACAAACACTCTTGTAGACAAGCTTGTAGACAAGCTCTTCCAAACTCTTTGCATAAGTTTCATCTCTTTATAAAGTGGTAAGAGGGATAGTTATTTCCAGGCCACGATTAGATTGTTTTGGTTTAATTGCTTGTTTGATTGTTTTCTTTTGTTTTTAAGATTTTATTTATTTATCTTTACAGAGGAGGGAAGATAGGCTGAAAGAAAAGGAGTATGACATCAATGTATGGTTGCCTCTCACACGTCCCTTGCTGGGAACTGGCCTGCAACCCAGGCATGTGCCCTGACTGGGAATTGAACCTGTGACCTTTTGTTTCACAGGTCGGCACACAATCCACTGAGTCACACCAGCCAGGGCTGCTTGTTTGATTCTTGCCCAATACAATTTTTTATAAATGTTTGAAAATATTGTTTAAATAAAATGACTAAAGCCACATTCTCTAAGTTTTCAAACTAAGTTTCAAAATCTACAAACAAATGTACACAGAAGAAAGAAAACATAGGATAGCATACATATAAAGTAAATAAAAATTTAACTTAATGTATCAAACAAGTATAAATTGAAAAGGACTTAGAAATTAGTGATAGACTGAAATGAGATAAAACAGAATGGAGTGATTTGTTTTCTTCAAATAATTAAATCCTTCAGAAAACAGATGAGTTTTAACCACCCTAAAAACTCTGCAATTATCTATTACTCTTAAACATAAGCATTTTCCCTCTAGAAACTATTTATTATAATTACTGCCTTAGTATAGTTTTAAGAAGTGAACACAAGTACAAAACACAACTCAAATCAAAACCACACTGCTGACTTGGTTTCTAATCAAAATGGAGTAATATGAAATGGACTTACCATCCCACCTTAAACAACTAGGAAAAAACAGACAAATACATAAAATAATCATTTTCAAGCTATTGAACCGCAGGGAACAAAGGAGAATAATTCACCAGAAACAAAAGAGTTGAATTCTGTAATCGTCCAAGAAGACAGCAAAAATGCACTCTGTCTTGAGAGAAGTTTCAAGACATGCCACAGAAATTAAGAACCCTTGCAGAGTCTCATACATGTCTCAAATTGAAGAGACACAGCTGAGAATTCAGGGAAGCAAAGGAGGCTAAGGTTCACAAACAGAACCTGGAGATATGTATATATTGCTCTGTGGTGTTCAGCAGAACATTGGTCATCATTTGTACATTAGGAAAGTACTCAAGGAAAGGACCACCTGAAAGAATTAGAAGAAACAGTAGTACCTAGAGCTCACACAAGGCCATGAATAGTGCCTTTATCCAATAGTCAAAGCAGAAATTTCAGAATAAAGGACACTGAAGGGCATTAACTCAGTAGTGAGAGGATAATTAGCCCCACATAAAACATAATATCATCTGGAAAAAAAGACACAAAAAGACTAATCTGCTTTTAAATAACTTAATTAGATCATACCAAAAAGCTCAATAATGCTTATAGGCATGCATAAAGTCCAGCACCCAACAAAATAAAATTTACCATGTCTGGCATCCAGTCAAAGATTACCAGACATGCAAAGAAGCAAGAGGATATGACCCATGATACAGAGGAAAACAAATGAATCAAAACTGATTTATGAATATTGGGGTACATAAGTTCTTATGGATTGGTGTCTCAGGGTTTTTAGGATATAATCCCAGCAGTGGAATTGCTAAGTTAAAAGGCAGTTTTATTTTTAGTTTTCTGAGGAAATTCCATACCATTTTCCACAGTGGCTGCACCAGTTTGCATTCCCACCAACAGTGCACTAGGGTTCCCTCTTCTCTGCATCCTCTCCAACATTTGTGTGTTGATTTGTTTATGATGGCCATTCTGACCAGTGTGAAGTGGTACCTCATTGTGGTTTTAATTTGCATCTCTCTGACAGCTAGTGATGTTGAGCATCTTTTTATATGTCTCTGGGCCCTCTGTATCTCCTCCTTGGACAAGTACCTGTTTGGGTCTTTCGTCCATCTTTTAGTTGGGTTGTTTGTCTTCCTAGAGTGGAGTCATGTGAATTCTTTGTATATTTTGGAGATCAAACCCTTGTCCAAGGTATCATTGGCAAATATGTTTTCCCATACAGTTGGTTCTCTTTTCATTGTAATGTTGTTTTCTTTAGCCATGCAGGAGCTTTTTATTTTTATGAGGTCCTATTTGTTTATTTTTCTTTTATGTTCCTTATAACAGCACAATTTACACTAGCAAAGAGCTGGAAGCAACCTAAGCGCCCATCAATAAATAAATGGACCAAAAAACTATGGCACATTTACACAACAGAATACTACACAGCAGAAAAAAAGGAGCTCCTACCCTTTGCAACAGCATGGATGGAACTGGAGATCATTATACTAAGTGAAATAAGCCAGGCAGTGAAAGACAAATACCATATAATCTCACCTTTAAGTGGAACCTAATCAACAGAACAAACAAGCAAGCAAAATAACTAGAGACATTGAAATTAAGAACAATCAACAATAACCAGGGGGGAAATGGGAGGTGATAATGGAGGGGAAAGGGGAAGGATTTTCAAGAAAAACTCTAAAAGACACATGGAAAAAACCAAGGAGGTGTCGAATCAGGGGAGGGAGATAAGGATGCCTGGGGTTGGGGGAAAGTGGTGGGGGGTAAATGCAGAAAACTGCACTTGAACAAAAATAAAATAATTTTAAAAACTGTATTGCATATATTAATGAACTAGAGCAAAGACTGAATATGTTAAGGTACAAAAGATACTTAAGAGGGCTTGAATTGAGCTTCTAAAATAAAAACTATAACATGTAAGATAAAATCAAGTATGCTAAATTGAATTTTTTAAAGATTTGATATTTCAGAAAAAACTTGAAATATAGCAATATAAAATGTGGAGAAAAAATTAAAAAACAGAAAACAAAATCAGAGCATCAGTGAGCCGAGTGACAACATAAGTGGCTTAATACATATATAACAGGAGTTTTCAATTCTGGAGAGGAAAAATAGAAAAGAAAATATTTGAAGAAATAATCTTTGATTATTTTTCAAACTGGATGAAAACAATAAACCTGCATTTGCAAATATAAAAAAGAAAACTATACTAAGGTACATCATCATATTCTTCAAAAGAGTGAAAAATGAGAAAGTCTTAAACACAGTCAAACAAAAAAAAGGGGGCACATTATGGGCAGAGAAACAAAATACAGATTAAAGCACACTTACCACTGAAAACAACCCAAGTGAAAAGATTATGGAGAATTATTTTTAAACACTGAGTGAAAAAAAGAAACTCAATTTAGAATTGTATACTCCCAAACAAAGGTGAAATAAAGACTTTCCAAGCACACAAGAGCTGAATGAAATCATCCCCAGCAGACCTGAACTATAAGAAATACTAGAAAATAAGAAAAAAACAAGCAGATAACAGCACATGGAAAGCTGTCTACTGAAGAAATGAAGAACACTGGGAAAGGGGCTTATTTGCTCTTACCCCAGCTAACACTGTTAGTGCCATAGTCACGACTAAACCACTCGCTGCCTTCCCTTCTATAGTGAGTGAAATTGCTGGAAATCTGCAGCTAGCCAAGGACTACACTTCCCAGCTTATTTGATAGCTGGCTGTGCCTGTGTGACTAGCAGAGTAATGGGTGTCGAGGGTATGAGCTCCTCTCTTTCTTCTTCTGTGGCAGTCTTGTGGGGGTCACAAGTTGATGATGGAGGAAAACACATTATGGAAGGAACCTGTGTAATAAAGAATTTGGTTTGTCCATGTCCTTGGTTCCTGGGAGGTATTTTCTAAACACTTGGAATTTCAAAAGTAGTAAGGGTGTCTTTGGTATCTGTATGGACCCCTATGTGAATAGAGGGTTTGGGCTTTGAGCCATGTGATATCAGTTTAATCTCCAAGGAGGGGATGGGTGATGGAAGTTAAGTAACATAGCCAGTGGTTCAATCACTCATGCATACGTAATGAAACCCCAATAAAAAACTATGAACCTCAAAGATCAGGGGGAGATCTCTGGCTCACAAAACTCTGTGTCATGTCCTTCATCATTATGCCAGGACCCTGCCATAGCTTGCTCCATGTAAACCTCCTTTGGTTGGTTAAAATTTGTATCCTCATGCAATAATAAAAGTATAATTGTAAGTGTAGTTCTTTTCTGTGCACTGTGAGCTGTTCTAGTGAAATTTAAAACATGACAGGGGTAATGAAGACCCCTGAATTTGTAGTCAGCTTGTCAGAGGTAAGTGTAGCCTGAGGACCGCCACACTTGCAGCTGGCGTCTGAAGGGCCAGCAGCGTTGTGGGGTGCTGTTTCCTTCACCTGGGGTGTCTGGCCTGACTTCAGGTAGTTGGCGTCGAACCTATGTACTGAATCATCGTGTGGATGCCTATGAGCCTTCCTGCATTGACCTGTTATGCAAATTTAAAAATATACATTTAAAAAAATTAGGCCAGTACATTAGAGCAGCTATATTAACCCTAACTGTATTACAAGTAGCTTCCTTCTTCCTTCAGGTTTTTCTCAAAGTTCTCCTCATAAGACTCTCTCCATTCATCCATCTGAAATTTTAGCTCCCTCACCTAACATTTCATACCTTCCTTTGCTGTTTTACTGTTCCCCTTGGCACTTATTACTATAGAAGGTCATGTATTTTACATAGTTATCTTTTATTTTCTGCCACCTTTAGTAGAAGTGAAGTTCTGGGAGGGCAGAGATTTACATTTCACTTGTTTTCAGCTCTACCTACGGAGTTCAGAACAGTGTAGCAAATGTAGTAAATGTTTATTGAATAAATGTATGAATCAATAGGCAGAATGTATTAGATGGATAAACAGATGGCGAGGAGACAGTTCATAAAATATATTAAATTGCTATTACCCATAAGAGAGAAAATAAAAACTTTAAGTAACCTAGTGACAATAGTCATCGAAAGAAAATGGTAAATGCTTGAGTCATTTAGAAATAGAAACCATAGAGCCTGGGACCTGTTGAGGAACCAGGTAATGAGAAAGATATCAAAATCTTCATCTTCTATAACTGGGGGACTGAGGAAATTATGAAGCAGTTAGCAGAATTAGGGACATCTAGAAGTAAATCTGATTCCGAAGAGACAATAAGCTTAGTTTGAAACAAGGCTTCCAGAATGCCTTTCAAACTCACATGACCAAACAATAGTCAAGAAAGCTACAGTTCTAAGAATAAAAAACAGGAGTTAGAAGTGGAGGAAATTTCCACATTGAGCAGAAATATCACAGGTTTATGCCAATGATATATATTGTCTAACTTAACTTTTAGTGGAATAAAAAATTGTTAGACCAGTTTTAATTTGGGTTCAATTAATTTCTTTAGTTTATGTCTTTTAGAGACTCCCAAGTGAACACTAAGAGAGTATTAGAATGTTACTGGGTCTATTATATTAGAAAATCTCAGGCACAGAAAATTCATTTATTATGGACCAGCAGGGATATTTACTACCTTCAGCATCTTCAAAACTCTTGAGAATTGAATGGATCTTATCTTTATGGATGAAAATAAACCTAGAGTACTTTATTACTGCTTCTTAATAACAAGGCTCTTTTGCAAACAAGCAGGTCATGAGCAGAACTTAAGATAAGTAATCACATCCAAACAATTTAGATGATCAATCATCTTATATACGCATAAAATATTAAACATAATGAACATATGAAGGATCTATCGATATAGTCCAGTCCAAGTCACAACAACACATGAATGGTTCTTAGAGACCAAAAGCATTTATTAGACCCTGGGGTTCATAGACATGAATAAATACAAGGCCTTCAACGTGTGACTTCCAGTTGAAGCCAGCAGCTGAATTCCTAACTCACCCAAGATCACAACAAGCTCTTTTCATTGAATTAATATGAAAAGGCTTTTTTAAATAATGGGACATATATTTAAAACTATTCCCATTTGCAATGTCAATTTTAGAACCTCAAGTTATATTCCATCCACAAGTCCCTCGGGAATGTTTGTCTGCCTGGTTTCCATTTCAGAAATCATTCCACCATGGAGCTTTTCTCCTCAGCTCCCTTGCTCTCCTCTTTTTACCCTTATCTTTTTCTTTGTCTACCTTGCCCAGTTCTCTCCATGTCCCTGGGGCCACGTTCACTGTCTTCCTCATTTGATTTGTTCCCGCTCTAACCATGGGCCTCTCTGCGGGATGCCCTTTCCTTCCTTTATACTCAGAGAACTCCTACTCAAACTTTAAAGCAAAGTTTCTCCAGGTGTGGTCAGAATAACCTAAGGCACTTGAATCAAAGCAATTTATGAAACGTGTCAATTTTACTCAAAAGTTTTCATTTTTAACAAACTCCTACAGAAGATCTTTTTTCAGGCACAAAATGATCCATTCTGTTCTGGCTTTGGATTGCAGCAGATAAGCAGTTGCTCATTGGGCTGGCCTCCGATACATATGTAGGGTCTGACCACATACATCAGGTGCCTAGTAATTGCTATATGCAGGTTCTTTAGGACTGGCAGTAACAGGTATCACACCTTTGCTGTTAATCATCTCAGAGTGTGGAATGACATGGTAGAGGAGGTAGATATAAATGCCTCAGAATTGTTTAGGTCTCCCCAGACTTGGTGGCTTCTTGCTCCACCCAGAAAACAATGCCCCCCCCCCCACACTACTACCTACATGTGCCTCTATAAGTAGNATGACATGGTAGAGGAGGTAGATATAAATGCCTCAGAATTGTTTAGGTCTCCCCAGACTTGGTGGCTTCTTGCTCCACCCAGAAAACAATGCCCCCCCCCCCCCCACACACTACTACCTACATGTGCCTCTATAAGTAGTTAAAGGAACACCAGGGAGCCTGCCCACTCAGTGAGTTTTAACTTGAAGTTTGTACTTTGTACTCTCCAACGCTGATTTAATAGCCACACATAATGAAAATACCTTTATCCCAGGTCTAAGTGTAATTTTTGTCAATGCTTGAACCACATAAGGCTGGCACATCAGCGCCCCTGGAGATTTTCACGTACACAGGAGTTTATGGACATTTTTTCAGGTCTTGGTAAATTGTTGTAGTAAGGGCGCCAAATATACCCATACCTCACTGTATGCATATCTCTTTGCCGTTTCTGCCATCAAGAGTGAAATCTATTTCTCAATTTCTTGAATATGGTGTTGATTATATGACTTGCTTGACTAATGTATCAGTAATAAATGAGACCCAAACGGAGGGTTTATGCATTGGAACTTGCCGTCTCTTGCTCCTGGAAACCCTTTCCCTATGTGAATAAGCTCAGGCTAGATTGTTAGGTGAAGAGAGACTGCCTGAGAGAGGTTCCAGCCACTCCAGCTGCATCAGCCCCTCCAGGCATCTCCACTAAGGCCCCCCAAACATAAGACTGAGGCCATTCTAGACCACTCAGTGTCAGCTGAGTTACCCTAAACTAGAAGAACCTGAGTGCCAAACCACATATTTGTAAGATATACTAAATATTCATTATTTTAAGTCTCTGTGTTTCTTGGTAATTTGTTTCAGAGTGAAAACAAACTTATGCAAAGGCATGGCTCCGAAAGTTATACTTCCTCACCTCCCCCCACCCCAGAGCACCTCAGCCTTTCTCTTCTATTTTCCCAGAGTACTATATTCATAACACTAACAAGAAAATCCACTGTTTGGCAGAGTATTAAGTTCCAGAACTGAACTCATACTCAATGTATCTTTGGGAAAGATAATTTTATCCTCGTATTTATAGATGCAGAAACTAAGGCTTAAGGAGGTTATGTAAATTACTCAAGATTATACAGCTAATGCTAATGGAAGAGGAAGTATTTAAATTGAATGTAAATTCTGAACACCCTGAGATATCAAGACAATTTTCCCTTTGTTTTTAAACCAGATACTGGGTGTCATTCTGGGAATAAAACAGGGCCTCAGTAAATAATTATTGAACAGAATTCACTTTTAATGCTATACTTTACTTTCCCAAGCCTTGTTCCTGGTTTGCCTATGTTTAATTTTTACCTACCACTCCCTCAAAAGCAAAACCAAAACCAAACAAATGAATAAATGAACAAAACCCTGGAAAGTTGAAATGACATTTTATGGCCTCAAGTATTCTGAACTACAGCATCTTTTAAAATGGAAGAACTTATTTGAACACATAATAAAGGAAAATTTACCCAGTCTGGCAAAGGAAATAGACTTCCAGGAAATCCAGGAAGCTCAGAGAGTCCCAAAGAAGGTGGACCCAAGAAGGAACACATCAAGGCACATCATAATTACACTAGCCAAGATTAAAATGAAGGAGAGAATCCTAGAAGCAGCAAGGGATAAGGGGACAGTCACCTACAAAGGAGTACCCATCAGACTGTCAGCAGATTTCTCAAAAGAGACCTTCCAGGCAAGAAGGGGCTGGAAAGAAGTATTCCAAGTCATGAAATCCAGAGACCTACAGCCAAGATTGCTTTATCCAGCAAAACTTTCATTTAGAATGGAAGGACAGATAAAGTGCTTCTCAGATAAGGTCAAGCTCAAGGAGTTCATCATCACCAAGCCCTTATTATATGAAATGCTAAAGGGACTTATACAAGAAAAAGAAGATGAAAAATATGAACAGTGAAAGTACAGCAAACTCACAGTTATTAACAACCACACCTAAAACGAAAGCAAACCAAGAGGACAGCTAGATCAGGAGTGGAACCATAGAAATGGAGATCACATGGAGGGTTAGCAATAGGGGAGTGGGAGGAGGAGAAGGGGGGAGAAGGTACAGAGAATAAGTAGCATAGACAGTAGGTAGAAAATAGACAGGGGGAGGGCAAGAATCGTAGGGGAAATATAGAAGCTAAAGAACTTGAGACACATGGACATAAACTAAAGGGGGGGATGGTGGGGAAGGGGTGTGCATGGGAGGGGAATGAAGGCAGGGGAATGGAACAACTGTAATAGCATAATCAATAATATATATATTAAAAAAATAAAATAAAATGGCTTTCACAGGTCCATGCCACTTTTAGGTTTTAACTGTGGTTTTATGCCCTTTTGATTTTACTCATGTTGTAATGTATTTTGAACGGATAAATATTTGTATGGCTCACTTAGACATCAAGACCTTGACACTTGTTTAAAGAAAACATTTTAAGAATAAGACATAAGTAGGAACTGTGACTGTCACTCTATCCCTTACATTGCAATAGGACTTAATGTTTTAGCCCTGGTCCAACTTGTCTAGATGTGTATCAACCAAACCAATAACTTTGAAACCATCCGTGTTTGTTGTCATTCTATTTAAATGAGGCCCGTGGTATTATGCCTGAGTGAAGTATAAGTACATTCAAGACTGAATCTTTTTTTCTCTACACTCACACTACTGACCAGCATTATCCAGCTAATCACAGTGCCCTGCGTGCGCACGTGTGTGCATGTGGTGTATTTGGAGGAGAAAGAACACGTGACATCACCAACATGAGAGATGGAAACAAGGGTTTGGAAGGGTTTTTAACTTTCCCTGATGTTACATAAGCAGCAAAACAGGACAGCAGGCATAGCGTTCTTGAATGAAGTTTTATTTTTTCTTATTTTTCCAATAGGCGATTCTGGTCTTGATTGAATGTTGTCAAGATCTTCAAACTTTTCTCCACACATTTGGAGTTCTCAAAAAAATGGATTCTGCTCCCAGGCAGTTTTCCCTTCACTGTGAAAGAAAACATTTGGAGTTTTCAAAAAATGATTTTGCTCCCAGGCAGTTTTCCCTTCACTGTGAGAGAAATTGAAACAAATCCAAAATTTCTTATTCAAGTTAGCTTAAATCATTATAAAAATTAAAACATACTCAATGTCCAAAAGTGTTTAAGAATTTTAATGTCCTTTGTCCCATTCCTTTAAATTACTTTTCAAATGGTTTGGATTTAGACAAACCTAAAGGAGAATTTTGCCAAGAGTCTTCCCCCCCACGTTAATTTTTAAACCCATGTGCGTTTTAAGGGAAATTTAATACATATGTTTCTAATTCATGTGCACTTAACTCATCAGAATCTTGTTTTGTAAGCCCTGTTTGAAGTTTAAGAAGTCTTTTTGGAGCCTCGCTTTAATAACTCTTTTCAATCTTTTATTCTCAGAAGCAGGAAGTCACATTTTGCCAGGAGTAAATGAATTTCAATTCCCAAAAGTTTGCATTTAGTCCAAACCTGACAGCTAAGAAGCTTTATGAGTAAGTTCCCAAAATTAGTTCTTTTGTTCCTAGAATAAAATTTGATGTTTTTAATCCCCAAACTCAGAAAACATAGATGTGCTTTTATCTGTTTTCTTTGAACATATAAAAATTATCAGTGGTATTTGTGAAATAACATAACTTTAAACTAGTCATTCTAAATGCATCCTGAAATTCCTGAAAGATTTGCTAATAGACTTTTCTAATAAGCTAAGATTGTTTTCTCAAAATACAAACACAAAACGTTGTAGATACTAAGCCAGGAATAAATGTTAATGGGGGAGTGAGGCGGCGATGCGAGATACAGAGAGCTATTGTTCGCAGACTAACAGATGACAACAGATCAGGGCATAGAATACAGCAACACAAAGATGCTGATGAGTTGTATCACAGGTTCATGTATCAGAGAAGCTGACATATATGGAATATGAGGATTAAAACAGAACAAAAGAACTCAAGACAAGATGCTGAACAAAATGTCATTAATGAATTACAAAGACAAGGAAGACAACAGAGAATCTGTGTTTAAAAAATCACTACTTAGGATAGGATAACATCTCATCAGATTTTGTTTTCACTTCCTGCTGATGTTGGCAGCTGTTCTTTCTGATTTTCTATTTTTGTGCAGCCTCCAAGGTATACAGCTGATACCCAGGAAGAATTGTCATATATCTAGTTGGTCAAAAGAAGTGAGAATCACAAAGGCCAGGAAATTCCAGTTACCTTGGTTTCTTTATAATTAATTCATTGCTTTCAAATGAAATAAGTAATGCTCATGATTGTAAGTAGAATAATAAATATTAGGCTTTTTATTTTGCTTTCTGTTGAACAGTGTTCAACCCAGTATCATTAAGAAGACTATACTATCTGGCCTGGAAGAACATCAGAGGTTAGCAAATAATTGCTCCTGAGAAGTTATCCTTGTACTTAAAAAGATTTTTGCCTACTTGATGGAAGTTCTCCTTCCATCTCTCACTGAGAAAGCAGAGGGAGGGGTGGCCCCACAGTGAACTGGGGCAGCCTGCTGGGGACCTGGCCCATCTGGACCAGACTGCACTGTGACTTTTTTGAAGGGAGGGCCCAACAGTAACAAATGTTTTCTTCTTGCTCTGTCCCCTACTCAGGAAAGAAATCCCTCAGTGGAAACCAAAATGTTACTTAATAAATTATGTTTGTTCTTCCTTTGCTCGGCATTTTCTCTTTTGTGTTTTCCATTATATCCAACTGATTGTATCTCATTCTTTTCTTGGGTTTCATCATTTTCCCCCTTCTTCCCCTACAGTCTCCTTACTATGCCAACTTCACATATCCTTCATCCCTGTTGTATTTCTTAAAAGTCTGTTTCTCTGTGCCCTCATCAGATTCCATCTGTTCTTTGTCCCCAGGTTCACCTCTTCCCTTGTCTTTGACTGGTCTGGCCTGGTTTTTCTCTGTGCCTAGGAGCACAAAGGCAGCTGCTCTTTCTTTTCTTTTCTTTTTTTATTTTTCTGATGTCACTTTCACCCCAAGCTTTAGGTCTCCACAGTAAATTTGTAAAGGCAGTATGAAAATTCGCATTAATTTTCACTTGACAACAGAGAAGAAGGGGAGAAATATAAAAATCATTAGGAATGAGCTCCTTGTAGAGGCACAGATGTACTTGACAAGCTAGTGGGTCAATTGTGATGTTAACCATTAAGTTCTCACCTGCTGAGGCATCTAACCATCACATTAAGAGCTATGCTTGGGTGAGCTCCAAGATGGTAGTTGAGCAGGAGGATGCTGAACTTGCTGGCCCTTATGAACAAACTCAAAATACAATTATGTAGATAGCAAGTACTCCTTCAAGGCAACTGCGGGATGAATGAATGACTTCTGAACAACAACCAAGAGAAAGACTGCATAGAGAAGGCTGGGAAACCAAACAAACTTTCTAGGAACTCTAGGAAATTTCCTGGCTAGAGAGATTAGTGTATGCTGTTGTTTATGTCATCCACTTTGAAAGGGTGGGCAGAATCTCTGTTCAGGTGCTCTGGTCTACCTTCAATACCACCAGGACCCTATTCTCATCCTTCTGCCTTTGAACAAAGGGAGTAAGCAGAAACAGGAAGTCATATACTTGAACTTCCTACCAGAAGCAGCTGTAGCTCAGCAAGCCATTGCCCCAGGCACCTTTAGTGCCTGCAAAGCTCCAACTGACTTCCCCAAGCTACCTAGCAGATAAAGTTTGCATAAAACCTACATAGACATAGTCTCTTTAGTAGAAAGTCTACTTTCTAGACAACAAACATAAAGAGACTGTACAGAGAAGGCTGGGTACCACAGGAGCTCTATAAGAACTGAGGGAATTCTCTGTGGTTGGATAGGCCAATCAGCGAAAGGTCTCTGGATTCCATCTCAGGGCACATGTCTGGGTTGCAGGCCAGGTCCCTGGATGGCGGTGTGTGACAGGCAAATGATCTGTCTTTCTGTCACACATTGATATTTCTCTCCCTCTCTGTCTCCCTCCCATCACCTCTATATAAAAATAAATAAATGAATATAATATTTTTAAAAAAGAATATATCAGTGACTTAAAAAAGAAACTGGTGGAAATCAACTAATCAGAATAGCAGAAAAAAGAATTAAAAAATAAGGACAGTTAAGGGACATTTGGTATAATATTAAGTACTCAAACATTCCCATTATTGGGATTCCAGAAAGAAAAGAAAGAAAAGAGGGAATGGAAACTTTATTTAAAGATATAATGACTGAAAATTTTATTAACCTGGAAAAAAATGTACATCCAGGTTAGGAACATAGCGAGTTCTTAACAAGATGAACCAAAGAGACCCACACCAAGATATATTGGAATTAAAATGGCAAAAGTTAAAGATAAAGAGATAATCTTTGTAGAAATCATGGAAAAAGAACAATCCATTACATACAAAGAAAACTCCATAAGGCTATCAACTGATTTCTCAGCAACAATTTTACAAGGCAGAATAGAGTAAAAGAAAAATTCTTAAGTGATAAAAGAAAGGAAACTACAACCTAGAATAACTTTCCCAGCAAGATTATCATTCAGAATCAAAGGAGAAATAGTTTTCTAGACAAGCAAAACTAAAGATATATGTCAACATTAAACCAATTTTACATGAAATGTTAATGTCTTCTTTAATTATAAAAGGAAAGGCCATAACCAAAGTAAGAAAATATGAGAAAGAAAAAATTTTACACAGGAATCCAAATATTTAATAAATATAGTGAACCAGACATTTACAAAGCTACTGGGAAGATCAAAAGAAAAAAGTATAAACTTAAGTAAAACTAAAAGAACTGGTTAGGAAATACAAAACACAAAAAGACCTAAAATATGACATTAATAACATAAAGCATGTTAACCCTTTGCTAGGTGTTTTATTTTATTAGACATATATGTCTAATAATATTTTATTAGACAACGCATTCAGTGGGTTGTCTCTCTTCAATTGCTAATGGGTTCCCTTGGCATGCAAAAACTTTTTAGTTTAGTGTAGTCCCATTTGTTTACTTTTTCTATTGTTTCCTTTTCCTAGAAAGATATATCAGAAAAAAATATTGCTGTGAAAATGTACAGGTTTTACTGCCTGTGTTTTCTTTTAGAATGTTTATGGTTTTGAGTCTTACATTTAATGTTTAGTACATTTTGAGTTTATTCTTGTGTGTGGCTTAAGGAGTTGGTCTAGTTTCATTTTTTGCATATATCTGTCTAGTTTTACAACTAATTTATTGAACAAACTTTTACCTCATTGTATATTCAAACATTGATTTGAAAGAATACACACACACCTATGTTCATTGCAGCACTACAATAGCCAAGATTTGGAAGTAACCCAAGTGCCCAAGTAGATGAGTGGATAAAAACTCTTGGTACATTTACACAATGGAATACTACTCAGCCATAAAAAAGAATAAACTCTTACCTTTCATGACAGCATGGACGGACCTAGAGGGTAATATGTTAAGTGAAATAAGCCAGTCAGAGAGCCCTGGCTATTGTAGCTCAGTTGGTTAGAGCCTTGTCCCATACACCAAAAGTTTGTGCATTTGATTACTGGTCTGGGCACATACCTAGGCTGCAGATTTGATTCTGGGTCAGGATGCACATGGAAGGGATCCAATAGGTGTTTCTCTCTCTCTCTTTATCTCTCTCTCTCTACCTCTATCTCTCCCCCACCTCCTCCTTCACCTCTCTGTAAAAACAATGAAAAAATGTCTCTGGGTAAAGATAAAAAAAAGGAAGCCAGCCAGAGAAAGATAAATACCATATTATTTTACTTTCATGTAGAATTAAATGAACAAAATAAATAAAACAGAGCAGAGAACAGAGAGCTGTCAGAGGAGGGTGTCTGGAAGCTGAGTAAAATAGGTGAGATTAAACAGCAACAACAGTGAAAAAAGATAAATATTTTAAAAATAATTTTAAATTAATAATAAATATTTTAATATTTAAAATAATAAATTATGTCAGTAAAGCTGCAGGATACAGATTCAACATATTGCATTTCTATACATCCATAACAAGCAAGAGAAAAATATTTTAAATCACACTTACAAACACATCAAAAAGCATAAAATACCTAGTAATAAATTTTTAGATATATTTTATTGATTATGCTATTTTTTCCACTCTACCTCCCTCCAACCAGGATCCCCCATCCCTCTGGCAATTGCTCCCTTTGTTCATGTCCAGGGATTGTGCATATAATTTCTTTGGCTTCTACATTTCCTATACTACTCTTAATACACTCCTGTCTATTTTGTATGTACCAATTATGCTTCTTAATCCATGTACCTCTTCCCATACTGTCCCACTTCACCCACCCCACTAATAACCCTTCATAAAATCTCCACATTTATGATTCTGTTCTAGTTTTATTTGTTTGCTTAGTTTTTTGTTTGTTTGTTTTCTAGATCCAGTTGACAGTTGTGAGTTTGTTGTCATTTTACTGTTCATAGTTTTGATTTTCTTTTTCTTAAATAAGTCCCTCTAACATTTTATGTAATAAGGACTTGGTGATGATGAACTCCTTTAGTTTTACCTTGTCTGGGAAGCAGTTTATCTGCCCTTCAATTCTAAATGATAGCTCTGCTAGGTAGTAATCTTGGTTGTAGGTACTTGCTGTTCATCACTTTGAGTACTTCTTGCCAGTCCCTTCTTACCTGCAAAGTTTCTTTTGAGAAATCAGCTATTTGTATTATAGGAACTTCTTTATAGGTAACTGTCTTTTCTCGCTGTTTTTAAGATTCTCTCTCTTTTTTTAAGTTTGGCATTAATTATGACATGTCTTCATGAGTTTCTCTTTGAGTCCAACTTGTTTGAGGCTCTCTGTGCTTCCTGGGCTTGTGTGTCTACTTTTGTTGCCAAATTAGGGAAGTTTTCTTCCATTATTTTTAAAAATATGTTTTCAATTTCTCATTCTTTTCTCCTTCTGGCATCTCTAGGATTTGGATATTGGCACTTTTGGAGATGTCCTGGAGTCTTATTATCTCCTCATCTTTTTTGGAACTCTTTTTCCTTCATTCTGTACTAGTTGACTGTTTATTTCTTCCTTATGTTACAAATTGTTGACCTGAACCATGGTTTCCATCCCTTTATTGTTGGTTGCCTATGGATATTTCTTTATTTCACTTAGTGTAGCCTTCATTTCTTCCCTTTTGCATTTGCCATACCCAGTGAGTTCTCTGAGGATCCTTACCACCCGTGTTTTGGACTCTGTGTCTGATAGTTTGGCTATCTCCATTTCACTCCTTCTTCTGGAGTTTTTACTTGTTCTTTCATATGGGCCATATTTCTTCATCTTCTCAATTTTGCAGTCTTCCTGTGTTTATTTCTGTGGATTGGGTGAAGCTGCTTTGACTCCCTGTCTTGTGCACTTGTCACATTGTAAGGGTGGAGCTTTAGGTATTCACCATGGCAGGGCAAACCGCTTCACTGTTTTGTGGTGTTGTATTTTGGGGGACAGGTCAGAGAGGGAACAATGTCACTCTCTTGGCACTCACCCTTTTTCTAGTCACTTCATCCACTTTGTATGTGCAACAGGTGTCCCTCTAGCTGTTGCCCCGGTGGTGGTTCCTAAAGTGTGTGGGTTTGCACATGTTCTAGGACTGTGCGGGCCCTTTAAACGGACTCTCCTGAGAGACCAGCAGTTTCTTCCACCACCCCAACCACCACTGTTTTTCTACAGTCAGAAGTTATGAGGTTTTATTTACCCAGTGCTGGAACCCTGGGCTGTGCAGTCTGGCTTGGGCTGGGATCACTCGCTCCCCAGGTGTCCCTCCTGGTTTTTAACTGCCACATGTAAATCTGAGACTGCCCATTTCACCTCCACCACCTCACATCCTCCCTGCTCTGGCTCCTTGTCTCCACCCGTCCTACCCTTCTGGATGATATTTTTTATCTAAATCCTTAGTTGTCAGACTCCCACACAGTTCAATTTTCTGGCAGTTCTCATTACTTTTTATTATGAGGTTAGCTGTGCTCCTTCTTGTGGCCGTGCAAAAGGGGAAAGCACATCTACCTGTGCCTCCATGTGGGCTGGAAGGCCCTAGTAATAAATTTAATCAAAGCGGTGTAAGATCTGTACTCCGAAAATTATAAGATACAAATAAGTGGATTAATATTGTTCAAATATTTGTAACACCTAAAAAATATACAAATCTCATGCAATTCCTATTAAAATGCCAGTGGCATTCTCCTCAGAAATAGAATAACTAATCCTAATATTTATACATAGCAACAATAACAAAAGCATCAAATTAAAAAAATGGGCACCGGACCTGAACAGACACTTTTTCAAAGAGGACACACAAATGGCTAATAAATATACTAAAAGATGGTCAGCATCACTAATTATCAGTGAGATGCAAATTAAAAGCACAATGAGATGTCACCTCACACCTGTCAGGACAGCTGTCATCAGTAAATAACAAGTGTTGATGAGAACGTGGAGGAAAGAGAACCCTCTTACACTTGTTGGGATTGCAAGTAAGTGCAGGCATCATGGAAGACAGCATGGAGATTCCTCCAAAAATTAAAAATAGAGCTGCTATATGATCCAGAAATTTCACCACTAGGAATTCAGCTGAAGAAAATGAAAACACTAATTTGAAGAGATATGCATCACTTTGTTCATTGCACCATTGCTAGTAATAACCAAGATGTGGAAGTAACCATCTTGCCCATCACTAAATAAATAGATGAAGGAAGAAAAAAAGATGTGTGTGTATATATATATATATATATATATATATATATATATATATAAACATTTCATTTTACATATATATAACATAATGTTAGTCAGAAATGAAAAAGGATGAAATTGTGTTATTTGAGACAACATGGATGAATCTAGATGGTATTATGCTAAGTGAGTGTCAGACAGGAAGAAAAGTACCACATGACTTTTCTTATTTATGGAATCTAAATAAACAAGACAGAAACACACCCATAGATATAAAGAATAATCTTATGGTTGTCAAACTGAAGGGGTGTAAAGGGATAGGAATAAGAAGAAATAGGCTTGAATAAGAAAAAAAGAAAAAAAACAGTTAAAAGTAAGGATAGTTCAAGGGAATTCAGAGACACTACTAAGCATACCAACATTTGCATCATAGGGGTACTGGAAAGAAAGGAGAGAAAGTAAAGGATTGAAAACTTATTTAAATAAATAATGATGAAAACTTTCCTGCCCTGTTGAACAAAATAGATGTGCAAGACCATAAAGCACAGAGGTTTCAAATAAAATGAACATAAAATGATCCACATCAAGACACATCACAATTAAAATGCAAAAGTTAAAAATCACAAAGAATCTTAAATGCAACAAGAGAAAAGTAGTTAGTGCCTACAAGGTCCATAATAGTGTCAGATGACTCTTTAACAGAAACTTCACAGGTCAGAAGGTATTGGCACAAAATATTAAATAATGAAATGCAAAGACCTACAACCTAATTTACCTAGCAAGCTATTATTTAGAATCAAAAGAGAGATAAAAAGCTCTCGAGACAAGAAAAATCTGAAGAAGCTCATTCCCATCAAACCAGTATTACAAGAAATGTTAGTGGATCTCTTTAAAAAAAAGAAAGAAATTATAAATATGAATAATAAAATTGCAATAACTGCATACCTATCCATATTGCCTTTAAATGTAAATGGATTGTATGATCTAATCAAAGACACAAGGTAACTGATGGATAAGAAAACAAGACCCATTGCCTAAGGAGACCCACTTCAGATTGAATGACACACACAGACTGAAAGTCAAGAGATAGAAAAAGACATCTGATTAAATGAAATTTTTTAAAAAGCTCAGATAGAAATTCTTATATCAGACAAAGCAGACTTTAAAACATGGGCTATAGCAAGAGACAAGTAGGATGGGAAGAGGTGGAAGAGGATATTAGAAAGATAAGTAGTAATAGAAATATTACTATAAAAAGAAACTATTATAAAAAGAAACACAAATTTTTTAAATAAAAAAGTGAAAGAGACAAAGAAGGGTCTAGCAATTCCACTTCTGGGTATTTATCCAAATAAACCCAAAACACTAATTCAAAAAGGCATATGTATATACGTGTGCTTATTGCAACATTATTTACAATACTTATGATATGAAGCCAACCTAAGCAACTATCATGTCTATCTATAGACAGATGGATAAAGAAGATGTGATACATATGTACAATGGAATATTACTACTCTGACATAAAAAAATAAAATCTTGCCTTTTATAACATGTATAGACCTAGAGGGTATTATATTAGGTGAAGTAAGTCAGATCGAGAAAGACAAGTACCATGATTTCACATACTAAAAGTCAAAATAAACGAACAAAAATATAAACAAACTCCTAGATATAAAAACATTTTGATGGCTTCTGGATGGAGGGAGAGAATTGGGCAATGTGTGATAAAGGGGAAGGGAGTACAATGTACAAATTGTCAGTTATAAAAACAGTCATGGGGATACAAAGTACAACTATGTGAATAACATTGTAATTACTACATACAATTTCAGATGAGTACTAGACTTATTGCATCACCACTTCATCAGTTATATAAATAATCACTATATTGTACTCCTGAAACTAATATAATATTGTATGTCAACTACAATTAAAAATAAAATAATTGCCCTGGCTGGTATAGCTCAGTGGATTGAGCACAGGCCTGTGAACCAAAGGATCGCAGCTCAATTCCTAGTCAGGGCACATGCCTGGGTTGCAGGTCAGTTCCCAGTAGGAGATGTATGAGAGGCAACCATACATTGATATTTCTCTCCATCTCTCCTTCCCTTCCCCTCTAAAGATAAATAAATAATAATAATCAATATCTAAAAAACAAATAAAAAATTAAAAATAATAAAAGAAAATAAAACACATGGGGGTATTTATAAATGGATACACATTATATAAGTATAGTATTCTTCTTTGTTTTTAGAATTGTACTTTATTGTGACTAGTATAAAGATATATAATCAGGGGTCTTGATGAACATAGTATATTTTATTGAGACTATATTATGCCAAAGATATTGAAAATGTAAAAAAAATAATCTCCAACAGCATAAGGAAAAAATCATACTAGGTTAACTAATTATTTAGACTTTGTAAATTTTATTATTTTCTTTCTTTTTTTTACAGGTTTACTTTATTTATTTATTTACCTATTCATTCATTTTTTATTTAATTGTTGTTCAAGTACAGTTTTCTGTCTTTTACTCCCATCCCAACCCACCCCCCCATGCTCCCCACCTCCCTCCCATTTCCACTGCCCTTAGTTGTTGTCCATGTGTCCTTTATACTTGTTCCTGTAAATCCTTCCCCCTTTTCCCCTGAAATTCCCTCCCCAGTATAGTATCTTTATATAAATATTTTTATACCTAACTACTAGAATGCTATTTCAATTGCTAAATAAAAATTTACAATGTATCCTTTCTCAATTAGGTTTGTTTTACTGTCCTATTTATTTAATGTACATTGATAATTTTCTTTAAAAACACTGCACTATTAACCATTTGACTATGTTATCAAAAAGACCTAGCTTTGTGCTCCCTTGTAATTGCTATCTAAATGTATACAATATGATGAATTTAAATGTAAAGTTATGTACTAGATATCTAATACATTACATTGTTGTGTGAGTTCTTTTTTCTTAGGTTCCCTAAAGTGGCAATAATTAATTTACAGTGTATGTTTTTAGCATCTGTGAAGTTCTCCTGTGGGTTTGTCCATTGAGAGTAAGGCTTTACACACTGAAATGCAAATGAAGTGAAGGAGTTGTTAAGAAGACATGGAAAACATTATGTCCTTAATTACGTTTCCACACCTGCATTTATGAATTTCATTTCTGGAGAGAGAATATGTGGAGGAAATGAAAGAAGTTGCTGTACAGACCCTGTGGATGATGAGTCAGTAGCACCAATAGGGGCATTATAGTACTGAAGAAAGTCATAGTGCCTAGAGAAATATCAACAAGTACTTAATTGGTTGTAGAGGTTAAAGTAAAATCATGGCATTAAATTAATAAAACCCATATTAATATTGTTGCTGATAGATACATTCCTGTGTTTTAAAACCTAATTATATAAAGAAATGAATATAATTTTATTTTTAAAATAGTAATTTTTTTCTGCTAAATACATTATGTAATGGTGTAAAGACTATTGGAGATAAATTCAAGAGTTGGCAGCAGAGTAGGTGGAAGCTGAGCCCACTTGCTCATGCTCCCAGTGTGGATTCTCAACTGATCTTCCAACAAGAGACCAGAACAATCAAGAAAACCTTGCCGATATGAATTCTTGAGGCTAAAGAGTAGAGAGGATGCTTTGTACCATCCATTAAAAGATTTTATAAATTGAAGGGGGAATATACTGTGTTAGATGCCTTCTACAGAGAAGAGAGTAGACAAAAAATTCAGCTTAATGTCCCCTGCCCCTCCTGGAGTTGGGGGCCCTGGTCCCACACAGGGAACCTCCAATCTTACTTGGGAGGATATATGGGGTCTGGGAGACTCAGTTTGCACACATACATAGAGTAGCACATCCATAGCAGCAGCAGCAACTGGGAGAGTTCAAGAAATTCTATCTTCTAAAACTGTTGGGGGCACCAGAAGGCTGTGGCCAGCCCTGACAGAGAGACTTCTTGCATTTTGAGGAGGTGAAGTGCACAGAGGCCTAGCACTGCAGTATGCAGTGGATTTCAAGAGGGGATTTCAAGACAGGATTTCAAAGGGGATCCCTTTGATATAATATTCTTATTCTCTTTCTACTTTTATTAATCTTCGCTAATTTGGTGTTGATATTGTGGTAATGGATGGGGGTTATATTTGCTGGTGTGTGTTTTGTTTGCTGGGTTGTTTTGTTTTGTTGTTCTTGCAGCTCCTGTACAACAAGATGTGGTAAGGGTTGTGAATTTCAGTTAGCCAGCCAGCAGGGAAACCCATTTGCCAATGAGGCATCAATAATCATAGCCCAAGTACAGTAAGAGAGTTCAAATAAACTGAATAAAGAACACCCAGATCAGGAGAAAAAAGAGACTGCATCACTGAGTCCCACAGGTCTCCTGCCACAGAAGTCCACCCCTCAAAAACAGGCATTCAAAGTAGAGCAGAGCAATCTGAGAGGCAGAAACAAAAAAAAGGTACCTAAAATGGGGAGACAGAGAAACAACTCCCAGTCAAAAGGAAAGGAGAAATCCCCAGAAAGAGTGCTAAATGAAATTGAGACAAGCAATCTTATCAGACACAGATTTCAAAATGATGGTTGTAAGGATGCTCATAGAACTCAGTGAGAACTACAGGGAATGCTATGGGAGCAACAAGGGCCATAAATAAAGGCCAGGAGGAGATGAAGAACACAATATCTGAAACAAAAAAATACACTAGAAGGAATTAAAAGCAGATTAGATGAAGCAGAGGATTGAATCAGTGGGTTGGAGGACAAGGTAGAAAAAAACATCCAGTTTAGCAACGAAATGAAAAAAGAGTCAAAAAATATGAAGATAGATTAAGGGAGCTGCAGGACAACATGAAACGTAATAATTCTCATATCATTGGGATACCAGAAGTAGAAGAAGAAGAGCAAGGTATAGAAATCATATTTGGAAAAGTAACCACAGCAAACTTTCCTAACTTGGTGGGGTAAAAAGTCACTGAAGTCTAAGAATCACAGAGGTTCCTAATCAAGATTAACCCAATGAGGCCCATCCTAAAACACATCATAATTAAAATGACAAAATTTAAACTCAAAGAGAGAATCTTAAAGGTAGCAAGAGAGAAACAGCTAGTAACATGCAAGGGGGCTCTGATAAAACTAGCAGTTAATTTCTCAACAGAAACACTACAAGACAGAAGGGAATGGCACAAAATATTCCAAGTAATGAAAGCAAGGACCTGCAACAAATACTACTAAACCCAGCACGGCTAAAATGTCAGCTAAAATGGAATGTGGAATGAGGAGACACCCAGACCAAAAAGAAAAAAAAAGTCTAAAACAGTACATCTCCACCAAGCCAGCATTGCAAGACACGCCAAAGGGAATGTTTTAAGAAGATGAAGAAAGAGAGGGGGAAACACAGGTACAGATGGAGAACATGTCAATGAATAAGTATCTATCAATAATAATCTTAAATATAAATGAAATAAATGCTATAATCAAAAGACTTAATGTAGCTGGATGGATAAGAAAACATGACCAGGATATAGTTTGTCTAAAAGAGACCCACCTCAAAACAAAAGATCTACACAGACTGAAAGTGAAGGAGTGAAAAAATAATATTCTAAGCAGATGGACATGAAAAAAAGCTGGGGTGGCCATAGTTATATCAGGCAAAATACACTTCAAACAAAGGATGTAACAAAAAATGAAGGTTACTACATAATACTTAAGGGAAGAGTCAAACATGAGGATATACCCTTGTAAACATGTACACACCCAACATAGGAGTACCTAAATATAAGGAAAATCTTGGAGGACTTCCAGAAAAATATCAACAGCAATACAGTCATTGTAGGGGATTTTAACACCCCACTGTCAACAATGGATAGACCTCCCAAACAGAGAATTTAAAAGGATATTGTGGCATTAAACAGCACTCTAGATCAAACAGACTAAATTGATATATAAAGAATATTTCACCCCCCAAAATAAACAGATGGGGGTTCAAATTAAAAGTTTCTGCATGGGTCTTTAGAGGGAAGAGGGAAAAATTAGGACAAACCACCATCAAAATGGAAAGGTAACTGACTCTATGGGAGAACATATTTGCCAATGACATATCCAATAAGAGTTTAATCCCCAACATATATAAAGAACTCATAATAACCAACACCAGGAAGACAAATAGCCAATTAAAAAATGGGCAAAGTACCAAAATAGACACTTCTCCAAGGAAAATATACAGATGGCCTATAGATATATATGAAAAGATGCTCAAAATCACTAGTCATCAGAGAGATGCAAATTAGAACCACAATGAGATGTCTCTTCATATCTGTCAGAATGACTATTATCAACAAATCAACAAACAACAAGTGTGGGTGAAGATGTGGACAAAAGGGAACCCTAGTCCACTACTGGTGGGAATGCAGACTGGTGCCCTCACTATGGAATACGTGAAATTTCTTCAAAAAATTAAGCATGGAACTGTCTTTTCATCCCATTATTTCTCTGCTAGGAATACACCCTAAGAATCCTGAAACACCAATTCAATAGAACTTATGCACCTCTATGTTCACAGCAGCACAATTTACAAAAGGCAAGTGTTGGAAACAGCCCAAATGCCTACATGAGTAGGTGAGTAGATTTAAAAAAAACTGTGGTACATTTACACAATGGGATACTATGCAGCAGAAAGAAGGAACTCCTACCTTTTGGGACACCATGGATGGAACTGGAGACTATTATGTGAAGTGAAATAAGCAAGTCAGTGAAAGACAACTACCATATGATCTCATTTATGAGAGAAATCTAATAAACAAAATAATCTAATGAGAAAAGTAGAACCAGAGACTTGGAAACAAACAACAGACTGACAGTGGCCAGAGAGGAAGTGTGGGGGAGATAATGTTGGAAAGAAGGAGAAGGGGCTAGTTATAGAACATATATGAATGACCCACAAACACAAACAATGATATGGAGATTGTGTGAGTGGGGGGTGGGCTGGATAGAGGAAGACAAAGAGAAAAAATAGGACAACTCTAATAGAATAACTATTTAAAAAGACTATTAAAGGATATATTTCAAGAGTGATCTAGTTTAGCCTTTATATTTTACCTACGGTTTTCCTAGTTCACACAACAAAAATTTATGCAACACTCTGTTTGCTGAGGGTGTACTCTGTTCTCTGGGCACTGTGGTGCTGGTCGTTTAACACTTTATACTAGGGAGAGTGTTTCTTCTTCCAGGCACTGGCTCTACTATTGAAATAATTGAGAAACCAATCTGCCTCTGACTCCTGTCTCCTGTTACGTGCTCTTAGCATATATGTCAGCTTGCTGTGTAACACTGTTTGTCCAAAGGCTATTTAGCACTAAGCCTGATAAATTCCTGGGGCTCTGGTCCATACCTCAATAAATGAATTCCAGGCAAATAGAAAGACTGTTGTGATTCATTTTGTGAAATAAAGAACTGTTCTCTCAGTACTCAATAAGAACCTTTTGGGTAGTGGTCAGCAAAACACAACACAGATGGGAGAGAAGGAAAGAGTATCAACAATATGAACATGGATATTATTAACATGGTGCCATCTATTAAAATGTATGGAATCTAAAGGTTTTACCTTCTACCTCTTAAGTTTTAGCATATAGGACATTTGAATTACTTCTCTTTCATCACACAGAAAACCAGTGACAGAAAATATTATAAGATAGATGGATAGGTCCAATTTTGATGTCATTAAAAAAAAAACTGCATGTATTTTCTCCAATGCAATAATATGAGAGATTGCTTGTTGTAAAGCACATTTACTAAGCAAACATTCCACATTCTGTGGAATGTTTTGGGGCATAAACATTTCCATTGTAATTGAATTTCTCTGCTATTTATGATGCTCATGTTTTTTTCAAAATCAACCAGCTTACCTTGGTATCTCTGAAGCTCTAATTACTTTTATAGTTGCTGAAGTTCTTAAAATAACAGTTTTACTGATAAAAATAATGGGCTACAAATTTATTCTCATGATGCTTGACTCTTTCCAGGATCTTAAGAAATCATACCTTATGTTTCTTTTAGTAAACATGACTCCCAAATTTACATAAACTAATATATGTGATGAGCTTAATTAAAATGCATGGCTTCATTGGTTTTATGCTTTAAAAAAATTTAAACTTTTAAAACACGTATTACTTTTTAAATCATTATGAATTGGGCAATTAGTTTCAGACTTACTAGTGGGGAATTTCTTTTGGGTTTTCTGTTACTGCCAGATTCTGCCCATGTTGGTCAGCTAAATTGGCATCTGTGTCTTCCCCAGTGCAGGAGTTATCAGCCATGCATATTCTGGTGTTTTGTTTTATGCTTTTAGAATTTATATCATAAGACTATAATAAGAATTGAGTGGAGTAATCAATACCTAATGCTTAGCATAGTGCCTGACACGTAAACTCTCAATAAATACTAGTTTGACAGAAAGAGAGGGAGAGAAAAAGAGGAAGAGAGAGAGTCAGAGACAAAAACAGAAACAGAGAAAGACAATATGCTAATACTGTTTGGCTTCAGACAGACATGACCCATCCCAAAGTCATTAAAAAAGGCCCTGAACTAAGCAAAGCACACTAACATTAACTCTTTACTTTTCAGTTCTTTATTTTAAGACTCATCAGTTACATATCTGTTGACTCCCTACAATTTGTACATAACTGTTCTGAGTGTGTGGAGTGATTTTCAAGTGATATAAAGCAGAAGTTACAACATGGTCAAAGAAATACTACTTTCTCTCAAGAAAAAGTAATTATCTTTAGACCAAATGCAATTGCTTTCTTGCCCTTAAGTCCTCAGTTATAATAATGGCTTCCCACTCTCAATTATTACCAAGGAGTTTAATCAAAGCTCCCAAATTCATAATTCTTTTATTCATTGATTTCAAAGACCTTAATATATTTCTCCCTTATCCAAGACCACTGAGCTCTAAAACTCCTCAGTTCCCAATCATATCATGGTCATATAGAAGAAATAGTGAAAACTTGAATCAAGCATTGCCAGAAACACTATCTGGCCCTGTAACCACAAATAAGCTATTTCACTTTTCTGAATAATACTTCTTATTTTTAAAACCAAAAAGAAAAAAAAAGCAAAAATGTTTGGCAATTGTAAAAGATGATGGCAACTTATTTGCCCAGTATGGAATGAAACTCCTTGAGAATTTATCTACACCTTTGCTAAAAGGATACCCAATCACCAATCTTCTGACATAAACATAATATAGAAAATTTTCACTTTATTAATGAACTCAGTAAACTAGCAGTAAAATTAATGTTCAGAAACCAGTGACATTTTTATACAACAAAAATTGACATTCAGAAAGATAAATTTTAAAAAGTCCCATTTACTATTGCAACAAAAACTAAAGCACCTAGGAATAAACTTAACCAAGAAGGAAAAAGACCTGTAATCAGAAAATTATAGGATACTGAAAAAAATAGAAAGATGCAAATAAGTGGAAATACATATTGTGTTCATGGATAGGAAGAACTAACATCACTACAATGTCCATTCTACACAAAGCAATCTATAGATTAAATAAAATTCTTATCAAAATACCAATGGCAAATCTCACAGATCTAGAACAAAAAAAATTTATATAGAACAACAAAAACCCCAAACAGCCTCATCGATCTTGAGAAATAAGAATAAAGTTGGAGGTATCACAATTCCTAATATCAAACTATACTACAAGGCCATAATAATCAAAGCACCATGGTACCAGTAAAAAAAAAAGGCATACAGATCAATGGACCAAGAGAAGAAAGAACATATGATGTGGTAAAAACAATCCCTTTAATGAATGGTGTCAGGAAAATAAGACTGATGCATGCAAAAAATGAACTGGACCATCAACTTACACCATACACAAGAATAAACTGAAAATGAATGAAAGATTTAAATGTAAGTCATAAAGCCATAAATATCCTAGAGGAAAACATGGACAGTGAAATCTCAGACATTTCTCACAGCAATATTTTTGTTGATATGTCTCCTTATGCTAAGAAAACAGAAAGAATCAACAAATGGAACTACATCAAACAAATGCTTTTACACAGCAAAAGAAACCATCAACAAAATGAAAGACAACCCACTGAATGAGAAAATATAGTTTCTAATGATATATCTCACAAGGTGTTAATCACCAAAGTAAATAAAGTACTTATAGAATTCAGCACAAAGAACCCAATCCAATTTAAAAAATGGGCAAAGAATCTGAATAGACACTTTTTCAAGGAGAACACAGAAATGGGTGGCCAGTGGACAAACAAGGTCTGCTTGTAAAAACTCCAGCCTTTGTTAATATAATGAGAATGGTTTGCACAACATTAATGTAACTTGGCAGCCAAGAAGAGTAGACTGGAAGGCACAGGCATGAACAATGCTGACTTCATTGTAGTAGTCAGTGGGGGCGGTAGATGCTCCTAAGTGAGAGTGTGCACTGTGTGGCCATCGCATTCAAAATGACTGAGTGAGCAGAGTAACACATCTGCATCAGATTTTGCATTAAGCTTGAACATTCCTCCATGGAAACTATTTGGATGATTCAGAAGGCTTCCAGGGATGATGCAACAAGTGCAGTGAAAATAAAAGTGTAGCTCAAATGCTTCGAGGGAGGTTGAGAATCTTTTGAAAGCAATCCTTGTTCTGGAAGGCCTGCAACAAGCAGAACACCTGAGAATATTTAATGTGTTGCACTCCACAAATATCAGCTACTGACAGTGAGAGAACTAGAAGCTGATCTGGGGATTCCAAAAACTACTATGTCTGAGATTTTGACACAGGGTCTTGCTATGAAATGTGTCATCGCAAGATTCATTCTGCAGCTTCTGCTACCAGAGCAGAAGGAACATCATGCTGCAGTTGCTAATGATTTGATTCAAACCAACACCAATGAACCAGATTTCCTCAAGAAGGTTGTAACCAGAGATGAATCATGGGTCTATGGCTATGATCTGGAACAAAGGTCCAGCTGTCCCAATGAAAGTCACCTGGTTCTCCATCCCTGAAAATGGCATGGCAAAGTAGCAGCAGGATCAAGACCATGCTGTTTATTTTTGATTGGGAAAGTGTTGTCCATCATGAGTATGTCCCTCCAGGCCAAACAATTAATTGGGGGTACTACCTCAATGTTCTTCATTGGTTGAAAAATGCAGAATGACAGAAATGGCTACAGCTATGGACAACTGGTGATTGGCAGCTACATTACAACAACACACCTGCTCATGCCTCACATCTCATGAAGAGCTTTTTGTGTGTGTGAAAAAAATCACTCAGGTGACTCAGTCCCCCTTATGTCCCTGATTTGGCATCCTGTCACCTTTCCCAAAACTAAAATCACCTTTGAAAGAGAAGAGATTTTAGACCACCAATGAGTTTCGGGAAAATATGATAGGGCAGCCGACAGCAATTCCAACAAAAGGTTTTTCAGAGTATTTTGAACAGTGGAAAGGACACTGGGAGAACAGTGAGTGGTCCCAAAGTGCCTACTTTAAAGAGGACTGAGGTGTTATTGTCCTATGTACAATGTTTCTTGTATATTATATCTTCTTCAGTAAATGTCTCTATTTTTTATAGTATGTGGCTGGATTCTTTCTGGATAGACCTCATATAAAGAGATGTTTAACATTACTAATCTTCAGATAGATGCAAATTAAAACTACAATGAGATATTACCTCACACGTGTTAGATTGGTTATCATCAACAAGACAACATAACAAGCGTGGGCAAGGATATGAAGAAAATGAAATCCTCATGCGTTGATGGTGAGAATGAAGACTGGTGCAGCCACTGTGGGTGTTTGGAGATTTCTCAAAAAGTTAAAAATGAAACTGCCTTTTGACTCAGTGATTCACCTCTTGGAATATATCTGGAGAAACTTGATTCACTAATTCAAAAGAATATATGCACCACTATGTTCATTGAAACATTATTTACAATACTAAAGATCTGGAAACAGCCCAAGTGCCATCGGTAGAGGAATGGATAAAAAAGCAGTGGTATCGATACCATAAAATGAAAAAAACCTCTTACCTTTTGCAACAGCATGGATGATCCTGGAGAATATTATGCTAAGTAAAATAAGCCAGTCAAATAAAAACAAATAACATATGGTCTCAGTTATATGTGGAATCTGATGAACAAAATAATTGAACACACTAAATAGAAACAGAAGCACAGATACATAGAACAAACTCACAGCTGTCAGAGAGGAGGAGAATTGGAGGTCTGGGTGAAAAAAAAGGTAAAGGGATTAAGCAAAAATTAAATATGTATTTCATATTTAAATTTATATAGCATGATATATAAAATAATACATATTATTTATGTGTTATAATATATATAATGTAAAAAGGTGAAGGAGTTAATTAATAATATTATATATTATTTTCTATGTATGATAATATATGTATATATATTACTTATCTACCTTTCTATATATGTCTGTGTGATAGGTAACACTATGGCGATAGAGGAAGAGGGGAGTGGCAGAGGTGGAAGAGGCAAAAGGAGGGTGACAAATGGGTTCAGAAACAGACTTTCCTTTGGGTCATGTGTGCACAATGCAGTATACAGACCATGTGTTGTCGAGTTGTACATTTGAAACCTGTATGCCTTTGTTAACCTATGTCATCCAAATAAACTTGGGGGAAAAAAGACTGCTATGAAAAAAGAAGTCTGGCCTCAGGCAAGAATTCAATAACCTTACTAAGTTATAGAGGAGTTTGAGTTGCTTGTGGAGAGGCGATAATTAGTTTTCTTGGTCAGAAACACTTCCCAAAGACAATGTGATTTTTGGAAACAGTGAGCAACAATGCCAAAATGAAGAATAAGAAAAAGGAAACCCAAATCATTGCTTAACTTTTACAAGCCACTATCAGACTGTAGTCATAGGTCCAATCCCACTGGGTAACACATAGAAGAGGGTAACCATAAAGTACAGCAGCACATCATGGACAAGCATCCTATCCTGTAAGATTTATAAGACAATGCTCTCGAGCATGGTTGTGCCCTTTCCACAACCACTAAAAGAGAATTCCGTCAGCACTGCCCACCATAATTGAAGAACATATGGCAAATGGGCAATGGGTTGCCTGCACACTTATCCTCAGTGCCTGTTTCCTGTCCTTGATTTTACCACATGCCGACCACATAGTGGCAAGTTTTGCCACCTCACCTTTCTCTAGAAAATGGAATTACTTCAGTCTTATTTATAGCTCCAGCACAGTAGTGGTTAAATTATTCTGGACCTGAAGCCCAACTGAGTCCCCCTGTTCAGTTCATAGTCCCCACCTATGAACTGAAGCCGGGTGTACATTAGAGAGGACAGTCATTCATTAAGTACCTGACCTGCTCACATTTAAGGCTTAGCTAAGTATTCTATTAATGTAGTGTTAGTGTTCTTTATCTATTGTACTTGGGCTTACTTACCCTCTGACTTTAGAATAGTCAGTGTTGAGCCTTTTGAGACCTGAGAAGTGGATTTAGGCCTATGACTACCCTGCCTTCTCAGCCATAGGCATCATGAACCAGTCCATGCACTGCCTGACTTTATTTCTGAGTTAAATACTAGTGCATGTAGAATAAGAGGGTTCATATGAGGGGTTTCTTATATGAGTAAAGGATGGAAGGTAAAAATATGGTAGTACTAAGGATATACACTTGGCTAATAGCAATACTAACAATAGTAACATTAAATTAAAAATGTAAAAATAACTTCCTTTCTGGCACTGTGCTTAATATGCTATATACATGAAAGAGTTTAATCTAGAACAATCCTATAAGGAGATACATTACCCCAAATTTACAGGTGTTATATGTTTGGGATAGTGAGGTTGGGTAGGTAGAATTAGACAAGCAGAGAATTTTGAAAACCTTTCCTGTTAAATCTGAAAGAAAATCTTAACAGCTGAGTTACGTCTAGCAACTGGCTAATGTCCAAAAACAATCAACAAATCCTTTCCCATGTCAACCAACCTAATGTGTGCTCACAGGGGAATGGCTTATGCATTTCCTTGATGATGTCTTTATCAGAGCCAACTGCTACACTGAACCAGTCCTTACAATCCCAAACAGTGGAGGAACTGCCAAATCTGCACACTTGTGACTCCCAGAGGACACTGAATGTGGACTGTTGTACTTATATTTATGTCACTCAGTGCTGCAAACCAAGGTTCATTCAGTGTCTAAGTTCAGTCAGATGGTTGGAACATCCTGTCACCAGGGCTTAGTACACACCATTAAAGATCCTGAGCTATCCATTAGCATCAAGAGTGATAAAATTAAGATCACAAAACTCCCAAATCTGTTAAGTGAGGTTATCCATGACTAGGACTTAGTGAAATTATTTGTTCGTGATTTGATGAACGGAATTTCTCTTCACACTTTGGATAGATGAATTTCTACCAAGAAAGATGTATTTTGTAGACATGTTATAATGGAAATCCAAATATGAGTTTCAAGTGAAGATGATAATTTTCTGGAAATGATAGAGAATATCTTTCATATTAACAGAATTTCTATGACTTCTGGCTTACAGTTGAATAAGAGCATCATTCAAAAACCAGAGAAGGAGGAAGATGAGGGTAGGGTATTTGTTCCCTGAAAGATTGTTTTGGATTGGTTATGTCCTTCCACTGAAGCTCTCTCCTTCCAGGTTCAGTCAACTGACTCCTTTCCCTGATTTCTTCTGCCCTAGGAATGATAAGCATCTCTAGGCTTCTCTATTTTCCCTAGTGGTAAATACATTCTCACCTTGAAAACAACCCATTGCAAAGAAGGCCTTGATGAGTTATCTATTTTGAATGCACCATCTGTTTTCTGTTGGAACAAGGATAACAGAAACATCAACCCTTCCCAGACAGAAAAGAGCCATATAAAAAATTATTATATATATACCATACCTTCTCCAACATCCTTTTTTAGAATTGTTTTCTTAATCCCCAAGTTAAAACTCCAGACTTTACCTTCTACCTTCAACTTTCTGTCACTTTCCAAAAGGCCAGATCACCACTTCTTTTATCCACTGCTTAATGTTAGCTTCGGGTCACGTTATTCCTGCTCTTGCTGTAATCATAGTTTAGTTTTCTAAACACAAAATGGTACCACAGCCAAATGGAACACAAAGACTCCACAGTCCCTGTGAACATAGACTGTAAATATTATACATGACTTTTGTTAGTTTCAAGTGGCCTTCATAACACAAGTAGTGTTCATTGTGAATGCGTGATAATGTGAAAGTGGCTTTGTCACTGAAGACTAATGTGTTTCAGGTAAAAAAAATGTTTCATGGCACAGATTTATCTCTACAGATTTATAGCTCTGAAAATTTCCTTACATTTCCTAACCGATTCTGTAATAGTCATGGTAGCAGATTTTACATCTAGAGAATAAAAAAAGAACTTCAATGTTAAAGAGAAATATTCTTCTATTGAGTCACTTGTCAAACACATTCAGTGCCTAGTATATGTCAGGCACTATATTTGGTTTATGGATTTCAAAAATAAATAGGGTACAATCTCGGCCTTAAAGAAAAATCAAGCTACTGGTAGAGGCCAAAATCTAAGCTTAAAAGAGAACACAGGTGATAACAACAATAACAGAGAAACAAAGAATATTATAGAAACATAGAGAAGGAGTAACTAACTCATATAATGTGGTTATAGAAAACATTCCCATGGAGATTATACAAAAGTTAAATCAACGAGAGTGGTTATGTATAACTTCCTGTTAGCATATCTCCCTAATGTCCTGTAGAAACTCAACAAAGTCCATAGTAAACATCTTATTACTTACTTTAATACGCTTTGTATGTGTTTCTCTCTATTTTCATGTGCTATTCAGAACAAACCAGGGCATCGTCCATATTGAAACAATTAATTACAAAGGTCTGCCAATTCTACTCCTTCAAAGAAATTGAAAGAAAGAACTGACTAAGCACAAGAGTCAGAAGTGATAAGAACATTGAAAGCTAGACTGTAGCTGGGAGTTAGGATGAGCTAATCCTCAGGTTTCCAGGTATTCCTCAAATAATAATTAAATCTTTATTTTAAAAATAGAAAAACTAGGACTTCCAGCCAAGATGGAAGCCTAGGTAGATACACTTTGCCTCCTCACACAACCAAAAGAAGGACAACAAATTTAGAAACAAAAATAATCGGAAAGGCCAGAAAATCGAACTGTATGGAAGTCTGACAACGAAGGAGTTAAAGAAGAAACATTCATCCAGACCAGTAGGAAGGGCAGAGACAGGCAGCAGGGACAGAAAGGACTCTCAGCAAGGCAGCAAGCAGCTGGTGGACCAGGTGCTCCCACATTTATGTGCAGAAAAACCCGGAGGAAACTGGGCAGCCAGACAGACCCTATGTCCCAGGGTTCCAGTGTGGGAAAATAAAGCCTCAAAACCTCTGACTAAAAGAACCTGTCTGGGTAGCAACAGCTGGAGAAACTCCCAGCCTCACAGGAGAGTTTGTTGGAGAGACTCACAGGGTCCTAGATGATACTCAAACCACCCACCTGGGAATCAGCACCAGAAGGGCCCAATTTGCTAGTGGGTAGTGGAGAAAGTGACTGAAAGCTGGCTGAGAGCTAAGCAAGCAGCGTTGTTCTCACTCTAACCACTCCCCCATATACAGGGCCACAACAGAGCAACATGGGTTGCCCCACCCTGGTGAATACCTAATGCTCCTCCCCTTATCACATAACAGGTATCTGAGACAAAGAAATATGGCCCAAATGAAAGAACAGGTCAAAACTCCAGAAAAAATACAACTAAGTGAATAAGAGATAGCCACCATATCACATAAATAGTTCAAAATACTGGTAACCAGAATGCTTGCAGAAATGGTTGAGCTTACAAAATACAGAATAAAGTGAAGGCTGTGCATGGTGAAATAAAAGAAAATGTATCGGGAACCAACAGTGATGGAAAGGAAACAGACCGAAATCAACAGTTTGAAGCAGAAGGAAGAAATAAGCGTTCAACCAGAACAGAATAAAGAAACAAAATTCAAAATAACAAGGAGAGGTTTAGGAACCTCCAGGACAACTTTAAAACATTCCAATATCCAAATTATAGGGGTGCCAGAAGGAGAAGAATAAGAAGAAAAAATAAAAACTTACTGGAAACATAATAAAGGAGAACTTCCCCAATCTGGCAAAGGAAATAGACTTCCAGGAAGTCCAGGGAGCTCAGAGAGTCCCAACCTCTGGGCAAGATGGAGGCGTAAGTAGACAGACTGTGCCTCCTCACACAATCAAAATTAAGGACAACAAAAATTTGGAAACAAAAAAAAACAACCAGAACAGACAGAAAATTGAACTGTACGTAAGTCCAATGACCATTCACCCAGACTGGTAAGAGGGGTGAAGTTGGTGGCCAGGGGAGAGGGGTCGTGGCAGAAAAACTCAGGGGCTGGTGGACCTGGCCACGCAGGCAGCGGCTGGCAGACCCTGGGCGCAGGGTGGCAATAAGCAGATGCAGTGAAGGGCACAAGGCAGCTGGCTGACTGCAGTCACACATTTGCACACAGACAAACCAGGTGAAAATGGTCAGTGAGATAGACTGCGCAACCCAGGGCCCCAGGCGCCAGGAAATAAAGCCTAAGAGCACTGATTGAAAACACTTGTGGGGGTTGTGGTGCTGGGAGAGACTCCCAGCCGCACAGGAGAGTTCATTGGAGAGACCCACAAGGTCCTAGAATGTACACAAGCCTACCCACCCAAGAACCAGCACCAGAAGGGTCCAATTTGCTTGTGGGAAGTAGCAGAGGGGACCAAAATCAGAGAAAAGGTGAAAAAAATGCCTTAGCTCCCTCTCTGAACCCACGCCCACATATAGCGTCACAATCCAGCAACTGGGTTGCCCCGCCCTGGTGAACACCTAAGGCCCTGCCCCTCACTGTGTAACAGGCGCAACCAGACCAAAAAAAAAAAAAGAAAGAAAGAAAGAAAGGAAAATAAAAAAGGCTGAAATGGAATAACAGATCAAAGCTCCAGAGCCAATGCATCTAAGGAACCAAGAGATAGCCAACCTATCAGATGCACAGTTCAAAGCACTGGTGATCAAGATGCTCACAGAACTGGTTGATTTTGGTTGCAAATTAGATGAAAAAATGAAGGCTACACTATGTGAAATGAAGGAAAATGCACAGGGAACCAATAGTGATGAGAAGAAAACTGAAACTCAAATCAATGGAGTAGACTAGAAGGAAGAAAGAAACAACCAAACAGAAAAGAAGGAAGAAACAAGAATTCAACAAAAATGAAGAGATGCTTAGGAACCTCTAGGATATCTTTAAATGTTCCAACATCCGAATTATAGGTGTACCAGAAGGGGAAGAGGAAGAGCAACTAGTGGAAAACTTATTTGAACAAATAATAAAGAAGGACTTCCCCAATCTGGCAAAGGAAATAGACTTCCAGGAAATCCAGGAAGCTCAGAGAGTCCCAAAGAAGGTGGACCCAAGGAAGAACACACTAAGGCACATCATAATTACATTAGCCAAGATTAAAATGAAGGAGAGAATCCTAGAAGCAGCAAGAGATAGGGGACAGTCACCTACAAAGGAGTGCCCATCAGACTGTCAGCTGATTTCTCAAAAGAAACCTTACAGGCAAGAAGGGGCTGGAAAGAAGTATCCCAAGTCATGAAAGGCAAGGACCTACATCCAATATTGCTCTATCCAGCAAAGCTTTCATTTAGAATGGAAGGGCAGATAAAGTGCTTCTCAGATAAGGTCAAGTTAGAGGAGTTCATCATCACCCAACCCTTATTATATGAAATGTTAAAGGGACTTATCTAAGAAAAAGAAGATAAAAAACATGAACAGTAAAAAGACAGCAAACTCACAGTTATTAACAACCACACTAAAAATAAAAGTAAACTGAGCAAACAACTAGAACAGGAGCAGAGCCACAGAAATGGAGATCACATGGAGGGTTAGCAACAGGGGAATGGGAGGAGGAGGGGTGAAGAAGGTACAGAGAATAAGTAGCGTAGATGGTGGGGAGAAAATAGACAGGGGGAGGGCAAGAGCAGTGTGGGGAATGTAGAATCTAAAGAACTTGTGACACATGGACATGAACTAAAGGCGGGAAATGTGGGTGGGAGGGGGTGTGCAGGATGGAGGGGAATGAAAGGGGGAAATGGGACAACTGTAATAGCATAATCAATAAAATATATTAAAAGTAAAAAATAAATAAAGAGGGAAAAACAAAGGTATCACTTCTATGGTATAGTAGATTACCACTATACTCCCTTAAAATGGGACTAGATTAAACTAAAAAGTTTTTGTAAGCAAGAGAAACTCTTAACAAAATGAAAAGGCAACCTACCAATTAGTAAAAATATTTGCCAATGGTACATCCAATAAGGTGCTAATACCACCAAATTTATAAAGAATTCATAAAACTAAACTATAAAAAAATACAGTTCCAACAAAAATGATCAGAGGACCTGAACAGACATTTCCCCAAAGTGGCTGATAGGTATGAGAAGATGTCAAATATCACTAATTGTCTAGAAATGAGATATTACCTCACACCTGTCAGAATGCCATCCTCAGTAAATCAACAATGTGTTTGCAAGGACATCAGGAAGAAAGAAACCCCTGCATTGTTGGTAAGATTGCAAATTTCTGCAGCCACTGCGGAAAACAGTATGGAGTTCCTTCAACTATTAAAAATAGAACTGTCTTATTACCCAAGAATTCAACTTTTGGATATTAATCTGAATAAATGCTAAACACAAATTCAAAAAATATATATACATTTATGTTTATTGCATTATTATTTATAATAACTAAGATATGAAAGCAATGTAAGTGCCATCAATAGACAATTTGATAAAGAATATGTGACATATATACACATGATGAAACAGCATTTGATCACAAAAAAGAATGAAATCTTCCCATTAGCAACAATATGAAGGAACCTAGAGGGTATAATGCTAATTGAAATAACTCAGAGACAGAAAGAAGAAGACCATATGATTTTACTTACATGTGCAATCAAAAGAACCAAATAAACAAACAAACAGAACAAAAACAGACTTATATGTACAGAGAATAATCAGATCATTGCCAGTTTTGTAGAAAGTTGTAGGATAAAAGAAAAATATGAAGATATTCAGAAAAAAAACTTGGCAGTTACAAAATAGTTGCAGGGATGTAAAGTACAGCGTAGGGAATACAGTCAGTAATATTGGAATGACCGTCTAAGGTGCAGTGTGGGTGCTAGACTTATAGGAGGGGTTACTTTGTCAATTATATAAATATCTAATTAGTATGCTGTACACCTGAAACTAATGTTAAATGATATTGAATATCTACTGTAATTGAAAAAAAATCTGACTAGAACAATAACTGCCAACAAAATCTAATCTGTAATCAAAAACTGCCAACAAACAAAATCTGTGGACCAGATGGTTTCTAGGTGAGTTTTACCAAAAATTCAAAGATGTATGAATACCTGTTCTTTACAAACTATTTCAAAAAATTGAAGAAACAGTAGTCATTTGCTCCCAAGTCATTTGCAAAGGCCAGCATTAACCTGATAGCAGAGTCAGACAAACACATGATCAAAATGTAAATTCTAAGCCAATATCCATGATGAACACAGATGCAAAAATGCTCAACAAAATATTAGCAAACTGATTTCAGCAATATATTAAAAAGATCATACACCTTAATCAAGTGAGTTTTATTCCTGGAATATAAGATAGTTTCAACATCATCCTTCATTCTCTTGTCTGCTGGTTTTTGAAACAAGATAAGAACTAAGTGAGTGCCGTTTAGCCAACTAATTTTTAATCTGATTTTTAATCAAGTTTAATGTGTTGATCTAATTATTAATCTATACTAGTATTGCTAGTTAGTCTTGGTATGAAAAACTAAAAATAACTTCCCTCCATTATGTTTATCTGAAGACCAGTACTTAAACGACATCAAATTGCCTACAGTACAAATGCAGTGCAAAGGTAAGCACCTATACGGCAAAGAATGGAACATTCAAATTCAGTTTGAAAAACTTAGCACAAAAGAAAATAGTCCAGCCATTTAAACTTTACTGCACAATCTTTTCTTTCTCCTTTTCCAATAAACACTTATTTCCTGTCAACGCACTGCAGTTTGAAAATCCACCCTGCTCTTCCCTCTTTATTCAGCTCACAGTGAGTCTGGCACCCAGGTCTCCCCAGCTCAATCAGCGATAAATGTCTCCAAGGATTAGAATGATTTCAGCACATTCCCTTACTGCTGATATCTTTCTGAAGTAATTCCCAGTCCTTTCTCCAGGTCGCTGTTTCTCCAGCTCATTTATTTGATGTTCAACAAATATTTACGGCTCAGTGTGCCAGTCACTGTGCTGAGAAATGGAAATGTGAAGTGGAAAACAAAGTCACAGACCCACTCCTGTAGGATACACGCTCTCGGAGGGAATTACCGATTAAGATAGAAGGAACACAGATTGCTACGGGGCAGAGGCAAGGGCACCTTGTTTGACCTTTTGTTGTCGGGAAAATTCCAGCATCTGAATGATCAATTCGAATTAGCTATAAAAAAGATAAGGAATAACATGATAAGTATGGGAAAAAATGTAAGCAAAGGCAGCCAATACGTGAATGTTCAAGAGCAGATAGGAGTCAGCAAACTTAAAAAAACTGAGGCTATTGGCAGGCTATGGAACCCAAGTGCAGGGAAAGGTAGTTAGAGTGACAAGACTCACTAGAGTGAGTCTCAAGAGGGTGGGCCGAGACACACTGAGCTTCAGACACCAGACTGAGGAATTGGTCTTTCCCTCAGAGCAGCCATAGCTCAGGATCTAAACTGGGAGCCACAGTTCCATGTTTGTTTTAGAAAAACAGCTTTGCCTCCTCCTAAAAGAAGGATCGGAGGTGGGGAAAGCTAAGGCAGAGAGAGCACTGAAGAAGCTGTGGTAGTGATACAAGTCAAATTTGGGGGTTTTCTATAGCTACATGCATAAAGGTGCACCAACATAGAATGACTGACAGATATTTAGTATAGAGAACACACAGGAATTGATGAGTAATTTGGAGTAAAGAATGAGAGAAAGGGGCTGGGGGTGCTGCCCTGGATCCTGGTAAAATATCTCCTACATGATTACCTTAGTTTGATTGGAATTGTCTCACTTCTGGGCTTCTAGAAACACCGCACATGCTCTCCTCAGTTGGCCCTGAGTTCTATGGTATAACCATAGCTATCTGCTTATGTATATATTGCAAATGCTGCCCTAGATAAGCTACGATGAGGGCTGTGGTTGGGCTTATGGATTATGTTTATTTCCTCTGTGCTAGGATGGTTAAAACTTTTCTTTGTGCTGGTTGCTTCCTCCATGAAGCCAGCCTTGACTTTTCTGGACGGCATAGGGTCTCCTTCCTCCAAGCAGTCCCTGACTCAGACACACCTCCATCATCGCAATATTTTATTCCAATTACCCGAGTCCTCGCTAGATTGAGAGACTTTAAAGAAGATATTTTTATATTTATACATCTCTAGTGTCTAGCAGCGTACTGAAGAAAAGGGTGCAGATTAAATGTGTAGATTTGATATACTACTTTATCTCACTGGTATTACCACTGCATTTTAGGATAATTTTTTGCCTGACATGATAAGAAACTCTGCTAGAGCAAATGGATGGTCAGTTTTTATTAAGTCATTAGTCATTTGCATTAACTTAAAATAGGAAATACTATCAAGAGAAATGATCCTGAGCTGTTTTCCCAGCGATTAATACTGCCTGTTGATGGAAATGATAATATGAAGGGCATTTAATGTGAGTACCCTATGCTTCCTAATGTACCACACACCAATCAGATGACTCTCGATGCAAGCCACTTATAATGTCTTTCACTTTATTGTATTCAGGCATCGCTAATCAGAAACTGAAACTCAAATGCAATGATTAATTCAAAATAGGCCTGACATCCAAACCTTTCCCAGTTTCTCTCTCACTCAGTCACTCTTCACTCTCTACCATGAAAGTGACACTGTAACACATTTGCCAAGATAGGCCCCAAAGCCTGAGAAATCAGCAGGGGGTAGAGAAAACAGCCCAAATAAAAACATCCCAATGGCAGTATTCACAGCTTCATGTCTTTTCTTGCCAGCCTGGCCTTCCATTTCTGCCCGTGTGCTGGTTCTATCAAACTTTTGTCTTGTATCAATTTTTAGCAGCATGTATAATTTATTGCATCTAGGATGATAGAAAACCAGCTTTATACATCATTCAGCTTGCAAAAGATGTGTAGCTTCAGTTCCTTAATGGTGTCATTTTGGCTGAAAGCTATTAACAGATTACCCCTGCCTAGGGGCAGCGGAGCATGTGTGGCAGAAAGATAACCTTGTGTTCGTAATTTAATATTAACTGTTTTCTCCATAGTACCTCTTTCCAGTACATTAACAACAAACCAATATGGCCTTGTCCCCTGTGGTCATATTCTGCAGCAAAAAAAAAAAAAAAGGATTACATGATACCAAGTTTCTGAAGATTTCCAATGAAGTATTACAAATCACTCAACACACACTCTGTGGAACTGAAAAATAAACAGACTTAGATTTAATCAAATTTTAATTCCTCCAATTTAGCTTTACCCCACTTCAAAGGGTGCTCCTATTAACGTCTTGGTGAACAAATTTAGCGGTCATTTTTCCTCTTTCTTATATGAAAGGCTCTAGTTGTGTTCAACATATAGTGAGATCAAGAAACTGCTTTATTTTTTTAAGTGACTACACTGTCACAGTTTGATATAGAAGTGTAAGCCATTTACAGAAAACTCTTTATGGAATTTTTATCCTGTTCCATTCCCGGGAGCTAAATTTATATCCTGCATTAGCTATCATAGCACTGGAGTATTAGTCTTCCCCCTTTGCAAGCAGTTCAGGGCAGTCGAAGGCCCTATCACTCCTCACCACTCACATGCACAGGCATTATGAGTTTATCTCATCTTCTGCAGCAAGTACCAGGCCCAATTCATTCCTTTAGGCTACTTTACTAATAACCTATTCCTTATCAGGGCCTCTCCACCTCAGCTTGTGATCAAAGACCCAATTAATAGAATGGAGAAAGGTGAAGCATTCAAATAATGGAGACAGCTGTTCTTCTCTGTTAGCGAAAATCCATTTGTATTGTTATCACACTCCCAAGTTCTGCAGCTCCCATTTAATTGTCTCCCTCTATTTCTGCTGACGATTAAAAAAAAAAGTCACAATGAACTCCAAAGAGAATGGCGGAAACATCACTGTGTTTCAACTCAGTCTGGGAGTTATCAACTCAAAATTGAAAATACAAGCAGATAAGAGGAGGGAATGTCCCACAAAGACCATATCAAAAATTTTTTAAGTTTTTTTTCAAACAGCATTCTCTATTCATCATTCTGATTTTTTTGTTCCTTTTCCGCCCTGTACTGTATTGCTTAGCTGCCTACGTCAGCAAAGCAGAGGATGATAACATCTCGAGTTCCACATGAGTTGAAAAGTAATTAAAGGCAGAGAGTAATCATAATTGGTCGGCAGGGACATTTTTATGCACTTCATGCACTTATGGGCCCAGGAACCCTTGTTCGAGCTCTGACTTCAAGTTGGATATTTTCTGAGTCACACCAGTTTTTCCTAAACTGGTTTTCAAACTGTTTAATTTCCCACTTAAAACATTTAAAGCATTTCCTGCCTTCCATGGTATGTATATATTTTTAACTGAGTCTCAACACGAAAATATTTACCAGTGATTCTCAGACACAGAGCATGACCGTGACCCCATCATTCCTCTGCTAAGAAATTTCTCTGGTCTGTGAGTGCGCTCTCCCTTCTGCCTGCTAATTGGAGCAGGGAAGACCCCCTTGGTTCATGCTCTGCTGCCAGCATTTTCTCTCAATAAAAGTGTGTCAGATTCAAAGAAGCTGGGAGAGAAACAAAGGTAGCCCTTTGCTCTTACGTTGTACAGAACATATTTCCTTGTGTCTAAGATCGAGGCTAGTTTCGGGTCCTGCCAAATAAGAGAAACACGTACATTGTTTTTCTTCCCTCAGGAGAATTCTCGTGGAAAGCAGGAATGAGGATCACATATTTGAACTCCTGCCTGAACACATATAACTAGCAAAATAAACACATATGGAACTACAGTGTATGCAGTAAATAGATACAGAAAAATCTTAAAGGGCTATTCTGTCAGGCTGATAGCTCACAAGGGAATCGCAGGATGTGTGTGAGACGGCATGGGGGGAAAACACGACACATTTGCATGTAAGATGAACACTTAAAAGAAGATTTTATGAGCAGAAAGAATAATATGGGCTGGTAAACAGGTAAGGTGTACTTATCATTTTTCCGGGATTTCAACCTTTAGAAAGAAACATATCGAATTGACTTTTACTTCTTTATTGGAATAAAGCAAGTGTTTTTTTTAGTCACATGTAATAGATCCTTATATCCTTTTCTCAATGTTGAACTAGAGCCAATAAATATGAAATAAAAACAAACCACCTTCCTCAAGAAGACAAAATGGTAAAAGCAGAGCCATCGATAATTTCCCTTAGGCCTCATAAAAATACAGAGACATTTTAGTGTCGATGGAATAGAGAAAACAAAACAAAGTATAAAATTCAGCTTTAATATTTCAGCCACAAAAGGAAAGATCTATAAACCTTTTAGTTTACAATGGATTTTAAATTTATCTATATAAAGGTAATAACACAGTCATAAAGTAAATTTTCTGCAATAATTGCAAAATTATGAAAAAATTTTAAATAAAAGGACTTTGTCAGCCAGCATATACAGCTTATAGTGTGGTAAAACCAACCACAAGAATCTCAGTGGTTTAAACCATTTATTTCTCCTTCACTTGATGCCCGATAGGGGTCAGCTGAGTGAGGTGTCGTCAGAAGTTTTCAGGGACACAGAATGATGGCTCCATGATCTTATGGCACCGTCTTTTCAACACGATGCTCCCGAAGCTACCGAGGCAGTGAGTGAGGAGCGCACGCACACAGGTATGCCCACCAACTGTCACATACTGTGGCCTAGAACTAATCCTCCTAACTTCCGCTCAGTTTCATTGACCAAAACAAATCACATGGACACACCTAATTTCAAGGGGGTATGTTTCAAGAGAAAGATCCAAGAATCTTGGTGAAGAAGAATGTCTACTCACAGAAACTACTTGCATTTTTTCTAGGGTTTAAGAAAGGAGAGCATACTTTAAAGTAATATTTTTATACAGTCCAGTTTTAAAAGATGCTATAATAAAGTGTCAGGGGAGACATATGCCGAGTTTGCTTTTTAAATTTTTTTTAGGATAGATGTTATACTGTGAATAGGAAATGGGGTCCTATCCAAAGTATGATTTAGTCTGTTGCATTCAAAAGGCTTTATGCTGAACTTTTATTTTATTTTATAATGTAAAGTCCTTGAGGGCACATAGGCATACTTTTTCTGATCCAAATCTAGAATTGTTACCAGTCTATGGCCATACCACCATGAACGCAGCCAATCTCATCTGATCTTGGAAGCTAAGCAGGGTTAGGCCTGGTTAGTACTTGGATGGGAGACCAAATCTAGGCCTGTTACTGGATATGCTTTCTCTCATTTTAGTTGAATTATGTTATCTAGCTGAATATTTCCTAAGATGAAGTATTCTGGCCTAGAATAGGTAAACTTATATTCTTTTCCTTCCTCCCTTTTTGCGTTCCTTCACATATTCATTTCATTATATTCATTGCATTCTTTCACTCATTCATTTATATGTATTCCATAAATATAATTGATGGGCTAGTAGAGCCAGGCATGTATTGATCTTTCATATCCAAGGATGAGGAATAAAACAGGTTCCTAGCCCCCAATAAATACAGTCTAGGGAAGGAATCAGAATATAAATTGCAACTATACCATGAGAAGAAAAGAAGGGGGCAATTACTTTTATTTTTATAACCTACTACTACTAATATCAATAATAGCTAAGAATTGTAAACATTCCGCCCTGGGCACTTTTGTGCTAATAACTTTATTTGTATTTTACAAGCAGGCGGCAGCTTAACTATCTTGAGAAATTATGTGTATTCCCCTCTTCCATCTCAGGTCTATTGGATTTTCTTCCCACCTTCCTTACTTCTCCGGGCTGCTCTACATCCAAGCATCTATCAAATGTTCCCTGACCTACTGCCAACACTGTTTCTCACAGGATTTGCCCTTGGCGCTTGCCTTCCTTTTACTTTCTAAACACCTTCTGCTTCTCCAGTTCTCCAATGTTCCACCCTTGTCTTTAGTTCCATTTTAAGGTCTGAGGAATGACTGACACACAGTTCTATGTAACTTAAACTGCACAGCACGATGGTTTTACTTACATACATTGTGAAATAATTGCCGAAATATGTTAACATCCATTATCTAATATAAATACAATAAAAAGAAAATAATTTGTCCCCATGATAAGAACTCTTAGGATCTATTCTCTTAACAACTCTTCTATACATCATACAGCAGTGTCAACTAGAGTTTTCATGTTTTACATTACATTGCTAGTATGTGTATATCTTATAACTGCAAGTATGCCTTCTGACCATTTTCCTCCAAACCCTCCTCCTGAAACTATGTGGTTCTGCTAACCACAAATCTGATCTCTTTTTCTATGAGTCCAAGATCGTACAATATTTGTCTTTCTATGTCTGACTTATTTCACTTAGCATAATACCTTCAAGGTCAAATCATGTCACAAATGGTAGGATTTTCTCATTTTTATGGCTGAATAATATATTCTTATGTATGCACATATGTATATACCTTATAACTTATTTTTCCATACATTCATCAATGGGCACTTAGATTATTTTTATGTAAATAATGTGAATATAGAGGTACAGATACCCTTTTGAGTTATTGTACCCCACTTTGGTTGTATTCCCAAAAGGGAAATTGCTGGATTAACAAAATGAAAATACAAGGTACTAAATGAAAGAACATATTTATAATTATATGTCTGATAAGGGGTTAATGTTCAAAATTTATAAAGAACTCAGATGACTTAACATCAGAAAAACAAACCAATTAAAAAGTGAGCAAAATAGACACTTCTCCAAAGAAGACATACAGATGGCCAATAGAGATATGAAAAGGTGCTCAATATCACTAATCATCAGAGAAATGCAAATGAAAAGCACAATGAGATATCACTTCACATCTTTCAGAATAGCTATCATCAGTCAGTTGACAAGGAACAAGTTTTGGAGAGGATGTGGAGAAAAGTGAGCCCTGGTGTACTTTCGGGGAGAATGCACATTGGTGCAGCCACTAGAGAAAACAATGTGGAGTCCTCTTTAAAAATTAAAAAATAGAATTGCCTTATAACCCAGCAATTCCACTTCTGGGAATATATCTGAAGAAACCCCAAACATTAATTCAAATAATATATGCCACTCTATGTTCACTGCAGCATCGTTTACAATAGCCATACCACCTGTTGATAAGAGAATCAGATCTTTGTAGAAGTTGAAAAAGTGTTTTCCTGTGGACTGGCTCCAAGTATCTCCAGGAGATTCAGAGCTCCAGAAATACCTCTTCTTTCCTATGATGACAAGAAAAACCTCCTCCTCACCCTGGTGTAGTGTCAATCAGGCAGGCATTTGTACAGAAATTTGAAAAGCCATAGGAATTGGGGATGCAGAAAACAAACCCATTTTGATCTAAAAAATGGGAATTTGTGTGCTCAGTAATTATGTTCATCTTTATTCCAATCTAATTTGATTTTCATGCATTTATTCTGGTGATCACCTATAGTTATTTTGTTTCTTCTATTTCTAAGCAAAGTAATTCTGTTCTTTCAAAGAGCCTTTGTTCTAGAGAATTTTATACCTTGAGTATACTTCTACATACTTTACCTAAAGTTGCATATATGAAAAGATACAATACACTAATGGTTGCTTGTATTTATCAAACAATACGTATCATTCCTATACACACATGTATGCCTCCTATCTTACCTGGTAACAGGTGCTAGGAGGTTTTCTTCCCACACCGCTGTCCTTCTGGTGTCAATTAAAGAGGATCTGAGTGCACTAAGCAGGTAAAGAGGTAGATATTAATAAATCTCAGAGCCTGAGCAGGCCTCGCTTCTGCCAAATTATGCAGTTCATTTGATAGGCAGCTGTCCATAGATGGTCCTCACCAGACCTCAGTGAGGAAACTGATATTGTTGCTCACCAACGCAGACCACATACAGAACCCCCTCTTGTGGCAATGTATGTCCTGCCCCAATCCTCAGTTCATGACCCACTAAATGGGCTGAGCCCTCTTTTGATGCTTCTTTCAGAGTTACCACTGGCCCTTGTGTACCTTTGAGAAAGATAGAATGAGGCTCTTTTTCTTAAGACAATTCCCTTTCATATGTCATAAAATTGTCATAATATGCTGACTTGGCTGGAACGAGATGGCTTCTTGGTCTCACTAGAAGACTGTATTGTCAAATACACAAATCTGAGGAGCTACCACGTGAATGGCACTTTCTCAGCTGCGGCCCCCTTGCACAGCCCACACCTGCACAACCATATGCAGAATGCCTTGGTACCCCATCACACACCCATAATTACAGGGCTCATCCACTCTCTCCAAAGCCCTGCTCTGTCCAACTCTTCCGGCTTTTGTAAGCACCTTTCCTTGTGCTTAACATGGATGAAAATTGTTTTAGGGTTTCTTCATCAAGCCTGAGGCTGGCGTTTAGTTTGGACTACCTATATTTTTCATTGTAAATGTAAAATCTCCATCTAGGGCTATTTTATAACAGAGCATTTTTTAAAGAAATCAAATAGGATTCTAAAAATGTTTTTAGTCTTTAAAAGAGTATAAATCTGCATTATTTATTTGAAGCATTTAGACCTCTGCCAAGAGCTCAGTTCTTCCTGATAACCTCTCTGAAAGAAATTCAGCCCATAATTAGCCATGATAAGGAAACCAAAGAACCAAATAAGTTTTAAGATCTTGGTTCAGTATGTAGTTTACTTTCGAGAAATCTCGCTCTCTCTTGCTCTTTCTCTCTCTCTGCCATTTGGGAGATATGTTGCCTCTTTGGACTGTATCTCTCAATCTCTTTTAAAACTAGGCTGGGAATGAAAAAAATAAAAATAAAAATGGACAAGACACTGGGCCTGTCTGTAGTTTAAGCAAGAGACTAACTCAAGTGACTCTCTGAGTCACCAGAATAGGAGACAAAGACTGAAAACCACTGCCCAGATCATCCTTGTTATGAACCGAACGACTGTGTCCACAAAATGTACATGTTGAAATCCTAAACCCCTATATATCTTCCAGTGCCTTAACCTCAGGCTTCTCTGTCTCTAGGACCATGAGGAATAAATATTTGTTGTCTAAGCCACCCAGTTTATGGTATTTGGCTATATCACCCCCAATAGACTAAAATAATCTGCCTGGAATATTTTCAGTGCCATGACTGACCAAAGATTCAGAAGTTTGGGAACTTGGCTATAATGAGTGAAATTGTTTCCTACAAAAAGATATGTTTAAGTCCTAACCCCTGATACCTGTGAGTGTGACTTTGATTTGAAAATAGGGTCTTTGAAAATGTATTCACCTTCCGATAAGGTCATACTGAATTAGGGTGAGCCTTAAGTTCCAATGAGGAAGAAGGGGGATATTTTAATAGGCGGCTGCAGAGGAGACACTTGGAGAAAGCCACAGGGTAACAGAGGCCGGAGCAGACAGAGGCAGCTGCAGTCTGAGGATTGCCAGCAGCTACCAAAAAGTAGAAAGAAGCAAGAAAGGATTCTTTTCTGGAGACTTCAGAGAGACCCTGACCCTGAAAACACCTTGACTTTGGACCATGGGCCCCCAGAACTATGAGAGAATAAATTTCTATGGTTTTAAGACACAATGTATGTGGTACTTTGGTACCACAACCTAAAAAACTGATACATGGACCACCTTTAAGTCTTTTATTCATAATAAAACTAATAAATTTCCATAATTTAAAAACATTGTTCATAATCAGCCTCCTGCCTATACTTTATAAAACAGAGAATTATCTTCTAAGAGAATGTTTATGTGATATTATATTTTTATGGATACAATTATTTTAAAAACTTCATATATTATAAGTAATGAATAGTGTGGATATGCATAGTTTTATTAAGAAAACTGCTTAATTATTTCATGGTAAAAGTCATTTTAAAATCAGATATAATTGAGATATAACAAAGAAACATGAAAATGTAAATATAGCATTGATTTCCTGAGGGGAAAAAACAGGTGTGATCAAAGTTCAGCAATAATCTACCAAAAACAGTGGAAACATACTGAAAATATATTTCTGTGAAATCCAGAGGGACACAGAAAAGCAATAAACAGCATGAGTTGTAAACAACCAACGTATTCCAGAGGAGCTTGATTGATTTCCTTTCAGTTTCATTACAAAATTAGAGCACCAAGGGAATCATATAGTAGACACTGTATATTTAAGCATTAGAAAAATACTCAATTGGCTCTCATGAAATCTCACTTTAAAATTTAAGTAAAATTGACCTGCATACAAACACAATCACACAAATAGAAAATGGATGAAAGGAATATAAACAAGAAATAATGATAAACAGCAACAGACTTGAGTGTATAAGAGAGGTACCCAGGGGTGAGTCAAAAGAGTTCCATTTACCATTGACTGTAAAATCAGGAAGAATGGATTGCATTCCATGTGATCACTACAAGATGCTGATTTGTGGAGTCCGTGAGTGTAGTAATCCAAGGGAGTCAAATATGTAGTCAAGATGTAAAATGTATTTTTCATGAAAAGAATAAAAAAGAAATACTGGAAGGTAGGGATGATGGTAGGATGAGTAAGGGCATTCAATGAATAACACGATGGGGAGTAAAACATAACACAATGATGTTAAAGCCTAAACAAAAGACTTCATATTAATTTAGAGGCTGAAGTATGCTGTAGTGTTAGAAAAGCTCACCTTGGTCTAAGACTGTGTAAATAAATAGAGTCTACTGATAGTTAAACAAGTAGTTTTCCCTACTGATTTGCGTTATGAAAACAGAGAAATGGTGAAACACTTTGTCATCTCTGTGGCAGAGCATCCTCAGCTGATTACAAAAGTAATTCTTACTGACACGTGTGTTAGAGATCTTCCTCCTGATATACAAGGGTACTATTTATAATGAAAAGATTGTGTGGGTTCATTGAAACACAAATAAACATTTGTTGAGCAAATATTTGCGGCACTTATAAATTATGTGATAGACACCTACCTAGGTGCATGCTATTTACTAATAAAAGAAAGTATTCCAAGTCATGAAATCCAAAGATCTACATCCAAGATTGCTCTATCCAGCAAAGCTTTCATTTAGAATGGAAGGGCAGATAAAGTGCTTCTCAGATAAGGTCAAGTTCAAGGAGTTTATCATCACCAAGCCCTTATTATATGAAATATTAAAGGGACTTATCTAAGAAAAAGAAGGTAAAAATAGAAACAGTGAAAGGACAGTAAACTCACAGTTATTAACAACCACACCTAAAACAAAAGCAAACTAAGAGGACAGCTAGATTGGGAACAGAAACATAGAAATGGAGATCACGTGGAGGGTTAGCAACAGGGGAGTGGTAGGAGGAGAAGGGGGGAGAAGGTACAGAGAATAAGTAGCATAGATGGTAGGTAGAAAATAAAAAAGGGGGAGGGCAGGAATACTATGGGAAATACAGAGTCTAAAGAACTTGTGACACATAGACATGAACAAAAGGGGGGAATGGTGGGGGAGGGGTGTGCAGGGTAGAGGGGAGTGAAGGGGGAATGGGACAACTGTAATAACATAATCAATAAAATATATTTTTAAAAAATAAAGTAATGTCTGCTCTCATAAAGCTTACATTCTAATAGGGATAACCAGAATAAAATATAAAATAAACAGAATACAGAAAAAATAAGGAGAGAAAGATGGAATATGATAGAACAGGCAACATGTACTATTTTGGATAGAGGGGTAAGAGACAGAAATTCTGATAAAGGAACTTTTGAGTGGAAGGAACAAACCATACAGATATAATCTGGTAAGAATTTTCCAGGTTGGTGAATCAACCAATGCAAAGGTGGTGAGGCAGGAGAATCTTCAGTGTATTCAAAAAGTAGCCAGGAGGCCAGCATTACAGAAGCAGATAAGCTAGAAGCACAGTGGCTGGAGATACAGCACAGAAGTAACCAAAAGAGTAGATCATGTAGGGTCTTCTTATAGCTTCAGTTGTCATGGAAAGACACTACTCAGACCTCTTGCTGCATGGAGTATGGTTGCCTGAAAGATCCAGTCACTGTCCTACAGGGGTCACCCCCACATGAATGCCAATACCACACTTCCTGTAGGCTGTTCCCAGTCAATGCTTGAGCACATTGGAGGTACCACTACAGGCACATTCTTGCCCAAGGCAGGCCTCTCTGAAAGGGGTCTTTGGTTTGGATACTTGTTAACCTGACACTGCACAACTGTTCTCCATCAGTTATCACCACCACCACTGCCATCCTCCTGGCTTCCAGCAACAGGACATTACTCATTTCTTGTCCACATCTTTCTAAGTGTGGGATGTGTTCTTTCCTTGACATCATCAATGTCCATAAAATAAATTGGACAGTAGAATCACATGTGCATTTAACTTACATGAATCAAGAATTAACTGTAATTATTCAGCAACTAGAAAAGAAGCAGACAGGGTGTGGAGCGAGGCAAGAGATCATTGAAATAACAAAGCGCGGGGCACTCTACCTACAGACTCTTTCATTGTGACTCTTCACCAGAGGCTGGTCTAAGGCTCTCATGCCACTTACTATGGGAACATCTTGCAGATCTAAGTATGATTTAAAGACACATGTTTTTGGTACCTGTTATCCAAGAGGACCATGAACACACATCAACAGTGCCACAGAGTGCAAATATAATATAGGATTTATGGGAGCAAAATATATATGCATTCATTGTCATTGTTTTGTAGCATAGTCCGGGCATAGGTAGGCGCCCCACACCACAGACAAGATTCCAGGAGAGAGGGCCCTGCCCAGCTAGCACACCGAGAAAGAATGAACTCTGTCCCCACATCAAGGTGTATAAAAATTACAGGTTAGCCTAACTGGGACTAAAGAAAGTCAATTTCTTTGAGTACCAAAAAATATTTCAAGGAATGTCTAGGGCCAGAAAAGATGCTACAAGTTATATCAGCCTAAGACCAAAGCCCGCACACAAGGGCCCTAGGAAGACCCTTGTCTGCCCCCGTGTTGACTTCAGTGGAAGGCCTTGCTGTCTTTGCAAACTGTCTCAGTCCCTTGAAACCCGCTTTCTGCAAATCTACCATAAAAGAGAAAATTGGCCTCCAGAGTCATCCAACTTTTTCTCTCATCAGTACGTATAACCCCTAAAAATATGCCAACTATTATATCTGATAAACAATCAAAGATACAGCAATTTGATGGACTTTCATTTCTGTCCCACTTATTTCTTTTTCTTACCTTGAATCAAAATCACTTTCTTAGCTACTTTAATACTATGTATACACATAGTATAACTCCCATTAATTCTGATGCACATATTAAGAAAGTGAAACACAGACATAAATCGATTTTCCCTAAAGTGCTCTGCTACTAAGTCGCCATTTTAGTTCCTACTTTATGTCAAACTTTGTCATTAGAAATCGTTTAATTACTGGAGTTGTTGTTTTTATCATTTCACCAATAACAAAGTGGAGAATAAAGTTATGAAATGATTTGTTCAAGACCTAAGAGTCAGAGCCAGGATTTGAATACAAAAATGTCAGTACACAAATCTCAGGCCCTTTCCATAAAACCCACAACCAAACCGCCAGCTTCCTCACTCCGAGACCTTCCTCCCTAGCAGCCACCAAGAACCTCCATATTCCACTGGAGATAAGTTTGGGAATGAGGAGGCACTCTCAAGCAAAGCCTTTTGTGATCAACTCTACCAAAGAATCTCTCTAGATATATTTGGTATTGTAACCTTTGCAAATTTATTTATTTAATACTTATGTAGTGTGTGCTATGCATAAATGATTTACAGAGATAAGCTCACTTAATTCCATCCCCATAATAAACGTGTGAGGTAGAACTCTTTATCTCCATTTCACAGAATCTTGCCTAAGGTGATACAGCTCCTAAGGGTGAGTGAAAGTCTCTCTCTCTCACAAGGAGGTTAGCTCTATCTCAATGCTCTTTCTCACCAGGCTTTGCAGCCTCTCATAGGAAGCCCAGCAGAAATTTCTTCTAGACTTTTCTTGAAGGTAAAATGACAAGCAAATCCTAGTGGTAGAGAAAAGAATAGGGAGTCACTAGGGAGTTATTTTCTCAAGGAAGCATTCCCCAACTCATTCTTCTGCAAGACCTAATCAGGGCCCCATCTCTGTGTTCTCTACCTGCCCTTCTACCCGGCAGGCAGTGTAAGAGACAGCTTAACTCACGGGTAAAGGTGCACCTCATCTCCACTCTTCCATTTACCAAGCTGAGTAAACTTAGGCACATATCTAGACAGTTTGGGTTTCAGTTTCCTCATCTGCAAAAAAAGTAGCAATGGTAATTGCAATGACTATTGTGATAGAAATAATAAACTTTGTGAAATTTTTGTGAAGTTCAAATTAAGTAAGATAGAAAATATTTTAATATGGTATCAAGTGTTCAATAAATATTAGCAATTTTATTATTGTTATCATACTACTTTGTAATTACCTATTTACTATCTATATTTCCCAATATAGGTTTTCATGAAGTTTAAATTAAGTAAGATAGAAAAGCTCTTAATATGGTATTAACTGTCTAGTAAATACTAGCAATTTTTATTATTGCTATCACACTACTTTCTAATTACTTTACCATCTATATCTGCCAATATGCTATAATCTTCTTATATCCCCAGTGTTTGATATACAGTAAACATTCATAAAATAGTCATTAAATAAATGATGTTCTTGTTTGTCTTTCTGATGTCCTACTTTGAGAAGTCCATCTCACCCTTCAAACTCACAAGGCCTCTCATAATCATCCCAGTAACAACAACCACACACAGATGTGTATAGTAGCGTTGTATCATCAGTACTGACATAACATGCTCTCATCACATAGTACGCTCAGTGTCTGTGCATATGTGGACTCCAGGCTTTCTTTTCTCACAATTTTTTTCTAACTGCTGATAAGCCCTATATAATGTGCCTGTTGAGTGCAGTCTAAAAATGGAGTGTGAATGGAGATAATTTAGTGTATTATTTTGTGGAATATAAAAGATAATTCCTGCATTTCATTCCAGATGTCTACACAAAGTGTAGTTTCTCCCCCCCCGCACAATATGCTTGTCAATAAATGTAATTTTAGAAAGAAAATGCTATTTTTCTATGTATATATATTTAAATGTTTTTTCAAGGTTGTTTTAAAAAAGAAGTGATTTTTCCCCAGGGAAAATTGTGTGTGATACCAGCTCTAGGGATTTTTTATAGTAAGTTGGGAACAGTTAAAATTTTACTTTTAAACCAAGTCACTAAAGTGGGAAAAGCAGACAGACCTAGAACAGATTTCTTCTTTCTTCCACTCACTACTCATCATGTCTTATTTCATTCAGTTGACTCATTATCTTACCCCATGGTTCACTTATTTGCCTGTCCTTACCTCTAAAGAGTGAAACAGAAAATCCTCCTAAACTCTACTAGTATGCCAATTCACTTGTTCTCATTCTGGGTCTAAAGCAAGAACTGAAAAACCAGAAGTTTAAAATAGTCATTAAATAAATGATGTTCTTGTTTCTCTTTCTGATGTCCTACTTTGAGAAGTCCATCTCACCCTTCAAACTCACAAGGCCTCTCATAATCATCCCAGTAACAACAACCACACAAAGATGTAGTTGTCTACACTTTGTGTAGACATCTGGAATGAAATGCAGGAATTATCTTTTATATTCCACAAAATAATACACCAAATTATCTCCATTCACACTCCATTTTTAGACTGCACTCAACAGGCAGCACAGATTATTGAATCCTCAATGACTTCACCTATAGAAACCAGTAGGCCCAGTCTCCATTTCAATTTGCCCACTATTTACTTTTTCTATCTCTATGTATCCTGGTGAATAATGTGCTTTTAAGAAATGTTGTTCTTACTAATCAGCAGAGAGAGTATTCCTTTATAACATTTTTAATAGACTAATTTTCAAAGACTACTTTAAAGGGGCATTGTTTTTCTCATAGTGTCCTTCTTTACAAACCTTAAGGTTGATATGGTCTAATTTAATTATCCCCGCCTGTTTGGATCTCTTGTATGGCAGATGAATATTTAATCACTGGATTGTTTGATGTGCCTTTTGATAGATGACTCGGCTAGGAGACTCTCCTCTCTACTGGGACTAGTTCCAAAGGAAGTCTTGATGTCTATAAGACACTAAAACTCAAAGACAGTAATAACTTGTGACAGTAATAAACCAGGGCCTATGTACAATTTACAAATTTGTTTGCAGAAAGACTTTGTAAAAGATTTTAAACTTTTAGTTCATGAATTTAGAGAAAAACACAAGCAGCACAAAGAAATCTAGCAAAGCAAAGTGGCGCATGTTCTTAAGGAGAAATCTCCAAGTTTCTCTCTTACTCGTATTACTTATATAAATATTTCTTCCCACTACATAGACAGTAAATTTTTTCTCCTGCTGCTAATAATTGAAAATAAAGCTAAAACTCCAAGCCCCTCCAGAGAAGTATTACTTTATCCTAATATTTTCAGTATCACTCTTTACCTAAAAGTCAGTACTAAATTCAATGAACTCATGCAGCATCTATACCATCCAAAGCTGCTCTAGTCAGGAGGGCAAACAATTCCCGAAAGAGGAGGAGTCAAAATACTGAGCCAAACTGGCAGCAATCTGCTTAAACAACTGGAAATCTGCTGAAAAGTGATTTGTTAAAAAAAAATTCCTTGATACCACTGACTTAAAATCACTTGAGGACATCTATTCACGTCAACTTCTCCTTCCGAACATTCAATGGCTCCTACATGGCTTCTTATTACATCTTAGATCAAATCTCTACTTCATGACTTCCTCTCCATGTTCAGGTGGGTTTTTTCCTAATGCTCCTTTGTCAGCCTTAATAACCTTCTTTCAGTTCCCAGACATATCAAGTGTTTTCCTTCGGCACAACGTGTGTGATACGTGCTCTTTCCTCTGCACAGAGCACCCCCTACTCGTCCCCAAACACACACCTGCATCCTGCAGGCAAACTCTACCTACCTCTCCTAGTTTTTACAACCGTTCTTTAGTGTTTCAGCTTCAATATTCGCCCTTTAAACATTCCCTAGTTGCCAAATAGATCCCCTAAACTCTTGATCATTCTATTCATCTTGATGCCATTAGAGCATATATCATCATTTATAATTATACATGTATTGCTTCATTTTGTTTACTTTTTCATTGTCTGCCTGTGCTCCCAACTTAAACACCATTTCTTACTGTATCTCCAAAGCCAATCACAGACATAGCATACAATAGATGCTTGGTGAGTGAATGGTGAAAGTACTACTAAATGAATAAATGTAAAGTAGGAATTAAAAAGGAGAAACCAGAGAATGATATGACAATATGTCTGGTAGCAACCATGTCCTAAGCATTTAAAGATCTTACATTTGATGTCACTGTTACACACCAGTTACTCAATCTTCTTCTCATTAAAATCACATGGGGATTTTTTTTAAAGTTCAGATGCATAGGCTCCACCTCAAGCAATTAAATCTGAATCTGTGGAAGAAGTATTCCATGTTTTGATTGTTTTAAAAGTTCTTCCGGTAATTCTAACATGCAAATAACACTAGCCTATTCCAGTGGCACTCAAATACGATCTTCATCAGAATCCTGCAAAGTTTGTTAAAACAGATTTCTGGGTCTCACTCCCAGGATTTGTAATGAGTCTGCATTTCTAATGATTCCCAGGTGGCACTGACAACGCTGGACTGAGACCCACACTTTGAGAACCGCTAGTTTTACTTTCATGTAGGTTGCATTGGACTTTGGGTAGAGAAGAAATGCTAGAGGGCTATTTTATGGAGGAAAACAAAAAGACTTGAAATTAAAATAATAGGATGCTTTAAACATAGTTTCCTAGTTAATCACTTCCATGCTGCTCACAATTGAATAGAGATGCCAGAAATCACAGAATGCCATTCAGCTGAGAGATGGAGGCAGCAAGAGAGCCAATCTATTGGCAACACATTCTACACTAATTGTGCTTAAAGAATCCTGAGAAGGGAAAGCCCAAGGCTTGCTAGTGAGGAAAGACGATGCCACGTGTCTCCAAATAGTCTGTAGCTTCTTCACCAAAGCAATCATAAATTCAATTCTGATAATAATGCTGTCTTTGAATAGACTGATTTCTTTTTGTGATTGTAAGAAATACCTTTACATCTGCTTGCAGTACTTACTTAGCCTGTGGGTTTTTAGTTGGTTAACAGGCCCTTAGAGTAGCAATTAACTGTGCCATTGCTTTAAACTTTCCCTTAATGTTTAATATTTATGCTTCATCCTAAGTGTTCCAGCAGCCGGACAGGGTCCGTTTCCTGGGTAAAGGCAGGGGAGGCAATGCATCTTTAAATGTAACTGGGGTGATCTGAGCACTTAAGAGCTTCAGTACATCATTTTGCAATCACATATCTCAGAATAATTTATACAATCAATTAAAGAACATTATCAAGGGATGATTTGACCACTGTTGCCATGCCAACCAGTGAAATAGTGCTTTTGTGTTTCAAACCTGCACCTGGTGATGGATGTAGCTGATACTGGGGACTCAGACACAGCCACACATGTCCAAAGGTGTGGAGGGAACATGATTTAAAGCTTTTGTGTTGTGCCATTTTTGCTGGCAAAAGGGTGTTGATGGCATGTTGTTCACTTTCTCATTAAAATTCTGTCATTTTCACAGTGTTCTGCATTCAGAGTTGAAACTGAAGTGAGAATGCACTTTACAGACTGATAAAAATACGATAGCAAAATAGATGATGTTCATTTGCAAGCGGAATTAATGTTTTAAGATTGCGTCAGCATATTTATGAAAATTCTATTTATCAGATGCAACGTTATCAGCCTAAATGGACATATCTTAAATACTTTTACATTAATAATTAAAATTTTGGATGGCAAATGGCTTCTAGTGCATTGAGCTGAAAAGTATCTGAAATGGGTCTCCGTAGAACACACCAGACACAGAAGTACACTTTCCAACCTCCGTAGGTGGCCTGATTTCTTGATGCTAATGGCCATGATGAAATCAATAAACCTTAAAGACTTTGCAAGACAGACAGGGGTTTTTTTTCCCACTCATTGAATGCCAGAAACCAAGGGAGGTCCAAGGTCATTCTTTTTGAAAAATTGAATTTATTGGGGTGACATTGGTTAATAAAATTATATATGTTCCAGGTGTACAATTCCGTAACACATCATCTGTGTGTTGTGTTGTGTGTTCACCACCCCAAGTCAGGTCTCCTGCCATCACCCTTCATTCCCCATACACCCTCTTCTACCTCCTTTCATCCCCCCTTTCCCTCTGGTAATCACCACACTGTTGCCTGTGTCTGTGACATGTTTTGTTGTTGTTTGATGTTGGGTTTTCTTTTTGGGGCTTCATTCCATCACCTTTTTCACCCAGCCCCACAATTTCTTTCCCCTCTGACAGCTGTCAGTCTGTTCTCTGAGTCTGTTTCTGTTTTCTTTATTTTATTCATTAGATTCCACATATGAATGAAATCGTGTGGTACTTGAAGTATAGACCCTATATGTAAACAACAGAGATAGCATTAGAGCTTATATATATGGGACTGGCAAGCCGGTTCTCCCTCAAGCAGGTCAAAGTTCTCTGCTGTATTAAATCGGGCCATTCAGAAACCAGTTGATTATATGCTAATAATATGTGTGCTGGATGCATTGCCCTCAAGATTTTTAATAGTGTGATGGTTATAAACTTAGACTGTAGAGCCAGACGGTTTGAGTTTTAACTCTCCCCCTTGCTAGCTAACTATCACTGTTATTTGATCTCTTTGTGCCTCCATTTTCTCATCCGTAAATGATGACGGTGTCCACGTTGTAGCATTGTTGTGAGGACTGAGTTCCAATGTGTGAAGCACTTGGAATAGTGCCTAAAGTGATTATCTTCATTCTCATTATTATTACAATTGTCATTACTATGGCCACTTTATTTTTGAAGTCTCTGAGCCTTTCCACAAATAGTTGTCAGGGTAATCACTAGTTTCTGCTTTCCATTCATGAGTTGCTGCAACCTGTAAAGTAAATTGCAAAGTTCAGCCAATGATTTACTGAAGTGAATGACCACAGGAAAAGTTACATTGAAATAAAACAAAATAGAAATAAAATGAAATAAAAAGTGGTAGATCTAGACCCAGGAAACAAACGATGTGATAGTATCATTTAATGCTCTATAGCAAAATTCTGTTTCCTTCCCCCAACAGTTGTTTTTGGGGGGTGTAACAAGTACCAAACTAAGATAATAAAAGGGGAGTTTTTTTGTAGAGACATAAAAAAAGAAGCAAAGACACATTAAAGGAAAATGATCCTCAAAGTTGTTCTCAGAGACCAGATTAGCAATAAAAAAGATGACCTGATAGAGGCTGTCATTTGAGACCGGATCCTGAAAGCCTACGTTCCTTTATCCTGACACTTCTCTCTGATTGAGAGAAAAAACAGATGAAATTTTGAAAAAATGGCTTTAGGTTGAGAAGAAAAAAGAAATGGAACCATACAGGTCTGGGTCAAAGGGATAGCAATTTGTGAGGGACACCAGGCACAGTAGAAACTCCCTGAGCCACTGTGAATAGAACATATGTGAACTTACACGTGACTCAGGAGAGAAGTAAAATATTTTTCACTCGTCTGAATTATTGGTAATATGCTTGCTCTTCTAATAGGATTTTTATTTTCTATAGGGACTATGTCTTCCTTCTCCTTCTTTTCACATTAAATGCATACAAAAGGGGACCATTTAGATAACAAAAGAAACATAAGAAACTATATGATTATCTCAGTTACTGTGAGACACAATAATGACGCATTCAAGAGTGAACACTGGGTGCTCACCAAACTTTGACTTCAGCAGCCTCAGCTCTTAGAATCAGAAGCTGGTGTCCAAACCCAAAAGTTAATCTATGCTCTGTTGTCAGCAAGAAAGACCCAGTTCATAGGCCGGTGTGAAATGCATTAGAGCCATCTTTCAAAGTATGTTAATACTATGGTAATTTTGAACATCACTAAATAATTCTCTAAAGTTGGACACAACCAATCATTTGTGGATAGATAGATGCGCCCCACCTGCAAGTGGACAAGTTTCTAAATAAGGCCCATCATTACCTGCAACTAGTTAAGCAGAGGTGTCCAGCCTGGGCCCACAGGCTGCATGTGGCTCCAGACGGCAATGAATGGGACCCAACATGAAATCATAAATTTACTTAAAACATTATGAGATTGTTTTGTGATTACATGTCGCCATGTATTTGATGGGTGGCCCAAGACAATTCTTCCAGTGTGGCCCAGAGACGTGAAAATATTGCGCATCCCGATAGCATTAGGTCTTCCCAAGCGGCCTGTGCTGCTGCCTCGGAGTCCCTAAACCATGTAGGTGGCTGGCTATCTCGGCCAGGCCACGGCTCTCCTGCCAAGTGCAGATCCCGGCAAAGCCACGGCTGCTGCTGCTGAGTGTGGCACTGCTGGGCACCCAGGCCTGTGTGGAACCACCTGCTGCTCGGACCACCACACACTGAAGCTCACCCAGGACCTGGGGAAGATGGCCTACCGCCTACCGCCTGAACCGGAAAGACTGAGACTCTCCTGCTGCAGATGGAGCCGCAGGCATGTGTCACTGCTGGCCCAACAGCGCCGAGGACCCTTATCAAGAAGGACTCAGCCAAAAGCCAAAACAAAACAAAGCAAAACAAAAACAAAAAAGCAGAAAGCTCTGTAAAGATGAATATGCAAGTAGGTGCCATTCATTTGTATGGTTGATTATACGACCTGAAGATTTAACTTGCAGCATTCATGCTTCGCTCTTCTCCCTTATAGTCACGTTTCCTAAAGTGTGATTAGAAAAATGGGAGAATCTCACGTACACGGAAATACACACACACACGCACACTGTATGCAAGAGTGCTATGTGATAAAACATACAGTATTCTCTGCTTTCAGGAGCTTCTGACCAACTTGAAGAAAGAATACTAAATATATAAAAAATTAGGTAGGAATAAAAGACAGAAATTAAAAGTACGACAAGCTGGTTTATATTTATTTACCAAATAATAGGTATGGAAGATGTACAGAATAAGGTTACTTAATATTTATCTAGAAACAGGAGATTTTTTTCCCCTTGGACTTTCCACTTACTTCATTCCCCTTTCCTCTTCAACTCCAATTTTGAGAGGTTTATTTACTTCCCATTTTATTTGAGATATCAATATTTCTTTTTGTCCTTGATATAAATTTTAAAATATCAATATATAATTATTACACAAGTACTTCAGTATCTAGAAAATAATACAAGGTTCCTATGTTTCTCTGTTTACAATGTTTGGAAGGAGAGTTCACTTTCTAAATAATGGCTTCAGTTCTCTGTGATAATTATCAATATGTTTTATGTGAAAAGAGAAAGTTGACCCATTCCCTTAGCAAGCAAGCATTTATTAAAAACCTACTACATGCCAGGTACCAGCATTATAAAAAAATATTTCTGTCCTTGAAGAAAGATTGTTTTTAAATGAAAGAAAAAAATGATGAGAGCTAATCTGTTAACTATCCCCAGTGGCCATTAAACAGTGCAAAAAATTTGAAAGTTTAAAAGTTTCTTAAAGTTTCCCAACTTGGACTCATCTCTATATTGGTCAATCTATGTATTAAAGGGGCAGGAGGTAATTTTTCTTTATGCTGTTGTTTGTTTAGTGATATCACCCAGACATCTTGGAAACAGATCAAAGGTTTGCAACATCCTGGAAATCATACACAGGACCCTTTGTGTATCGTTTTGCACTCCTTTCTCTCTGCCTCCCTTCTGCCCTCTTACTGCCTTTCATTCTATTCTTGCCTAGACCCCTTAAACTCACTTATCTTCTGCAAAAAGAGAAAGGAAAGGGAGTAGGAAACACACAGTGAGAAAGATGCAGAGGTTTTTAAAGCTTGTATGTGAAAAGGATGATGAATACACAGTTGCAATGAACTGAATATTTCCGAGAGAGATCTTTTAACTTGCATTAATCACCAGTCACTGTTCAAGACATTGTGGACACATCCCTGCCTCAAAGACAAGTTAGAGAGTATGTATGGGAAGCTCTCCCAACACCTGAAAACTTTAGGCCAATGGATTTCAAAATCACTGGTTAAAGGAAATGAAATACACGTGGAAAGACAGAGAGAGAGATAATGTGAGTTTAGTTCAAAGTTACTTTACAACATACAGATGACCTGACTTAAAAAGATCTGAAACACAAAGTAGTGATAAATTTGCTCATAAGACAAAAATATGCCAAAACATTGCACAGATTAGCCTCATGTAGAGCAGAGGCCTTTATCTCCCCATCTCTTGGATTTCTTTCCTTCAAATTTTAAGTACAGATACTTTGAAAAGAAAGATTGTGTGTGCTGATTTCATGATCAACCTATTGAACTTCTGTTTGTTTTTTCCAGTCAGATTTTCAATGCCACCAGGGAAAGAAAGATGAATTGATTTTAAACCCCACAATGCCAGTTGCATTTACAGGGCACCAAAAAAAGTGTTTTTTGTTGTAAAAATGACGTTAAACATTATGAATAAAATCATGGTATGTTAAATTTTAATATTGTTTTTAAATGCATTTTATATTTTAAGTGCTATTGTAAAATTAGAGTTCCTTAGCCATGAGTCATTGAACTAATGAGCAATAGTAAAAAAATTTAAATACAAATTTTTTCAATTTAAAAACTCTGTCTCCTCAATTGTTTTATTTGATCTCTCCAATAAGCCTCCTAATCTTTACAGGTAAAATCAATGAGCAAGATGAGGAAAGGAACAAACATATTGAGTATGTATTTATTTATATTTAATCTTTATTGTATTTTTCCATTACCATTTAGTCCCCTTATACTCCCCTTCCCACATCAATCATCACACTGCTGTCCATGTCCATGAGTCCTTTTTCTTTTTTGCCTAATCCCTCCACCCCCTACCCTCTCCCACAAGCTGTCAGCCTGCTCTCTATCTATGAGCTGGTCCCCATTTCCCTTGTTAATTCAGTTTGTTCGTTCAATTCCACACATGAGTGAAATCGTATGGTATTTGTCTTTCTCTTACTGACTCATTTCACTTAGTGTAATATTTTCCAGGCCCATCCATACTGTTATAAAGACAGTATAGGGATCTTTTTTATGGCCGAGTAGTTTTCTATTGTGTAAATGTCCCATAGTTGTTTTATCCACTCATCCACTAATGGACACTTGGTCTGCTTCTATATGTTGGTGGTTGAAAATAGCGCTGCAATGAATAGAGAGGGGTGCTATGTTCTTTCAAATTAGTGATTTGTTTTCCTTCAGATATATTCCCAGAAGTAAGATCTTTGGGTCAAAAGGCAGATCCACTTTTAACTTTGTGAGCTATCTGCATACGGCTTCCCACCATGGCTGCACCAATCTGCATTCCCACCAGCAGTGCAAAAGTTTTCCCCTTTCTCCACATCCTCGCCAGCACTCATTGTTTGTTGATTTAATGATAGATTTTCTGACAGGTGTGCGATGATATCTCATGGTGGTTTTAATTTGCACTGACCATTAGTGATATTGAGCATCTTTTTATGGGTATACTGGCCATTCGTATGTCTTCTTTGGATAAGTGTCTATTCAGGTCCTTTGCCCATTTTTAATTGGGTTGTATGTTTTTCTTTGTGTGTATGTTGAGTTTTGTTAAGTTCTTTATAAATTTTGGATATTAACCCCTCCCAGGTGTATTAGCAAATATGTTCTCCCATTCCATGGGTTGTCTTTTTATTTTCTATTGTTTATTCTGTGACAGTAGTCCTAATTTTCCCCTTTGGCCCCCCTTCACCCATTCCACCCCTCTTGCCTACAGTCAAATCCCTCTCCATTGTCCGTGTCCAGGAGTCGCCCGCACCTGTTTTTTGACTAATCCCTTCTTATTCCTTCTACCGTCCACCCTTCCCAACCTCCCTTTCTACACCTGTCAGTCTGTTCCATATTTTCATGCCTCTGATTCTATATTTCTTATTAGCTTATTTTGTTCATTAGATTCCAGCTATAAGTGAGGTCATATGCTATTTGTCTGTGCATGTGGAAAATTTCTCAAATTTTAACGAAGACATCTATCTGGTCAGGGTGCCTCCTCACCAGTTGTACTTCACCTACAGCCATCCAGCAGGAAGCCTGTGAGATCTGGTCAGACGTGCCTGCTGTTTGCAGACCTGGCTGTCCCACGTGCACCTCAAGTCAACCATATTTTAAACAGAATTCATCATCCCTGTCTAATTTTCGCACTTTCTCCTCCTGGATGTACCTTTACAACACTTCCTCTCATCTTGCTGATTTCCTCCCACAGGCAATCATTTCTGTCCATTACACACTTCTTTACTATTTTTCCTCTTTATTCCTTTCTCCCCATCTTCATGGATGCTGTCTTAATTCAGGCACTAATTATCTCTCACTCAGGTTTTTCATGTAAGTTTTTACATAACCAAATTTCCCTCTAATTTTTCCCCCACCTCACCCCACCCCACAATCAGACATCCATAAAGCCACCGAGTTTTTCTAAAAGGCAAACATCACGTTATCATCCCCATTGTCTTTTAAATAAAATCCCAAGCCTCCTCTGCCTGCAAAACCCTCCATCTGACCCCTCCAGATCTATCTCACTTACAGTGAGATGCACAGCCATGTCCAAAGCCTGACTGCTCCAAATAAGCCAGGAATTTTCACTTTCATACTTCTGTCCACACAACACCCTCAACCTAGACTGACCTGCTCCTCTTTGTGTGGTGAAATCTAATCATTTTTTTACAGACCCAACTCTGTCAACTACTCTTCAAAGTCTTCACTTATTGTCCCTGGAGTGTCAAAAACACCAACTTTCAGTCTCCAACATACTTCTTTTTTTTGCTTTATCTTAGTTTTTTATTAACTTATTTTTCTCAACTACTGTGCTCTGAACTTCTTCAAGTCAAAAATTTTGGACAGTGCCTGAACTATTCTAAATATTAATAAAAATCTGTTGTAAAGCTGAAGGCATGAAAAAATTAGATATGTACTGTATTTACACACACAAATATTCATGCATGTGTACATACATGTATTTATATAAATGCATGGTATGTACTCATGTGTCTCCTCATGGCACAAAAATACCTCCTTTTACAGAGTTGTCAGGGGGAAAAGAGTTCAAATATTGGGGGAAAATAAGTTTGGTAAAGTGTATGTGTGACCAGCCACTGGAAACTGCCTATTTCAGAAAACTGTCTAAAAAGCTTAGTTTACAAGGGTGGGCAAAGGAGGTTAAATTACCAGCCATCAATACCTAAAAGATAAGCCATAACTAAGACTATGAAATAATAATAATAATAATAATATGACAAATAATCCAAATAAATAATACAAAGATTAATAAATGAAGACTAACACAAGAATAACTCGGTTTTGTGTACCCACAACTGTAAACACACTTTTGTCCACCCCTGTATTGTTACCAACATGAACCCAAAACACGAATGTCCACAGACTCACTGAACTGCAGAAGTAGTCAGGATACTGCCCTGGCTGGTGTAGCTCAGTGGATTGAGCACAGGCCTGCGAACCAGAGGATCGCGGTTCGGTTCCCAGTCAGGGCACATGCCTGGGTTGCAGGCCGGTTCCCTGCAGGCCAACTCCCAGCAGGGGACACACCAAAGGCAACCATACATCGATGTTTCTCTCCCCCTCTTCTTTCCCCTCTAAAGATAAATAAATAAAATCTTTAAAAAAAAAAAGAAGTAGTCAGGATACTGCCTGAGAAACACGGGAGGGCAGGAAAACCTTCTTAAAGATGATGGAAGACAGTTTAAGACTCAATGACTTTTGACAGGACCGAGACCCTTCTGGTCACTGAAAAAAGCATTGAGTACTACTATCGGGTGTGAAATGGTTTCTGTTACCTTTCATCGTGAAAAATAGTGAAAGTGTTCCCCTTCCAACTGGAACAATGTCTCCAGAATAATACTCAACTTCAGGGAGTTAAGTCTCACTCGAAGAAACTGGAAGAGAGTGATTCTGCCATGTTAGGGAAAAGCCTGCGCAACGTACTTGCCCTTTTCTGCCTCTGGTTTCTCTGACTTTCCAGTTCTAAGATATAAAGTTTTTCTTGAAGGCTTATTAAAAGAAGATGCATGAGGATTTTAGTCATTGAATAGCTCTTACGAAACAATATCACAATGAACTAAGTGAAAATTAGAGCCACATGCCTAAGATTTCCCTGAAAAAAAAATTCACATATACTTTAAAATAAAGAAGACAAGTGCCAGGAAAAAAATATGTCTTTAATTTGTTTGAGCTGAAAATATTTGCAACATATTTTTTGACATTTGCCCATGATTTTCCAAAAACCATTGTATTTCTTATAACCCCTATCAAGAAGTCTTTCTTTTGAGGAATGAAAGGGAGCAACTGGCTCATCTACAAACACAAAATCCTATCTCAATTGCTTTTGACAATTACTGTCTTTTTCACAATTCTAAGGTTCATAGCTTTGGGCCAAAAAGAAAATATGCATGATCATGGCTTTGGAGAAAAAAAGGAAAAATGCTTCACTTTCCTATCTTTTCATTTTTAAGAAAAAAAAATTATTAATGATCCCAAGGAATTTGGCTTGAATGTTGAAGCTCTGTGTAGAAAAAAATGGTGACCTTCTTTGTGATTTAGATAATACAGGGTTAGTGACAGACCCAATTGCTGCCTGCTGTTAGAAAACTCCACGATGGCCATAGTTAAGTTTTCCATCATTTCCTATATGATTTAAAATTCATATGAGGAGAACTACTAATATGCGGAGTAACAATTCAGAAAATATTTTCTCCAGGGAAATTGTTTGTATGACAACAGTCAATGTGTCCTCATCTTCCTCATTAGCTATTAGAGAAAATTAGTTTATCAAACCTGTTGCCTGACCCTTGGTTTCTGAAACATATAGAATTTTTAAGTTGCAAATCTACACAGTTCCACCACACCAGAAAACGCAGGACTCTAGGCATGAACTATGTGAAGTTGTGACCTTGAATGTGTGTGCACACATGTTTGTGTGTGTGAGACCCATGTTTGTGTGTGTGTGAGAGAGAATGCATATGTGAGCATATGTGAGTATTTGCAAAGAGAAAGAGAGAAAAATTACTCACATGGGCAAGGAGTAACTTGAGACAGCTGTGACGCCACAAAGACTCTTGTGCTAAACCTGGGTGGTGAGAATTTAAATTCCATTTCTAGCTAATCACGAAGCCTTGTGAAAGTGCTAAATGTACCAGTCACAATCATTGACCCACCCACATTTTCTTCAAAGGTACGCTGCCCCTAACCAAAGATCCAGGTAGCTAAGGAGCAATATCAAATTTTCTAAAGTTCCTCTCCCTCAATTCAACTGGTTGGACCAGAAGAGTGCACCCTATTCAAAGATAACCAGTTGCTAGGAAATCCAGTGACCTGTGAGCCTGGCTCAAAGAAATAAGATGAGCTAATCAGATGAGCTGATTCTAAAAAGAAGGAAAGAAAATGGTCATAAGAACTAAGAGCCCACTGCAAATTTTCCTGGAAGTACTTATTCAGATACTGCATAAAAGAAAATATCCCTGTTTTATATTAGAACTTGACACAGAAGATTGTTAGTCTCATGCCTCATTGTGCGTGAATATATGAGTAAAGATTAGAGAAAATCAGGATTGTTTTAATGCAAGAACTAAAACAGCTACATCACCAACCACTTTTGATAATTTTAAGTGTTAATATGCATAAGTCACTTTATAGATCAATTCACTTTTACAACAACCTTACTAATTTATTCTAAAATAAGACATTAAAAATGCTTGAAAATCACAAAGCTGAAATGTGCCAATCCTGGAGTACTAAACATGGTCTAGTTCCAAATTTCTAGCTCTTTTGCCTAGTCCATAATTTATTTCTTTTACTTTACTTCTTTTAAAAACAACAAAACCCACTTTTTCAAGACTCGTTGACACCAGCTGCTGGTGGCAGAGGTCACCATACACACTCAGTTTATGGAGCAAGCCCCACTGACCTGATTCCCAGGGCTCAGGAATGAGTTTTCTTTGCCCTTGTGTCTCTGGCAAAACCTGACTATATTTCCAATAACCAGTCCCCGAGCTACCTGTGAAGTGTCTACCCTGTTACTAGTAACGACAATCACCTGCCCAATCAGAGACTGACTCAACACTGGACCGAGCCCACACATGACAGCCCAAAGGTAACTATCACACTCACTGAATTTTGGGTATCAGCATGTCTTTTGATTTGGGGCTTTTAAAATTGAGCTCTGTAAAGATTTGGATAAGGAAAACATATCTCTACATTGGTATCACTTTATAGTTTGTAACAATCATCCCCAACTGTACTGTGCATTGAAATAACCTGGAAATCTTTTAAAAATACTTATGCCTGGCTCCCACCCCCAGAATTGTGATTTGTCACCTGAAAATTGAGAGTTTTCCAGGTGATTCTAACTTGTAGCAATTTGTGAACTAGGGGTTTACTTTGTCTTCAATAACTGAGAGATGTGAGAGATGTGAATGCAAGCAAACACTATTCCATATTATGTTTGAATTATTCAAACAAAATACACAGCCTCCATAGGCAAGCATTCTGCACTTGCTAGATCCATAAACCCTGGGAAGATTTCTTATTTGTAAAATGGGAATAATAATAGTATCTACCTGTCGGGAATGTTAGAAAGTTTAAATAAAACCTGGCTTTAAGAGCACTTTAAACAGTAATCACTTTACAAAATGCTACCTATTACTATTATTGTATAACTCAATTGCATCACAAATCATATTCTGCCATATTCACTTACAATCTGTTATTTATTTACTACCTGTTCTACTCATTAGCTTTACAAACTCCAGACAGACAAAACTATGGCTTTCATCTTTTTATTCCTAGTGTCTAGTGTAGGTTGGACCCACTGAAAACAACCAACTGGGATTTTATGAGTGGATAAATGTACAGGTGAACCTAAGCAAGCAAGATGGTGGGGTGAAAAGGACAGTGGAAATGAAAACCGAAGGCCAGGGTTTGCATTGTATGTCTATCTCGTATCAGCTGTATGGACATGGAAAAGTTGCTAGCTATTGAGGGCTTGATTTGGCCATCTGTAGCCATTCTCCAAAGGCTGATCACTCACTGCATGCCCTGGTCTGTGCTAGGCATGGGGGTGGGGGGTGAAGGTAATAAAGACACTAGTTCTTCTCTCAAGCTGCTCCCAGCTCATGGAAAAGAAAGGTTATGTCCCTTCCTTATTCCTCTCCTGGGCTAAGGATTGGCCCAACAGTCATTAAATATAAAATGGTAAGAAGATAATAGCATCTTATTGATAGAGTTCCTATTGTCATATCCTTAGTATCTGTGTCTTTTTTCCCACTAAATAATAGTATAAGGTACTAGAAATGGCAAAAACTAAAGCATAATAAGATGTAAATAATTGTTAAATTAAACCTGTGAATACATTATAGATTTTAGAGCATCTATGATATTCATTTCATTTGAAAAAACAGTTTTAACTACATCTTGTGAAGAATATGGCAGGACTAAGGCAATAAAACCACGAGGCACCGCTGCCTTCCTTCTCCTGGCAGGTCCCACACAGGGTGGGTTTGAAGACCCCAAGGAGACATGTGGAAGCTGGCATCATGGCAGGTGCCATTATTATTTTTATGCAGATAGGACTTACACCGAAAAATGGTGCATAAACCAATAATCAGAGAATGACATATTATCACATCAGAAAATAGATATTTTCTTTGGTCAGTCCATATAGTCCTATTCATGAGATTTTTTGTTTGTTTCAAGGGGAAAAAAGCAACACCAATTTATTTTAAAAGTTAACGTTTTAAAAATGAAAAAAATGATACTGGATACCTCACAAAATAACAAGAAGGCTAGGGGTAATATAACCTTTCCCCTAGTGCTATGTGGATCTCGTGTTATGTCATTTCCGTTTTAGCCTAGATTCCCCTGAAAACATAGCCTGAAATGAAAGCTATGAACAGGTGAAATATTAGGGAAGAGATTTCAGGGAATGTTATCGAGTTAGCCACCGCTATGGGCAACTTCTGAGGAAACTTATAAAATGTTGTCAGATATGTCTTCCCAGGATATACAAGGGGAATTCGTCATCTTCCATCCTCCTTGGGCTAAGAGTAGCCCCAGGGTTGTCCACTTCCTCTTCACATTGTAGTTATGAGAATATCCCAGGCAGAGAAGCTGTAGGTCAAGAAGCAATTGGTACACGCTGCAGCCCTGGGGGAAGACAGTGTCAAAGTGCACCTGGTAAGGAAGGCAGAAGCCACAAAACTGTTGCTGAGGCGGGGGCCAGAGGAAGAAGTAAGGCTGAGTGGATACAAAAGTGGCTGACAACTGTGTGCAGCCTGCTGAGCATCTATTGCTTGACGCATAGTAAGTACTGAGTAAATGGCCTCAAGCAAGGAGACTGCTACTGAGCCTACAGAAAGAAAAAAAAAAGAAGACTTCTTAGGTGATTCTATCACGGTTAAGGGAAAGGGGAATATTTTCAGTGGCACTGAAGAATGAGCTGAACGCTCTGGTGCATAATTCTTTATCACCAAATGCCGTCTCCTTCCAACAGCACCTCGATTTGCATGGGCATTAATTACTAGAAATTTAGCCCTGTAACAATATCATTAAATAGACAATCTTCAGCTCTGAATGAATAAAATGACTTGCCTTTTTCCAAAATCACTTATATCCAAATTCAGCATTTTACCATGGATTGGAAGACTTGCATGGGCAAGGGAGAATCATAACATCAAGGCATACTGTGCATAATCTATATAGTTCTTGAAATGAAGGGTGATTGCTGAAGGAGAAGGTATAACAGGGCAGAATAATCTCTGGAGCACCTTTTAAGAGTTTGCTGGACAGAGAAAGTACCCTGCAACTTTGTATTTTGGAGTAGCAAGACACGAACTGAATTCATGATGAAAACACATGCTCTTCTTGTGAAACCATTCTTGAGTACATCTGGAAACCAAAATCTAGATGGGATGAAGACCAGGTGTTTTTTCTTAACAGAGATCATTAAGAAATTTCCTCAAACGGGCTAGACGAGAAAACGGGGAAGTGGAAGATTTTGATAAATTTTAGTGGTCTTTCCTCTGGACAGTTTAAAACAGGTCAAATCACAGAGCTTTCTGGCTCTCTGCACCTCTGCCCACTTGTTGTGTTTGACTAAATGAAACACAGTTTCTGTCCTGGGAGTTCAGATTTTTAGAGAATGTGTTTTGCAATCAGAGAGAAAACTGAGAAATAACCACCCCGATATTTAACATGTGTGATTTATTTTGCCATGAAAAAAATCTGAGCTAGAAAAAGCAGTTATAAAATCCAAATGGTTTCAACAAATTTGGATTCGGGTGCCTAACTTTGGCAAATGACAGAAACTACCTGGTTTTGGTAAAGTCATTTGGTCAGGACACAAATGTTTATTTCAACTCTGATGAGGATGTCAAAGACACTTACTGTATTAACTATGGACAATTCAACTACAGCAACTTCAAACTACTTTTCTCAGGGATTAAATTGGTTTTATGAAATAATTAAGTTATATTCCTGCATTGCAAAGTCTGCCTGCTCATAAAGAAAAGACGGTGTGTGTGCTGCATATGGGGAAGAGTGTAAGGAGGTTCTGCAAAGAAAAAAACCATCTACTGCTCTACATGTCTTCTTCAAATGGATCGTTTATACACTTGTTTCACCTAATTTTAGCATTGCACTCCAGCATTTGGTCCCACATAAAATATGAATAAAGCAATAAACCTTAAAGTGATATACTCCACTACATAATGATAACCATTTACCATACTTTTGTTGTTCTTCCTAGCTCCCTGCACTAACGTGGGTGGCAGTCCCTGGTGGCATGCTGTGCACAGCCCTGTGGGCCTTCCGCAGCAGTCTTCAAATAGGAGAGGAAGCTAGAGAGTAGGAAGAGGCCAGATCAAAGAAGGAGAGCCAGACCTCATAAAACTTACAGTGCTTCAAAGATTTTTTCCTAATTATAGTAAAAATCACTAATATTTTAAGTGAAAGAATGACATAACTTGATTAATCTTTTTGGAAAAAGGTTACTCTGTTTGCTGCGTGAGAATGGATTTTAGGGAGCAAAGATTGGAAGCAGGGAGTAGCTGCTGGTGAGCATGATGACAGACAACATTGAAATCTGTGTTGACTTCGACACTGCTTAAAAGGATTTCATTTGTCTGGAATTAGTGAATCAAATTACTAATGCACTTATTTCTGTTGTTTTTCTATCTGTATATACAGGGAATATATGTGGTTGCCAATATTATAAATACAGCTGTGGAGTGGCTTTAGGAAAAGGAGCTTTGTTTGCCTCATGTTGTGAAAAGTCCAGACATACCTGCCGGTTGCATGATGTGTACTGTACTTCCTTTCTCTTGATCAAATTCAAGGAGAGAGGGAAAAAAGAAGAAAGACTTTCTCCTAACTCGGATTTGACATTTAAATGCAGAAAGGCCAAGAAAGTATTTCTACCAAAAGATCATTTGCCAGAGTTGCCTCATAGCCAATCCTAACGACAAGGAAAGCTGAGAGACCGAGTATTTTTATTCAGGTCCTTCACCATCCTGAACAGAACCAGAATCCTCTTAGAAAAAAATGGAAGAGTAGCTAGCAAGGTCCGCCACTCTGCTAGTGATGCTCGCTATCCTCTATGGTATATGCTTCTTGTGGAACAAAGGTTTGTTGGCCAATAACATAGAAGCCAATACTATGGCACTGGCTTTGAGAGAAGAAAAGCCTTCTATTTGCAAGATGAGTGGGAAAGACACAAGAGGCAAGGCTCAGATCTGTCTTCTGATCCAGAGTTCAGGACAGGGTTCCCTAGTATTAATTGTGAGTGGTGTTTCACAAATGTATCTGGTAAGTGGTTTGTACAATTTTTAAACTTTGGTTCCATGTATTGTTAGAAATAGGATAGGACCAGCTTGAGCTGATTATTCAGTTATAAATTCTCCTTTTTTTGTTATTCATTCATCAGTCTTGGGGAATAAGGGTGAAGATTGCTCTAGTTAAATCCTGCTGATAAGAAGACAAAGTCAGTCAGGAAGAATGCAAGAGCATAGGAAAGTAGAATATTAGAACTATCCAAGCAAATACCACAACCAGGAAAGTAAACACATTATTGAAACCAAAACAGTAGCAACTACAATAAGAATTTAGATTTATACAGGTCTGAACTTTTGGGTGGAAGCAGCCTACTTTCAAGATGTCCACATCTTCGCTTCCTCAGCTGCCCTGTTTCTTCTGAAAAGTAATTTAGAATCAGTAAAGGGTTCACAAGTGTAATTAGGTGCTGAAAAGTCAGCAGTGGGTTTCCAGGCCCCTCCAGTGTTAGAATAGTCTGGTTCTCTTCCTTACTGTCTGTGAAGAGCATGCACTGTTTGAGAACTGTAAAGGGGTTGGGGGCTGTGGGGGTGGGTCCTGGCTAGAATTAGGGTGGTTTTTTTTCTTGCAAGTGGTGTAACCAAGGTTTAACCTCTTTTAGTTTAACTATGGAATGTGCAACCAGAAGGATTTCATAGGGTCCGTTCTGTGTAGGTTATAGTTGATCTTCAAGTGTGTTGATTTTTTTGTCTTGAGGAGGACCTAATTGTCTGGGCTCTCAGGAAGCAGGGGAACATCTGCAGAAAACATTAACTGTCTAGAAGTATACTTATACATGACAGATAAGTAACACCTAGAGATTGTATACATTTTATGGTATATAATTTTTTACAATATGATCATTTTCAAGATTCCAAAAATAGTCTTTGTTTAAATTATATTTTATTGCTTATGCTATTGCAATTGTCCCAGTTATCCCCTCTTGCTCCCCTCTACCCAGTCACCCTGCACTCCCTCAGGCAATGCCCATACCATTGTCCATGCCTGTGGATCATGCATATGTGTTCTTCAGCTATACTCTTTCCTATGCTGTACTTTACATCTCCATGACCATTCTGTAACTGCCAATTTGCACTTCTAATATCTTCACCTTGTTCACCCATCCTCCTGAACTCCCTCCCATCTATCAACTATCAAAATATTCTCGGCATCTATGATTCTGTTTCTGTTCTGTTTGTTCTTTTATTTTGTGTTTTAGATTCCATTGTTGATAGATATGTATTTATTGTCATTTTATTGTTCATAGTTTTGAATTTCTTCTTCTTCAGAAAGACCCTTTAACATTTCATATAATACTGCTTTGGTGGTGTTGAATCCCTTTAGCTTTTTCTTGTCTGGGAAGCTCTTTATCTGTTCTTCAATTCTAACTGATAGTCTGAAGTGTCAAGTAGACTTGGTTGTTGGTCCTTGCTTTTCATCACATTGAATATTGCTTGCCAATTCCTTCTAGCCTGCAAAGTTTCTTTTAAGAATCAGCTGACAGTCTTGTGGGAGCTCCTTTGTAGGTAACGACTGTTTTTTTTTTCTGGCTGTTTATAAGATTCTTTATATTTTTTGTCTTTAACCTTTGGCATTTCAGTCATGATGTTTCTAACGTCTGGGAGATGTTAGAAAGTGCTGAGGCTGTAAGTGCATTCCGGTGGTGGGTATAGCCACCCAAGGTAATGCTTCCCTTCAACCTGGCAAAAAATTTCTTTGTTCTTTGAAAGCTCAATTCCTAGATATTTTATAATTGACTGAGAAATGTGTGTTTTTCCCTTGGAGACTTTATATCCTGAATCTGCCAGGAAATTTAAAGTGAGGTTTGCAGTTTGATCTAAATCTTTCTTAGTTTTACTGTAACTAGTATATTATCCACATGTTAGAGTAGAGTTCTCTTATTTCATTGAAGATTCCTTAGGAACTTTGCTAAGGTTTCCCTGAAGATAACAGGGACATTTTTAAATCTTTGTGGAAGTACTATCTAGCACACAGCTTGGAGGATGCAGGCTTGACCTGGAAGTACTTTGATGTCAACTTTTTCTGGTGTGAAGGTCACTTGGGCATTGAATTTTGTTCATACCAGCAAGGGAATAAGGCATACAAACTGTTTTTAATGTTGCCTCTTTGTGACATTTAATTGACTGAAGAAAGGATTTGTGGGAGATCTCCCCAAATATTCCAGTTATAGCTTTGGTTTTAGAGAATAAGGGGCCTTGTCTAGTACTTAGGACAGAATATGTAGCTCCAATGTCAATTAAAAACTCTACGAGTCTCTTTTCCAGAGCAAATGTCAACCAGGGTTCCTTGTAGGAAATGTTGATAGAACTAATAAAATTTGGAGGAGCCCCCTTGCCCTGTTACACCTGTCTGCTATCCAGTATAGCATCTGGTGGGTTGATCTGTGGGAGGTTACTTCCCTTAACCTTCAGGGGCTATTAGCACATTCTACTCTCCAATGACCCTTTGTTTACTACATGTACATCGCAAAGGTGAAAGGCCCTTCTCTTCAGGTGGTAGGGGCTTCTGGTGGTCTCATCCATGGTTCTTTGTTTCCTCCAGCAAATGCCTTACTGGGTCTTGATTGATTGCTATTTAGTGCTGCTGTGAGTAGTGCAGTTTCCTTGCTCAAACTCACGATAATGGCCTCACACACTTTGTTTCCATAGTCTCTCTGAATTCACCTAAGATTAATCTCTTACATCTATATTGTTTCTCGGGGATATTGAACCTGCTGTGTTCTTTTTACTTGGTACCCTCTTTCCTGAGAGACCTCCTTAATCTTCTTTCAGACTAAAGATCTGAAAGAAGGTGGAGGATGGGTAAGATCTTCTCAGTGAGGCCTTCCCTGACCAACTTTTTAAAAAATTCCTTCACCACCCCCACTCCCTTGATCACCCCATTCCTCTTCCTGGCACCACTTTTTCTCCTCTTTATGAGATTACTACTGTTATCATCCCCATTTCACAGTAAGCTAACATCTTTTGCTCAAGATCACAAAACTAAGAAATAAAAAGCCAACTCTCTGCAGGATTATTCCAGAATTTGTTCTCTTATGTAGAGTTCTAAGAAGGCTCTAACAAATGAAAGTTCTTTATAGGTATTCCATTGCCCACCTAACTAAGATGTAAAATGTTCAGGTTTAATGACAAATCAACAAATGTCCTATGAAGGATAAACTGTACTTTGCTTCATTAAAAATATTGGTCAATATTTATAAAAGTCTGGCATTCAATAAAAGATTCAAAGTGAAAATTCTGAGAAAATGAGTATAAACTATTACTTTTATTTTCTTTGACCAGTGATCCAGAAGGCTTACTGAACAATAAATCAAGGAGAATTTCTATTTTATTGAATTTTCATTACACCGATGACACTGGGAGATCCTGGGGTCTAAAAAACACCACAGACCATAATTAAATGACTTATCTCACCAAGTAGTAATGTTTTTATACAAATCAATTAGAAATAATTGTCAATGGCATCATTTCTAAACAAACTCTTATTTATTGATATGATGTCATACAGATGCAATTATGTATTTTCATGATTTCACATACACACTCATATATTTCTTTATTTGCTTGATGTCACACCAAGGAAAAGGTCGCCAGTAGCTGAAAAGGTTTATGAGAATTACCTAAACCAACTTCCGCCAAGATGGAGGCATAGGTGGAAACACTGTGCCTTCTCCTACAACCAAGTTTGAATACAACAAAGATTTGGAGAAACAAAGACACAACCAAAGGACAGAAAATTGAATTAGACGGAAGTCCGACTACATCTAACCGTTCAACGGGGACGGTAAGAGGGGCGGAGCCAGCAGCGAGCAGGGTCGGGCTGGACAGGGCCCCCGACCCAGGCGCTCAGGCAGACGGGAGCCAGTTGGGGTGCGGGGCAGACCGCGGGCGCATATTCGCGCACAGTGAGACAGACCATGCAGGCCCCAGGGGACGAGGGCTGACGGCGGTGGCACACTCACGTGCAGTGAGATGAAACGCGCGGGCCCCATGACGGCAGCAACTGCGGCACTGGTGAGGGCCGTGGCGGCAGGCGGCGGACAGAATGCCAGAGTCCCTCTTTGACCCCGCCCCCACATACAGCGTCACAACCCAGCGACTTAGTTGCCCTGTTCTAGTGAACACTTTAGGGCTCTGATCCTGCTATAGAACAGGCACGAACAACCCAAAAGATGGCACGAGAAGAACTCAAAGTCCCAGAGCCAATAACTCTCAGCGACCAAGAAATTGCCAGCCTCTCAGAAGCACAATTCAGGACACTATTTATCAGGATGCTCACAGAACTGGTAGATTATAGTCACAAATTAGAGGAACAAAGTTACAAATTAGAGGAACGTGTGAGGGCTGGACTGATTGAAATGAAGGGAGATGCACAGGAAACCAATAGTGATGGAAAGGAAACGGGGACTCAAATCAATGGAATGGACCAGAAGGAAGAACAAAACATCCCACCAGAAAGGAATGAAGAAATGAGAATTCAAAAAAATGAGGAGAGGCTTAGGAACCTCCAGGACATCTTTAAACGTTCCAACATCCGAATTATAGGGGTACCAGAAGGGGGAAAGAAACAGCCACGAGTGGAAAACGTATTTGAACAAATAATAAAGGAGAACTTCCCCAGTCTGGCAAAGGAAATAGACTTCCAGGAAATCCAGGAAGCTCAGAGAGTGCCAAAGAAGTTGGACCCAAGAAGGAACACACCAAGGCACATCATAATTACATTAGCCAAGACCAAAATGAAGGAGAGAATCCTAGAAGCAGCAAGGGATAAGGGGACAGTCACCTACAAAGGAGTACCCATCAGACTGTCAGCGGATTTCTCAAAAGAGACCTTACAGGCAAGAAGGGGCTGGAAAGAAGTATTCCAAGTCATGAAATCCAAAGACCTACAGCCAAGATTGCTTTATCCAGCAAAACTTTCATTTAGAATGGAAGGACAGATAAAGTGCTTCTCAGATAAGGTCAAGTTCAAGGAGTTCATCATCACCAAGCCCTTATTATATGAAATGCTAAAGGGACTTATATAAGAAAAAGAAGATGAAAAATATGAACAGTGAAAGGACAGCAAACACACAGTTATTAACAACCACACCTAAAACAAAAGCAAACCAAGAGGACAGCTAGATCAGGAGTGGAACCATAGAAATGAAGAACACATGGAGGGTTAGAAACAGGGGGGTGGGAGGAGGAGAAGGGGGGAGAAGGCACAGAAAATAGCATAGAGAGTAGGTAGAAAATAGATAGGGGGGAGGGCAAGAATAGTGGGGGAAATATAGAATCTAAAGAACTTGAGACACGTGGTTATAAACTAAGGGGGGGAGAATGGTGGGGGAGGGAGTGTGCGGGTGGAGGGGAATAAAGGGGGGGAATAGAACAACTGTAATGATATAATCAATAATATATATATATATAAAAATACCAAAAAAAAAGAATTACCTAAACCTATAATGATATCCAGAACAATAGTTACCATTCATTGAGTACTGCCCATGCACTAGTCACTGCAGAAAGTGCTGTTGACGCATTGCTGATTTAATGTCCGTAACAACACTGAGGAAGGTATTTTATCTCTGCTTTCCAAGTGAAGAAACCAGGCATCTGGGAGATTCAGTGGCTGGCCCAGAGTCAGTCAGATATCGGGATATGAAATAGTCCTATAAAATTACAAAGTAGTGCTATACAACAACTATGCAATACATGTGTTAATGTACAGTAAGAAACATGCACAAAGAAGCCACATATATTTATGTTGGCTAGCTCTACACATCTTCCCATTAGGCATGTCTACACTGGTAACCATAATACTATCAGAATGGCGCTAATGGGTATCCAGATACTTCTATTTTGAGCAGTCTTTAGAAGGCACACAGAATCTTCTGTTTTCTATTTTCTATATTTCATGCAGAGCATCATCTTTTTATTATTTTGCCAATTCAGACTCTTTTCACTACAATTGCAATGATGATAGTTTTGTTTCTATCAATTAGAATATACTATTATTTTCTGGTAAAACACCGGTCATTTTGATTGAATTTGGGAACACCTGGCCTCTTCCTAAGCCACTGGTGAAATACATAACCTTTCCTCTCTGACTCAAGTTCACGACAAGCTGTTGTGGCCACAATTGATTGGTGCAGGGGGCTAATCTCATCAGGTCTGAATTAATTCAGATTAGCTTCATTGCAGAAAATTTAGTTTATAATACTTGAATCCCAAATATCTAGAGATGCATTTTTTAGAGACTACCACCAGATCATGCGCTAACTAAATGTCTCATATGTCATATGTGAAAAAAACTCATTAAAATATGCTAACAAATCTGAATCTTGCAGGGCACTGTTTTATAACATGGATTTACAAGTAGTTTTTTAAATAAAGATTTTATTTATTTATTTTTAGAGAGAGGGGAAGGAGAAAGAGAGGGAGAGAAACATCATCATGTGGTTGCCTCTGGCGTACCTCCTACCGGGGACCTGGTCTGCAACCCAGACATGTGCCCTGACTGGGAATCAAACTGGTGACCTGTTGGTTTGCAGGCCCATGCTCAATCCACTGAGCTTCACCAGAGAGGGCCAGTTTTTCTTCTGTTAAAGGAAGAGAAAATAAATCTCTTCAAAGACTTTTTCCTTAAAACCTATAGGGCTTCTGCCAGGGATTCCTCAATAAATGTGAGCACCGCCAGATTAGGTCCTGATAATATTATTCATTGTTATATTTTCCTAAACAAATCAATGAAGTTTTTGCTCATTAGGTTCTCAGTGCACACCTACTGAATAAGTGAAATTAGGTCTAGATTCCTGTTGATACCAGTCAGGTAGACTTGCTCCTTATTCCCTGTTCCTGTCTGTGGGGATGACTTTTCCCGAAAGTTGCCCTGTCTGCCATGGATGAAAGTAAACAATACATGATCTGCTTGGGGAGGAGAGGTGGCTGATCTCTCAAAAGGGAAGGGCCTCGAGCCCCTTCCTCCAGGCGTTTTTATTGGGTTGTTAATACACAGGAATATAGGGCAGCAAGGATCAAATGGTAGATAACATTTCAAAAAAATCTGAGGGTTTAGTCTGAGTCAGAGTCTGTCAGGAAGGGAGTTTTGCAGAAACTTTTAGGGTTTCCTGCTTGGACCCTTAACATATGAATTAAAGCAATGAGATGATTTTTTTCACAGGTTTTTCAGGAATTCTTTGTGATGCCAGGTTTTCCCTGCAAGATTCACTCTAGCAAGGCAAAGAGCTGCACCCCTCTCCATCAGGTATTCAGGCTTAAGGGGATTAGAGCCAAGAAGCCCTTCTCCCAGAGGACATGGGGACTAGGGCTATGTCACATAGCCGGGGGCATGGGTCTATTGCTCAGTCTTTGTTGCAGCCCCCTGAGTCCTTCCATGATGGCCTCCCAAGTGATCACATCTGGCTTAGGTTGCCCCTCCTCTGAGGGGTCTTACCCATCAACAACATAGACCAAGCTTTGGGGGCAGGGAGAGGAAACTGAGGCAGCATTTGCTACCAGAGACAAGCCTTGTCTCCTGTGGCTTGCATTCCAGAGGTCACTAGCTCATCCTTAGCCACAGGGGGTAGAGTTACAGTTCCTGAAACGAGAAAGAACTGTTCACAACACCTATCAAGAAGACAAGCACAGGCAGGCAAAAGGGTGATTCTAATGAGTCACTCTCAGGATTTTTTTTTTATCTTTAGTGTGAAAAAGGTGTTATGCAAGGCTGGACAGAACGGCCATCTTAAAATCAAGTGCCTAATGTCACAAAGTCCCCCCATCTGAATAGCCATTTTACATAAATTATTTTCCTTGAGGTAAGTAAAGAAAATATTTTAAAATTTTATTTATGTATTTTTAGAGAAAAGAAGGGAGAGAAAGAGAGAGAAACATCAATGTGTGGTTGCCTCTCACACGCCCCCTACTGGGGACCAGACACAGCAACCCAGGCATGTGCCCTAGGCTGGGAATCGACCTGGCAACTCTTCAATTCTCAGGCTGACACTCAACTGCTGAGCCACACCAGCTAGAACACTAAATTCTAATTTTAGAGACAGCTAAAGAATTCCAAATTTAACTAACTTGACTCAAGTCAGACAACCAGTTGGTAGAAACCAGGTTCCTATCACTTCTNGGAGAGAAAGAGAGAGAAACATCAATGTGTGGTTGCCTCTCACACGCCCCCTACTGGGGACCAGACACGGCAACCCAGGCATGTGCCCTAGGCTGGGAATCGACCTGGCAACTCTTCGATTCTCAGGCTGACACTCAACCGCTGAGCCACACTAGCCAGAACACTAAATTCTAATTTTAGAGAAAGCTAAAGAATCCAAATTTAACTAACTTGACTCGAGTCAGACAACCAGCTGGTAGAAACCAGGTTTCTATCACTTCTTGGCCCGTATGGAGGAAGAGAAGAATGTCCAGAGCATGTGGGCAGAAGCAATGCATCTGGTCATATCCGTCAGACTCTGGACACATTTGGGTATGAAGCCCTTTCCATTAACAGTGAGTGCCTGACTCATGCTCTTAGTTGGTGCAAGGGACTTTTAGACAAACTCCCTAAGAGTCTTCTCTTATCTCCATAAGAGGACTGGGCTGTCTGAGAAAAAGTAAAGAATAGATTCCCATGTTGGTTAAGAACTTAGTATATGACATACATAGTCCAGCTGTATTACATATATGACTTTGTTTAATGTTCACAAAAACCAAAAGGTAGTTACTACTCTTTTTTTAGTTTAAATTGTATTTTTCAATTACAGTTTACATTCAATACAGTTTTGTATTAGTTTCAGGTGTACAGCATAGTGGTTAGACAATCATATATTTTACAGTGTTTCGCTGATATCTCTGGTACCCACCTGGCACCATACATAGTTCTTATTCTTGATCTCACTTAACAGATGAGGAAAATGAGGCCAGGGAAAGTTAGAATTTGTAGCCTATAATAGAAAAAATATCAGAGTTGTGTGGATGAATAAAGTTGATAAAGTCACCCCAAGCAGAGAAGAATAATATGAAAAAACGAAAAGCCTTATTTATCCAGAATCGTTCAGTATGAGACAGCGATAGAACCAACAAGACTCAGTGAAGGTATAGACGTATACAGAAGGTAAACCGACTGAAAAATGTTACCATCGCTGGCGTGCTCGGGGGCCCAGGAGAAAGATAAGAACCTTGTTCTTATTTATATTTGGGTTTACGGTTACAAAAGAGGAGTTCCGTGGTTAAGTGATTTTTCCCCCACACAGCCAGCAAAACAAAAATGTTGGCATATGTGTAGACTGACTCATAACTCAGAGTTTTCAGGGCACGTGAAGGAAAAAATAGAGGGTCTAGTGTGCTGGCCAGAAAAGAGGAAGGTGGTAGAACGATTGCATTATCAAAGCCCCTGGACTCTAGGGCTGGAGAATAAATTGAGCAATAAACTAGATGAAAGGGAGGGCTTGAGAGACTGGAAGCCTCTCAGGAAACAAACAGACAGACCAACAAACAAACAAAAACACGTGTACCTGCACTTCTGAGGGACACTAAGAAGAACCGAAAGAAGCTTTGTTTGAAGATGGACACTGTGGTTTAAGAATTCCAGAGTTGTACAAGTGATGGCAGATTTTCTAGTGTAGAAAGTTTATGACATTACCAAATATACTTTTAAATTGGCTCATTCTCTGGTAGGTGGCAAAAGGCTGAGTGCTTTTTAGAAAAAATTGAAGTCCTTGTGGTGTTCTTTGTTTTCTACAAACAGATCCTAAAACGTGGCATCTGTGACCAATTGACATCTGCGATTTCTGTTACTTCCAGCTGTTTGATATAGAACTATTTAGTAGCAATCTTCTCCAGAAGTACTGAACAGACAAAATTCATCTATGAAATATGTTTTTTTAGAATTACTTGTTTATTTATTTATCTTTAGAGGGGAAGGGAAGGAGAGAAGGAGAGAAATATCAATGTATGGTTGCCTCTCGTGAGTCTCCTGCTGGGAACTGGCCTGCAACCAAGGCATGTGCCCTGACTGGGAATCGAACCGCGATTGTGTGGTTCGCAGGCCCGTGCTCAATGCACTGAGCTACACCAGCCAGGGCTTGAACTATGTTAATCAATAACATAATTTGTTCTTTCACTCGCCACATGGAAAGTACAGTAGAGTATATCATTACCCAGATGTATTAGCAAGTTTTAACTGTTTCTTTCTTTTTCTTTTTTTAATATTTTCTTGAAGGGTCTTCTGACACATACTTTAAAGACATCAACTCTCAGTTAAGTTTTGGCCTGTGGAAATTCAAGCTCTCCTATCCCTAAAGACAAATTATGTACAAAGTTTGCTCATCTCTTAAGATTGCTCAGAATGTAAGAGCTTTGCCGAACAGTTGCTAGAATGAAAAGAGTTGCTCTACCCCAACATTTTTAATATAAACCAATTTTCTCTGAGATGCCAGATTTGGATAAAAATCAACTCATTGAAAACTCATACAATAATTGTAATTTTCTCTGGGAACAAGTTGAAGAAAAATATTGTTTATAAAAACAATAATAAATAATAAAATCAGAGATCAAGCTGTATCGTAGGAAATATGAAACCAGATCTTGGTAAATTGTACTTGGAAATTTTTTGGTACAGAATATCAATAACCATTCACTCTTCAAAAAAAAGAGCAATATGATTTAACTTAATTTTTTAATACCTATAATCAAATTTACTTTGTTTAAATTTATTACTTGAAGATTTTTATAAATTGCCATCTACTGAGATAGTAAAACCTTTAATATTAACTTTTGATAGAATAATTGTTGCTAAGAAATACTTTCTTCTCCTAAAGAACGATGTCAGACATGGTTTATATACCAAGATTGGAAAACATTGTTCTTATTCTCCTAGCTCAGTATCCTCATCTATAAAAAATAAGCTTAGGCAAATGAGAATGACATGTGACAATATATGTAAAATATTTTACATAAGGGTCAAAATGGTAGTGTATAAATTAAACCTGAGGATAATTTTCTTTGGGTCAATTTCGGGGGGGCAGCAGCATAGACTACATTATACAAATTTAGCCTCCTAGCAACACATTGAGGGTAGCTATCTGAGACCAAGTAGAACATCATAGCTGCCCTTTCACTAAGCCTTCCGAGGAATATACCAAATTGCTTTGCTCATAAGACCGACTGGTACAATTTTAAAATTTTAGAAAAATGGAATAGATTGAGAATTTTTTGAATTCCATGAGTGGCCCTTTAAGACTGGGAACTTTAAAATGGCTATCACTGACGTCTCATTGTACATGATTTAAATAATTAAAAAAGGATAAGGTAAAATTCTAGGACATATTTTCTCTCATTATGAATTTGGCAAATAGTAAAAATAGTTATACAAGTGCCAATTCTGGGTGGTAGTTAGAAAAGCTGTTTTTCTCAGAAAAAAAACTGGAAGAGTTTTGTAAAATTTCCTTCTTTCTGCTAGTAGAATTTCATTAGGGTCTTTCCTTTCCATAGGTCCTGATCAGTGACTCTTTATCTCCTTTATCAATTATATGTATGTGACTCTCAACTCAACACTGGAGAGGCCCAAACTAGAGAATATCACTTTTGAAAATGAAAAAAATCCTACTTTGCAATTCCACTTTGGGTATATATTCTTTTTTAAAAATATATTTTATTGATTATACCATTACAGTTGTTCTATTCCACCCCTTCATTCCCCTCCACCCTGCACACCCTCTTCCCCACCATTCCCCCCTTTAGTTTATAACCACGTGTCTCAAGTTCTTTAGATTCTATATTTCCCCTACTATTCTTGCCCTCCCCCTATCTATTTTCTACCTACTGTCTATGCTATTTTCTGTACCTTCTCCCCCCTTCTCCTCCTCCCACTCCCCTGTTGCTAACCCTCCATGTGTTCTTCATTTCTATGGTTCCACTCCTGATCTAGCTGTCCTCTTGGTTTGCTTTTGTTTTAGGTGTGGTTGTTAATAACTGTGTGTTTGCTGTCCTTTCACTGTTCATATTTTTCATCTTCTTTTTCTTATATAAGTCCCTTTAGCATTTCATATAATAAGGGCTTGGTGATGATGAACTCCTTGAACTTGACCTTATCTGAGAAGCACTTTATCTGTCCTTCCATTCTAAATGAAAGTTTTGCTGGATAAAGCAATCTTGGCTGTAGGTCTTTGGATTTCATGACTTGGAATACTTCTTTCCAGCCCCTTCTTGCCTGTAAGGTCTCTTTTGAGAAATCCGCTGACAGTCTGATGGGTACTCCTTTGTAGGTGACTGTCCCCTTATCTCTTGCTGCTTCTAGGATTCTCTCCTTCATTTTAGTCTTGGCTAATGTAATTATGATGTGCCTTGGTGTGTTCCTTCTTGGGTCCAACTTCTTTGGGACTCTCTGAGCTTCCTGGATTTCCTGGAAGTCTATTTCCTTTGCCAGACTGGGGAAGTTCTCCTTTATTATTTGTTCAAATAAGTTTTCCACTCGTGGCTGTTTCTTTCCCCCTTCTGGTACCCCTATAATCCGGATGTTGGAACGTTTCAAGATGTCCTGGAGGTTCCTAAGCCTCTCCTCATTTTTTTGAATTCTCATTTCTTCATTCCTTTCTGGTGGGATGTTTTGTTCTTCCTTCTGGTCCATTCCATTGATTTGAGTCCCCATTTCCTTTCCATCACAATTGGTTTCCTGTGCATCTCCCTTCATTTCAATTAGTTTAGCCTTCATTTGTTCCTCTAATTTGTGACTGTAATCAACCAGTTCTGTGCGCATCCTGATAACTAGTGTTTTGAACTGTGCATCTGAGAGGTTGGCAATCTCTTGGTTGCTTAGAGTTATTGGCTCTGGGACTTTGAGTTCTTCTTGCACCACCTTTTGGGCTGTTAATGCCTGTTACATAGCAGGATCGGAGCCCTAGGTGTTCACCAGAGCAGGGCAACTCAGTGGCTGGGTTGTGACGCTGTATGTGGGGGCGGGGTCAAAGAGGATCAATGGCGTCCCGTCTGCCGACTCCCGCTCTGGCCCCCACAGGTGCCACAGCTGCCACCGTCACCGGGGCCCATGTGTTTCGTCCCACTGCATGCAAGTGTGCCACAGCCCTCCACCACTGGGTTCACCCTCTGGGGCCTGCTTGGTCCGTCTCACTGTGCGCGAATGTGGGACCGTGGTCAGTCTGCCCCACACCTTGACAGGGTCTGGGCTACCTTCGCGCCTAGGTTGGGGGATCTTTCCTGCCCAACCCTGCTCCACTGCTGGCTCCACCCCTCTTACCGTCCTGGTTGAAGGGTTAGTTGTTGTTGGACTTCCTTATAATTCAATTTTCTGTTCTTTGGCTGTCTTTGTTCTCCAAACCTTTGTTGTATTCAAACTTGGTTGTGGGAGAAGGCACAGTGTTTCTACCTAGGCCTCCATCTTGGCGGAAGTCCCGGGTATATATTCTAAGGAAATGAAATCACTGTGTCAAAGAGGCATTTCCACCCCCATGCTTACTGCAACCTTATTTGCAGTAGTCACAACATGGAAATACTTTTATATTTGACAGATAAATGAATATAGAAAATGTGGTGTGTAAACAATAATATTAATGTGATATACAGTAATATGCAATGTCATAATAATATATATGTATTCAGCCATAAAAATAAAATCCTGCCATTTGCAATAGTGTGGATGAACTTAATGGTATTATTCTAAGTGAAATAAATCAGATAGAGAAGGGCAAATATTGTATGACCTCACATATATGTGAAATCTAAAACATGAATAACAACTACTCATTAAAAAAAGGGAGATAAGGTGTGTGGTTATCAAAAGCTAGGTGTGAGGCCCTGACTGGTGTAGCTCAGTGGATTGAACACGGGCCTATGAAGCAAAGGGTTGCTGGTTCGATTCCCAGTCAGGGCACATGCCTGGGTTGCGGGCCAGGTCCCCAGTAGAGGACACATGAGAGGCAACCACACATTGATGTTTCTCTTTCACTCTTTCTCCTTCCTTTCCCCTCTCTCTAAAAATAAATAAATATTTTTTAAAAAGTTAGGTGTGGGGAGGATTGGATAAAAGTTGTCAAAAGGTACAGGCTTCCAATTATAAGATAAGTAAGTACTGGATATGTAATTTTCAATGTGATGACTATAAATAACACTGCTTTATATTATATTTGAAAGTTGTTCAGGAAGTAAATCATAAGAGTTCTCCTCACAAGGAAAAAATGTTTTCTTTATTATTTAAGTCAATATGAGATGTTGGGTATTAACTAAACTTATTGTATATACCGTACTTTCACAGTGTTATACTATAATTTTATCTCAATAATATGAAAAAAGAAAACTGTATAGTCTCAGCAAATTATGAATGTGTGGCTTGTTAAACTTTTTTTCTAAATTTCATGCCAATTTTTTTTAACAACTTGTAAATTTGGGCCAATATTCAACACAAGGAGCAGGTGGACTTTTCTGCCATCCATGATTATTACTCTGACATCTTTACAGAAACTGAGAGATGTAGCAGTAGATTGACAACTCTTACTGATAGCTACTCACATTTTGACTATGAACAGAAACTTACCATTTGGTATGAATTCACCATAGATCATTATTATTTATGTACAGACTGGATATCAAATGTGAGGTATATAAAATGGAGGGTGGGATTTTAGCTTCTTTCTCTTTGCCTTGATGATTTGCAGGCAACACTTAAGAAGTAGAAACTATAGCCATCTGGTATCATAGAGAACTAAATATTCTTTTCCATCTCCTGGTGTACACACAGATGATCAGGTGATCTCGCCTGATTATTAAAGGTTATTATCCAAGAGATTCTTACTTTTAAAAGCTTCTTTCATTTTCTTTTCTTTAAAGTTTGTATTGTTGTTCTCTCACAGTTGTCTCCATTTTCCCCCATTACTCTCCCCTGCCCTACCCACCCCCACCTTCCACTTTCAGCCCTTCCCCACCCCGCATTTACTTTGTCCATGGCTCCTTCACACGTGTTCTTTGACTTCCCCTTCTTTCCCCTGTTATCCTCTCTCCTCTCTCTCTCTCTTTCCTCTGGCCACTATCAGCTGGTTCTTTATTTCCACATCTCTTGTTCTATTTTGCTTGCTTGTTTATTCATTTTCGGATAAAGACTTCTAATGTAAACAAGTGACAATACTCCCCCCCCCACCCCCACCCCACCCCCCCCCGCTCACAGCTCATCAGAGATTGTGTCCCTAATTTTAAAAAGCCCAGTGGTGCTGGTCTCTCAGGCTGCATCTGTGTTCTATCTGGGCCGTCTCTGCCAAAGATACTCAAGGTCTGGTTTTGTTCAGTTGTACTTGACTGTGTGCTTTTTTTTAAAGTCCTTTTTTGAAAATTATTATTTTTATTTTTCAATGACAGTTGACATTCAATATTATATTAGTTTCAGGTGTACAATAGAGTGGTTAGAGATTTATAAAATGTATGAAAGTGATCCCCCAATAGGTCTAATACCCCAGTAAGTCTCATACTAATGGCACCATAAGTACTTATTACAACATTATTGACTACATTCCCTAAGCTGAGCTCTCCATCCCCATGACTGTTCTCTAACTGCCAATTTGTACTTCTTAATCCCTTCACCTTTTTTACTCTTCCCATCCATTCCTCCTGCCATCTGGCAAACATCAGTCGGTTCTCAGTATCTAAGAGTCTGTTTCTGTTTTGTTTATTTATTTTGTTTTGTAGATTCCGCTTGTAAATGAAATCGTATGGTATTTGTCTGACTTATTCCTCTTAACATAATACCTTCCAGGTCCAAACATATTGTCACAAATTGTAAGATTTCATTCTTTTTATGAAAAGTAACATTTCATTGTATGTATGTACACATCTCTCTTATCCATTCATCTATTAATGAACACTTAGGTTGCATCCATATCTTGGCTATTGTAAATAATGCTGCAATGCACAAAGGATGTATATATCTTTTTGAATTAGTGTTTTGAATTTTGTCAAATAAATACCCAGAAGTGGGAATACAAGGTCATGAGGTTGTTCTATTTAAAATTCTTTTGGTAATTACCATACTGTTTTCCATTGTGGCTGCACCAACTCGCAATCCCACCAAAGGTGCACAAGAATTTCCTTTCTTCCACATCCTCACCAACAATTGTTTGTTGATTTATTCATGACAGCTATTTTGACAGGTGATAATCTCATTATGGTTTTAATTTGCATTTCTTTGATGATTAATGATGTTTATCATCTCTTCATATGTCTATTCTTTGTATATATGTATTCTTTGTAGAATGTGCATTCAGGTCCTCTGCCCATTTTTCAATTTGATTATTTGGGGGAGGGGTTAGTGTTAAATTGTATGACTTCCTTATATAGTTTGGATACTTACCAAAAGAATTACCAAATGTATCATTGGCAAATTTCTTCTCCATTTGACAGGTTGTATTTTTGTTTTACTGATAATTTTCTTTGCTATGAAAAAAAATTTTTAGCTTGATATAGTCCCACTTGTTTAATTTTTCTTTTGCTTACCTTGCCCAAGGAAGCACATGCAAGAAAAAATAGCAAAGAACAGTCTCAAAGAAGTTATTGCCTGTGTTTTCTTCCAGGAGTGTTATGGTTTTGAGTCTTACATTTAAGTCTTTAATCTATTTTGAGTTATTCTTGTACATAGTATAATAAATTGGTCTAGTTTCATGTTTTAACAGGTACCTGTTCAGTTTGTTCAACACCATTTATTAAAGAAGACTGTCTTTACCACATTGTATATTGTTACTTCTTTTATCATATATTAAGTGACCACTTAGGTGGGGGTTATTTCTAGGTTCTCTATCTTGTTACATTGATCTATATGTCTCTTTTTATGCCAGTACCATGCTGTTTTGATTACTACAGACTTACAGCATAGTTTGGTATCATATAGGATGATAACTCTGACTTTGTTCTTCTCTCTCACGACAGCTGTGATTATTCAGTGTCTTTTGTGGTTTTATATAAATTGTTGAACTATTAGCTATAAACCTGTGAAAAACACCATTGGTATTTTTATGGGGATTAAATTAAAGCAATACATTGCTTTGGGTAATATGGCCATGTTATTGATATTAATTCTTCTTATCCATGAGTACGGTATATGTTTTCACTTATTTGTACCCTCTTCAATGTCTTAAAATTTTCCAAGTATAGGTCTTTTACCTTACTGGTTAAATTTATACCTAGGTATTTCATTCTTTTTGATGCAATGGTACATGGGATAGTTTTCTTAATTTTTTTCTTATTGTTCATTATTCATGTATAGAAATACCACCAATTTCTGAATGTTAACTTTGTATCCTACTACTTTGCTGAATTCATTTTTTAGCTCTACCAGATTTTTGATGGAGTCTAGGATTTTCTATGTACAATATTACATCATTTGCCAATAATGACAGTTTTACTTCCTCCTCTCCAATTTGGATGCATTAATTTTTTTTCTTTTTTCTGATGGCTGTGGCTAGAACTTTCAGTACTCTGTTGAATATGGGTTGAGAAAACAGATATCCCTGTCTTGTTCCTGATCTTATGGAAAATGCTTTTAGTTTTGCCTCTTGAGTATGATGTTGGCTGTGAGTTTGTCATATATGGCTCATATTACATTGACGTATGTTCCCGCTATCCTCACTTTGCTGAGAGTTTTTACAATAAATGGGTGCTAAATTTTGCCAAAGACTTTTTCTTTGTCTATTAATAAGATCATGTGGTTTTTATTCTTCATTTTGTTTATGTGGTGTATCATGTTTGATTTGTGAATATTGTACCAACCTTACATAACCCAGAATAGATCCTACTTGATTATGGAGTACGATCTTTTTGATGCATTGCTGTATTTAGTTTGCTAATATTTTGTTGAGGATTTTAGCATCTATGTTCATCAGGGATATTGGCCTATAATTTTCTTTCCTTGTAGTCTTTATCTGGTTTCAGAATTAGCATAATGCTGGCCTCACAAAATGAGGTTGAAATTTTTCCCTCCTCTTGAAATCATTGAAATAGTTGAAGAGGGACAGGTATTAGTTCTCCTTCACCTTTTGGTAAGATTCACTTGTGAATCCATCCGGTCCAGTGCTTTTATTTGTTGGGGTTTTTTTTTATTACAGTTTCACTTTCTCTAGTTATAATCTGTCTTCAGATTCTTTTGCTCTTCCTCACTCAGCTTTGGAATATTGTATGATTCTAGGAATTTACCCATGTTTTCCAGATTGCCCAATTTGTTGGCACATAGGTTTTTATAATATGTTCTTACAATTCTTGTAATTTCTTTGTTATAAGTGGTTACTTCTCTTTCATTTCTGATCGTATTTACTTGGGTCCTCTTCCTTCTTTTGTGATGAGTCTGGTTAATGGTTTCTTAATCTTATTTATCTTTTCAAAGAACCAGCTCTTGTTATCACTGATTTTTTTGTATTTTTAGACTCTATTATATTTATTTCTGCTCTTTATTATTTTTTCCTCCTACTCACTTTAGGCTTTGTTTGTTTTGGTTTACAGTTTTTTAAATAAGAATTTAGATTGTTTATTTGAGTTTTGTTTCCCTGAGTTAGAGCTGTAATGCTATGAATTACTTTCTTAAGACTGCTTTCACTATGTCCAATAGTTTGGTGTGGTTACGTTCTAATTTTAGTTTGCTTCAAGGTAACCTTTGATTTCTTCCTTTATCTTATTGTTAACCCATTCATTGTTTAGTAACATGTTATTTAGCCTCTGTGACTTTGTGTGTTTTTTATTTTTTTCTTGTGGTTGATTTCTAGTTTCGTAATATTATGGTCCAAGACCATGCTTGATATGATTTCAGTCTTCTTAAATTTATTGAAACTTGTTTTGTGTTCTAACATGTGGTCTATTCTTAAAAAATGTTCCATGTGCACTTGAAAAGAATGCTCATGCTGCTGCTTTGGAATGAAATGTTCTGAAGAAATTGATTAAACCCATCTGATCTAGTGTGTCATTTAAGGCCATGGTTTCTTTGTTGATTTTGGGGGGGGGGTCTGGAAAATCTATTGATATCAATGGGGTGTTAAAATCCCTTGTTGTGACTGTATTACTATCAGTCTCTCCTTTTATGGCCATCAAGACCTGCTTTAAGTATTTAGGTACCCCTACATTGGGTGCATAAATACTTGCCAGAGTTATATCATGATGTTGAATTGCTCCTTTTATCGTTATGTAGTATCCTACTTTAACTCTTACTTAGCTTTTTTTTTTAAGATTTAATTTTAGTTTTAGAGAGAGGGGAAGGGAAGGGGAAAGAGAGGGAGAGAAACATCAATGTGTAGTTGCCTGTCACACACCCCCTACTGGGGACCTAACCCATAACCCAGGCATGTACCCTGACTGGGAATTGAACTGGTGACCCTTTGGTTCACAGGTCTGTGCTCAATCCACTGAGCTACACCAACCAGGGCTAGCTTTTGTTTTAAAGTCTATTTTGTCACATATATATATATATATATATATATATATATTGCTATCTCAGCTTATTTTTCATTCCCACTTGCATGAAATGTCATTTTCCATCTCTTTTAGTCTCTGTGTATCTTTTGTTCCCTTGTGAATCTCTTGTAAATAGCATATATATATGGTATTATACTATATATTTCTTATCCATTCAGACACCTATGACTTTTGATTGGAACATTTAAGCCATTTACGTTTGAAGTGATTATTGATTGGCAAGTGTTTGACATTTAATTCTCTTAATTCTGTTCCTTTTTATCTTTCTACTTCTTTAAGCAAGCCCTTTACTATTCCTTTTAATGCTGGCTTGGTGTTAACAAAAACCCCTTTAGCTTTTCCTTGTTTGGAAAACACTTCATTTTTTTCTTTAACTTTAAATGATAGCCTTACTGGGTAAAGTAGTGGTACAACCCCACAAACAAAGGGGTTGTTTGTCTTTGCTTTTCACTTTGAATATTTCAACCATTCCCTTGTGGCCTAAAATGTTTCTGTTGAAAGATCAGCTCACAGGCTTATGGAAGATCTCTGTAGATTATTACCTGGTCTTTTATTACTGCTTTTAGATTCTCCCTTTGTCTTTATCTTTTGCCATTTTAATTATGATGTGTCTTGGTATGGACCTCTTTGGGTTCATCTTGTTGGGGACTCTGTACTTTCTGGAATTATGTGTTTTTTCTTCACCAGATTAGAGAAGTTTTTAGTCATTATACTTTAAATAGGCTCTCGATATCTTCTGGTACCCTTATGTTGTGGATGTTGTTAGTTTTCATGTTGTTCCAAAGTTATTTTCAACTATTCTCATTCTTTTTAATTCTTTTTTCTTTTTGTTGCTATGTTTGTGTGTTTTTTCCACCTTGTCTTCCAAATCACTGATTTGATCTTCTGCTTCATTCAACTTTTTCACCTTCCAGTGTATTCTTGATGTTAGGTGTAGTATTCTTCATTTTTAACTTTCTCATGGTTTTTATGTCCTATTTGGTGTTGTTGTAGTTACAAGTTCCCTGAAAATCCTTTTAATCATTACTTTGAACTCTAAATCTGATGGGTTCCCTGCCTCCACTTCATTTAGTGCCTTTTCAGGAGATTCTTTTTGTTCTTTGATTTCGGACCTGTTTCTTTGTTGCCTCTTTTGGCTGTCTTTTGCTATACGTTTCTGTGTATTAGATAGATCTGCGATGGCTCCCAGTGTTCTTAATCTCCTGAACTCTAGGATTGTCCCTTGTGCAGGTCATGTGGACTTTCCTGTTGTACTTGAGTCTTGATTGCTGTTGGCCTATTAGTGGGTGGGATTGACCCTCAAGCTGCCTTATTATGAGGCTCAACCTGCACTATGACATGTGAGCTGCTTTGCAGGTAGTGAGTAAATAAATAAATAAAAGATAAATAATAAAATTAAATAGATAAAATATACAGAAAATAATTTAAAGATTAAAATAAAAATTTTAAAAGAAAATAAATGAAAAATAGAATAAAATAAAAAAGAATAGGAAAATACAAAAAGATAAAAAGAACGGGGGAAATAAAGAAATAGAACAGATTTCTTTTCCCCAGAAAAAAGCAAAAGAAAAAAATTTTAAGTGGGATTGTCTCAATAGAGTCAGTGGCAGTTGCAATCTCTCTTTGGATATGCTATTATTGAAGTTTGTTTGATTCTGATTCTATGTTGTCTGAAGGTGGCCACTTGGTGTGTTAGTTCTGAGCCCTTTGGGAGGGACTCTGGAGCAGACCAATGTCAGATGTTGTGCCTAGCCCTTGGCAACCTGCCTGAAGCTACAGGTGATCCACAGTCTGTGGCTGCCAATGCTGGGCATAGCTGCACACAGAAAGGACCAAGCTGTACTGATAGGCTGGCTTTTACCAGAGCCACGGCTGGGGGAAGGCCAAGATTTACCTCTGCCTGCCTCCACTCTCTGGCTAGACTGTCCCTGGATCTCTCGTGAGAGGGTGGTGCCCATGTTTAGACTTCACAGAAGATGGTGGGGTGTGATCCCCAACCCCAGGGCCACATGACTCAGTCTGTCTGGATTTTGTCCTGACCTCAGCAATGCAGGGCCTCTGAGGTCAGGACTCCTCTAGTAGTCAGGGAAGGGGTTGCTGTGGAGCCCAGAGGTTATGTCAGCCAGAAGCTAGGAGCATGTTTCTATCATATCTTCCATGAGGGTCAAGCCTCAGTAAGGGTACTGGGATAGTGGGGAAATGGCCTCTTCCCACAGCCAGTCACTGGCACCCCCTGAGTTTACCCAGACTTCTATGTCTCATTATGCCACTGACTCCTCAGCTGCACTTAAGATCCCCCAGGTGGGGTGAGAGGGGTTTTGGAGGATGGGATCATTGCTTTTCTCCAAGCTGGTACCACTCGGAGGGTTGCTTCCCCCAGGGAAAAGGACTACTGCGGTATCTGAGTATGACTCAGCCCCAGGATCTTGGCCTTATCCCCCATGTGTCTCCCCAGAGCCACAGTCTCCAGACTCTCCTCAAGCAACTCTAGTCCATACCACCCTCCCTTCACAGGAGCCCAAGTGAGCAGCTGCCAACAAAGTTTTTTGTGTCGGCCCATTAAAAGAGTGCGTGTATCTCCTGTAGACCCTGCCGCTCCCTGGCAGACAGAACCCCGCCGTTTTTCACAGTTGGCTTCTATGTGCATGCCTGTTCTGGCTCTCCTGCTCTAGGCCAGGAACCCCAACCTGGGTTTTAGGCCCCCACCTCTCAGGGGGAACCTTCCACAGCTGAGCTATGCCCCCAGGATCCCAGCTGCCACCTGCCTGTGGGATCAGCGCCATCCCTTTTCATAGCACGGCCCTCTTGTAGCTTCCCCTGCAGATCCTTGGTTATAAAATTCATTTTGGCTAGTCTTTCGTTGGTTTTTCAGGGTGACTGTCCCCCAGTGTAGTTGTATTTCCAGTTGGGTCCTAGGAGAAGGTGCATTCAATGTCTACTTACTGCACTGATATCTTGAACACCTACCAAAACAGCTTCTTAAAGTACACTCTGAAATCTTTGAAAATGCTTTCATTTTGCAAAAGTCTGTTCTTTTATGAGATCAAACAGGTAGAAAGTTTGTCCATAGTATTATTATCAGTCCTACAATATACTAATTATGTGATTTGATAGTGTAGCCTGTCACGGCCTGTAGTTTAATCACGGTGAAAATGAGTGAGCCCGGAACTACTGTAGTCAATCGTACCCGCATGGATCCCCCTAACACAGAGGTGGAGATGGGCATCCCTAGGGCAGCGGAGAGACACAGCAGAAGCACACGGAGTGAAGTCTTTGCTGGCCCCGATTTGTTAGATGCTTTGGGTGTACTGCAAGACAGAGGGAAGTGTCTCTGGCCAATCTAGGTGGGTTGGAACACCAGCGCCAGAAGTGCACGTATGGTGCTCTTTTGTGCAAGTTAACTTAAACCCTCTAAGCCTCAATAGCCTCATCTGTGAGACAAGAAAGCAACAGTATTCTCCTCATAAAATTGTTGAGATTTTTAAGACAGTGTATTGGGTTGGCAAAAAAGTTTGGGTTGTTTTTTTTTTTCCATAAGATAGCTCTAGTAGTGTTTAGTTGCCTTTAACTTTATTCAAAACACTTTTACTAGGTTGTATTGTGACAGCTGTCATATTAGTGTGCATTTTAAAAGAAACATCAAAATTGGTAAATTTTTATATAGCCATTTTAATATTAAAGATGGAGGAAAATAAGCAACATTTTTGGCATATTATGCTTTCTTATGTTAAGAAAGGTAAAAAGCACAACTGAAACACAATAAAAGATTTGTGCAGTGTATGGGGAAGGTGCTGTGACTGAGCAAACATGTCAGAAGTGGATTGTGAAGTTTCGTGCTGCAGATTTCTCACGGGATGATGCTCCATGATGGAGTAGACCAGCTGAAGTCGGTAGTGAACAAATCAAGACATTAATTGGGAACAATCAATGTTTATCACATGGGACAGAGCTGACATACTCAAAGTATCCAAGTGTAAAAAGTTATTGGTGAAAATGAATAATGCGTCCTTTATTTTACAGAAGAAACCATATGGACTTTGTGACCAACCCAACACATAATGTTCTTATTCAGAGACACCCCTGTAATATGATGGTTAATAATACAGACCCTGGCCCTGGAGTGTCTAAGTGTTAACCATAAACCCACAACTTACTATATGCACACTTTTATTAACTTCTTTTATCCTCAGTTTCCTCTTTGGGGATAACAAATAATAGTAATAGTATGCTTGGCTTACGTTATTTAATGCATATAAAGCACTTATAAAAGTGCCTGATTCATGATCAGCGCTAAAAAATATTGGCTCTTATTATTAGACTACTTATAAACATTACTTGGAAAGTATATAGGTTCAAAAAAACCAATGTTCACTTAATTTTTTGTTTATTACTTTCCATAGCAAGACAAAAAGGGGTGAGGGAAAAACATTCTTCCTCTCTTTCTCTTCTACCACTTTTCCATTTGGTCTAAATACATTCAGTATGCTCCCTAGAGAACAGATATACAATTGCTTTAGTTGTGGAATTAGGAGGGGCACACATTATGCTTGCACACTAACCCATCTGACACATTCATCTAGCAATTCCTCCAGAGTATGGTGTGCATTGTCCTGCAAGCTGTAAAATCAAATGGTTGCAGGCACGTGCATTTTCCTGAGTGGTATTACGAAGGACTCTCCTTTGCCTTACTCAATACAATAGATCTTACTCAGACTTTACTCTCAGACTCAACAGATGGGGTCTCTGCTGCTGGTGAGCCGTTGTCTGTGGGGAGGCACTTGAGAAAAGTGATTTTACTAGATGACGAATATTACTGAATATTATAGCTACAACAACTATCGTCTGTAAGTGAATAAATAGCAACTGAGGTGCAGCCAGAGGTAGCGATCCTGAAAAGAGACAGTGTTGTACTGTGTGTTATCAGTTTCATAAAGCATGTGCTCACTGTCAGTAATATTTATCTCTTAAATAATACATATGGTTGACAATACCATTCTTTAAGTTGTAGAATATTAAGATCTTAAACTCACAGATTCAGTTGTAACAACGTGAATTCTTTATACCAATGTTAGCCTTTTGCACTCATCTCCAAGCACTTCCTGACAAAGCAGGTTGGTCTGCATGTGTGCAAGGAGAAATTGAAATTGAATTAAATAAGGAGAAAGCAAGGGGTATAAAACGTGTTGTGGAGCTAAATTTAGGAATAAAAATTTTCCTAAAGAAACTTTACTTTCATTGGGGTTCATCATTCATAAAACTTGACCTTCTTTCCAGAGACAACGTATCCATGATCTTGTATCTGTAAATTTTCCCCAAGATTCACAGCATCAAAATGTGCTCTTTGTTCAGTTGTAACTGCTATTTGGCCAAGATGGGGGAACTTTTTATACAACTAATTTACTGTGTGTCTTTTTAGTCTGGGAATGCTGTACAAGGACTCATTACATTGACTGAACAATCAGATGCTAAAATAATTACTTTGACCATTCACTGTGTAAAAGTGAACATTTTTCAGATAAAATAAGTAATTCCATATGCACTTGAACTGTTAGTATTTGAATCCTGTTTCTCTTATCATGTCATTGGTCTTTTGTCTTTTGAATCAATTAGGTCTGTCTAAGGGGAATTTTAAAAAAAAGAAAAAGAAAAACAGACCTGAGTTTAATCCAGAACATTCTAATAGAGTTTACTCAACATATGGTGTTTATAGATCTTGAAAACAGAATCAGGAGTGTTTCAGATTAGAAAGGTTCTCTCTATATCAAGGATGGTTTTACTTTGTTAGCTTTTAAAATCTTTGGTCCTGGAGTAGTTCTTATTACAGCCAATAAAATGCTTAGTGAATGAAGACAAAATATCATAATTATGTTTGTTAAGTAAGATTTGTAGACTCCATTGATATGCAAATATGCTGCTTTGAACTCTATTATTTAACTTTTTATGTAAACATTTAAATTACACATACACAGGAGACCTGTCTGGAAAAAGTCCACACATTGTTAATATAATGAGAACAGTTTTCACGACATCGATGTAACCTGACAGTTAAGGAGAGTGGGCTGGAACGTGTATGTGTGAACAATGATGATATTACTGCATTAGTCAGTGAGGGTGGTAGGTGCCTTTGAGTGAGCATGTGTACTGTGTGGCTGTGGCATTCAAAATGACTGAGTGAATAGAACAATGAATCCGCATCTAATTTTGCATTAAGCTTGAACATTCCTCCACTGAAGCTATTTGGATGATTCAGAAGGCTGCAGCTGTGGGCAGCTGATGATTGGCAGCTTCATCACGACAGTGCACTCACTCATGCATCACATCTCATGCAGAGTTTTTCCGTGAAACATCAAATCACCCAGGTGACTCAGTGCCCCTACAGACAAGATTTGATGTCCTGTGACCTCTGGCTTTTCCCAAAACTAAAATCACTTTTGAAAGGAAAGAGATTTCAGGCAGGCAATGAGATTCAGGAAAATATGACAGGGTAGCTGATGGCAATTGGGAGAACTGTGTGAGGTCCCAAGGTGCCTACTTTGAAGGAAACTGAGGCATCATTGTCCTATAAACAATATTTCTTGTGTCTTGTACATTCNTATGACAGGGTAGCTGATGGCAATTGGGAGAACTGTGTGAGGTCCCAAGGTGCCTACTTTGAAGGAAACTGAGGCATCATTGTCCTATGAACAACATTTCTTGTGTCTTGTACATTCTTCAATAAATGTCTGTATTTTTCATATTACATGGCTGGATACCTTCTGGACAGACTATATATATATAGTAATCTGTCATATATATATATATATATATATATATATGACAGATTACCCAAGGATAGAGGACTCACCTAGCAATTCCACATCTCTTTTATCTTATTTTATTTGTTTCCACATCTCTTTTAAAACACAACATGAGACGTTGCTAACACCAAGGTAAGATAACTGGAATCTCCACTCTGAACCAGGGCAGCAAGGCTGACCTTTGATTCCACAGGAAATTCTGCCCTCGGTCTAAACCCTCTTAGTCCAGACAGCCCAGCACAGATGGCATGAGTGATTCTGCCAAGCCAGTCAGCAAAAACAGTCAGGCAGACATCTGCAGGTGAAAGCCGGGAGGGAATCACTGCTGGAAAGTCACTGAAAGTCAATGCACAGAAAGGCCATTTTCCAAGCAGCAGAAATTACCTAATAAGACCTCTGCAGGTCCTCGTAAGTAGCAGGCCGAGGGTGATGTACACCACATACTTACACTGTCTTAAGAAGGGTATCCAATGCCTGGTGTCTATTAAAATCCCAAACATCTGAGTCATATTTTAGTCTAAGATTATAAAGAGTGTCTACCTAAGGTTTTATAATCCAAACAGCCCTAGGAATGAGTGTATTAGCCTATCAAAATGACATGAGGAGTTGTTAAAATCTCAGTGTCCAGGCTGTAATCTCACATCAATTAAGTCAGAATACCTGAGGGTAAGTCTAAGCATTGGTGTCTACTTCTAAGTCAGATCTAGAGATCCGATTATTTGCCCCAACTACTTTTCAGTAACTTCAACTGAAGAACTCAGTTTCCTTGTTGAGTAAATTAATCTCCAAAATACTCCCATTTCCTCTATTTCTGTTGCCAAATGCTGGTGTAAAAATTCGCACAAGCTATTCTTTTCTTTTTATAAACTGCTTGTTGGTTTTTTTTCTGATAGTTAAAAAACAATACTGTAATTTTATATATTAAAGCTTCTCTCCCTCCCTTTCCAAATATCATGTAATAATAGATGGAAACACTTTTAAAAAGTATGATTATATAACCCTGGTCTCAACTCTCCTACTCAACACTGTGTGGGAACCCCTGACCACTGCAAGAAAGAAAGGAAAGTAAATAAAACTCTTTTAATTTGCAGGTGACGTGATTATCTAGGTAGAAAATTTCAGGAATTATCCCCTTGAAAGCTTACTAAATCTAATAAATGAGTTTAACAAGGTGTCAGGCTATAACAGCAACATAAAAATACCAGTTGTATTTTTATATTCAAGCACTGAAAAATCACAAATTGAAAAAATATTAAGGTATTTATTCATATTTGACTACTTTGTGGAACTGATTTATTAGTAGGTAGTTATTGAATTTACTACGATATACTTTATATTTATATGAGAGATAAGTATGCATATTATTTTAACCAAAGATACTGAAAACTACATTGTTGAAAGAAATTAATAATATCTAAGTAAATAGAAAGTCATTTTACATGCTGTGTTAGAAGGCTTAACATTGTTAAAGTGGCAATATTCCAGAAATTATCTATAGACATAATCCCTATTAAAATCCAAACTCACTTCTTTTCAGAAATTAGCAGTTAATTCTGAAATTCATGAAGAAATTAAAAGGAAGTAGAACAGCCAAAAGTCTTGAAAAGAAAGAGTGATATTACAAGATTCCTGTTTCCCAATTTCAAATTTTACTAGAAAGCTACAGTAACCAAAACAATGCAATACTAGCAAAAAAGAGACACATAGAATAATGGAATATACTTGAGAGTCCAGAAATAGATTCTCAGATTTACAGTCAATTGATTTTTGACAAGGGCGACAAGACAATTAAGTAGTGAATTGCGCTAAAACTGCTAGATATTTACATGGAAGAGAATGAACTTGGACCCTTGCCTCACATCATATACAAAAATTAACTTGAAATACATTGAAGAATTGAATCTAATGGGTAAAAATTACAAAAATATTAGAAAAAAACTTGGAACAGGCAATGGTTTCTTAAATGTAGCACCAAAAGCACACACACACACAAAACAAGAGAAATACAGATAATTTGATCATCATCAGATTAGAAACTTCTGTGCTTTAGGAAGTAGCAATAAGAAAATAAAAAGACAACTCAGAAGAAAATGTTCATAATCACATATATGATAGTGGAGTTGTACATACAAAGGACTACTAAAATTCTGTAACAGACAAAATGGACACGGGATCTGAATAAACAGCTTTCCAAAAGAGATATGCATATATCCAATAAGTACATGAAAAAAATAGTAAGCATCGTTAGCAAAAAAAAAAAAAATACAACTTAAAACCACAATGAGACATCACTTTACAACCACTAGGATGGCTGTAATTAAAACAGAGAGAGAGAATACACAAGTACTGAAGAAGCTATGGAAAAACTGAATCACTCCTGCGCTATTGGTGGCAATGTAAAATGCTGCAGCCACTTTGGAAAACAGTTTGGAAACTTCCTGCAAAGGTTAAAAAGAGTTTCCATGTGATCCAGAAATTCCACTCCTAGGTTTATACACAAGGGATATGAAAATATATGTCCACATAAAACTTAGTATTCATACCAGCATTATGCATAATAGCTAAAAGGTAGAAACAATCCAAATGTCCATTAACCAATAAATGGGTAAATAGAATACAATAGAATATTATTTAGTAATCAAAATAAATTAAGTATTGGTGGATCCAAGATAGCGGTAAAATAGGTAGAAGTTACATGCACTTCCTCCCAGGACCAAATCAAAACAACAACTAAATTATAAAATAATCAACTTGAATAACCAATGGAAGACCAGCTGAACAGAGTCTTACAAAAAAGAACATATGAAACAAGCTGCCCTGAGACAAATAGAAAGGACAGAGAACAAAAAAGGGGCTGATCCTGCACCCACACGCAAAGGTGGAGAATCCAGAAAAGTATTTCAGCTGCCAAGGGCTCCCTGAGGAATGAGGGATCTCAGTGTCACACTGGGCTCCTCAGTCCAGAGCACCAGTGCCAGAAAGAGGAACCCACATGACATCTGGCTGTAAAAATCAGTGGGGATTCTGTTTGCCAGAGTAAGATAGGTTACTAAACACCCAGTTGCCTTCTTAAAGAGCCAACACACAGAATCTTAATCACAGGCACTCATCCTGAGCTCTAGAGGAGGGATGGCAGCTAAGACTGGACTGGAGTCATACATGGAGAGACGGGATTGCGTGGCTCCCAGCAGAAGGCTAGAGGGACAGCAGCCAATGTCCCTGTGCTAAGTCTCTCTCACACACCACCCACAGACGCCATCTTTTTGGGGTCAAGCACTCCTCTTCATATGGCTGCAGCCTGGGAGAATGCACTAGCTCCACCCCCTCAATCCTTTATGCTCCACCCTGCCAAGCTCCCACCCTGCAGAGGAATCAGCTAGCTGGGACCAGCCTAGGCCCAGTTGACGGCTTTATTGGAAGCCTGTCAAGGAGGTCTGGGAAGACTCAGGGAGTGTCAGAGACACATAGAAAAAGACTAACTAAAGTGGATTTAGAGCAAGGGCCAATTTCCCCGTGAACTTGACCAATACTTGCCCCCACAAATCAGCCTGAAGAAATACACTAGCTCCTCGCCCTTGACTCACTATGATCCTACTCTACTGAGTGCACATCCTGAAGAGGGGTTTGTTGGCTACAGGCAGGCTGGGGTGCATTGCAGTCTTTCTTGGAAGGCTCTTCAGGAGGTCTGGGCAGACTCGAGGTGTATCAGGATGCACAGGGAGAAACTGAGTTGTGTGGCTTTGGAGCAAAGGTCGTTATTCTCCAACACACCCCACCCAGCACCCAACCAGCACCACTGTTCCTCTGCTGAGCCATCCCTCTGTTTTAGCCTGATAAGCTCTATTGGCCCCACGCTGATGACCCCCTGAGAACCTGCCCTAACACAAAGTTCATAGGCTCCCAAGCAGGTGGCACCTGGGCTTGGTGTACACTAAGACTCTTGCTGAGTAGCCTCAGATCCAGCATTCCTTCCAAGTTTGAGTCTATATCAAACTGGTGAACATTACTTGTTCTTGGCTGGTGGCTCAGAACCTGCCACAGGCAACTCACATACTGCCAGAGTCTCTTTTGGTGACTGAGCCTAACACACCACTAACAAATAGAGGTAAAATTATAAGATACTAAGAAAGAAATTGAAGAAGACACTAATAAGTGAAAGCATACACTGTGTCTATGGATAAACAAGAATTAACATCATTAAAATATTCATGCAACCCAAAGAAATCTATAGTTTCAATGTAATTCCTATAAAAATATCAATGCCATTTTTCACAAAACTAGAACAAATTATCCAAAAATTATATGGACTCACAAAAGATACCAAATAGCTATAGCAATCTTGATAAAGAAGAACAAAGTAGCATTCTACCTGATATCAAACTATACTACAAGGCTATTGTAATCAAAAGAGCATGGTAATGACATAGACACACAGATCAACAAAACAGAATAGAGAGCCCAGAAATACACCCACATTTATATGGTCAATTCATACACGACAAAGGAGGCAAGAATATGCAAGGGAGTAAACACAGTTTGTTCAATAAATAATGTTTGGAAAATTGGACAGATACATGCAAAAATTAAACTAGATCATCTTTTTAGGTCATATGCAAGAATAAACTCAAAGCAGACTTACATGTGAGACCCAAAACCATAAAACTCCTGGAAGAAAACAGGCAGTAAAATCTCAAACATTTTCCTTAGGGATTTTTTTTTTCTGATATGTCTCCTTGGGCAAGAGAATCAAAAGTAAAAATAAACAAATGGGACTACGACACACTACCAGCTTTTTTACAGCAAAGAAAAAGACAATGTACTGAATAGAGGAAGACATTCACCAATGATAATTCTAATAAGGGGCTAATATCCACAATTGATATAGGGTTCATACAACTCAACATGCAAACAAAACAAACAATCCAATTAAAATGGGAAGAGGTTGTGAATAGATACTTCTCCAAAGGGGACATGCAAATGGCCAATAGACATATAAAAAGATGCCTATTAATGAGACATCATTAATGAGATATCACTTCACACGTGTCATAATGGCTATCATCAATAAGTCAACAAACAGAAACTGTCAGTGAGGATTCAGACAAAAGGGAATCCTTGTGCACTATTGTTGGGAATGCAGATTAGTACAGTAACTAAGGAAAACTGTTTGGAGTTTCCTCAAAAAATTGAAAAAGCAACTGGCTTTTCACCCAGCCATTTCACCTTCAGTATATGTCCTAAGAAACCCAAAACACTAATTAAAATATATATGCACACCTATGGTCACTTCAGCATTATTTACAATAGCCAACATACAGAAGCAACCTAAGTTCCCATTAACAGATGTTTGGATAAAAAAAGTTGTGGTATATGTACACAATGGGGTATTATTAGGCCATTAAAAAGAATGAAATCTTACCATCTGCAACAACGTAGATAGACCTGGAGGGTGTGAGGCTAAGTGAAATAAGTCACAAAGAGGAAGGCAAATGCTATATGATTTCACTCATATTCTGAATCCAAAGACCAAAAATAAATAAATAAAATAGAAACAAACTCATAGATACAGAGATCAGACTGATGGCTGCCAGAGGCAAAGGAGCTCAAGGGCTGAGTGAAAAAGATAAAGAAATTTTAAAGTTCAAATTGGTAGTCACAAAATCGTCATTAGGATGTAAACTACAGCATAGGGAATGTAATCAGTAATTTTTAATATCTATGTGCGGTGCCAGGGGTAACATTTCATGAGGTATATGATGGTCTAGCCACTAAGTTGTGCACCTGAAACTAACACATGATAGTATTGAATGTAAACTGTAATTTAGAAATAAAAAATAATCCATTAAGTATTGATACATGCTACAGCAAGGATGAACTTTAAAAACTTTCTGCAAATAATCAGTCTCAAAGGACCATATATAGTATTATTCCATTTATATAAAATGCTCAGAGTTGGCTAATCTGTAGTGACAAAACTTTTATTAGTAGTTCCTACCATTGGTCAGAGAATGATGGGGAGCAAAGGCAGCGAAAAGGCCCCAAAATCGATTGCGGTGATGGGTGCACAACTAGGTACGGGCTCCGAGAGGTGTTGGACTGTCAACTCTAAAAGACCGAATTGGTTGGTATGTACATTATACCTTTTTAAAGAAAAGCTTTGAGCTTTTTAAAGAAAATAGAAATACTTACCCTGTGGTCAGGGTAAGTATTGTCCTGAAATGAAATGTGGTAGGTTTCAAGGTTCAGTCACCAGGCTTTATTTCCTAATCTCTTTAAAGACACATTCTTATATTTACATTGTGTTTCTTAGTTGATTTTCTAGTCCTCATAGTAGAACTGCAGTACCACATATTCCTGCTGCTCGTGAAAATAAGCAGCCTTTGCTTCAAATGGATGTTTTTATTAACACTATGCCTAATTATTGAAAATAAACATGTGCAAATTTGAGCTTCTGTTGACTGCCTCTGCCTTTCCTCCTGCTGGTTCACACTGAGGAGTCTTGGCTGAGAGAGGCTTGCCAGGGACCCCCGTTCCCACGAACATGCCCTTAACTGGCAGTGAGATATGGAGTTCATCCTGAAAATTAACATTTAAATTTATATCACCCTCATGAAGAAAAACCATAAATATAGACATGTAATAAGAAAAATAAAAAAGGTCCATTCAAAATAAAAAGGTCCAGCCTTAGCTGGTGTGGCTCAGTGGATTGAGTGCCAGCCTGTGAACCAAGGGGTCATCAGTTTGATTCCCAGTCAGGGCACATACCTGGGTTTCGGGCCAAGTCCCCAGTAGGGGGCAAACAAGAGGCAACCACACATTAATGTTTGTTTCCCTCTCTTTCTCCCTCCCTTTCCTTCTTTCTAAAAATAAAATAAATAAAATCTTAAAAAAATAAAAATAAAAGGTCTACTCATGAAAGACTGAATTTTAAAAAGATAATCCTTTTTTGTTTGATGAGTATCAGCAGAATCCCAAAATCTGAAATCAGCATCCGAAAGCAAGGGTGAGCTTGTTCCTTCTTGACAAAATATTTAAATTGAAAAAAAGGTAAGGAGACAATGAATAATTTCAACTAACAAAATGGACACTTTCTGATGTGTGATAAGAGATGGCATTTTTTTGGTCTTTCTTCTAAGCTTCCAATTGCATTAATCCCTTTCCTTTTCAATAATTTATACTTCACACCATTTTTGAGGATACCAGAAATTTTTTTCCTTCTCTCACACATTGTGTCAGAAGCATTCTAATGCTAGGGACACTGACCATCGAGACAGACTGGGAAACTGTCTGACAGACACAGTGGGTAATCCTTGAAGGTCCCTATCAAGTGAAGTTCAGCCATTCCTTCGTAACAGAAAACATTTAAGTCAATATACAGAAACCAGCACATGAGATAAAATATATTTCCCCTTTAATAATTAAGTATTCTAAATAAACGTGAGGGAATTTAGCAAGGTATCCCATGTGTAGTGATCCTATAAATTACAAAGTGTTATACAATGATTAGTTAGTACTGGTAGTAAACACAGTAATAATTTTTAAGGACATAGCGATTGTTACTTATTGTAAAGCTGCAGTGTTGAGGAATTCTTAAGGCCAAAGTGTCAATCAGTAAAGTCCACAGATATCAAACTATACATCATATTAAGCTTAATCATATTTGGAATTATAACATATTTCCATTTTCCTACAAAACACATTGTATTGATCAACATGATGTTGGTGTAACCTATTGAGGCCTAGGAGATCTTCAATGGACAGTGATAAATACGTTTGCTCCTGGAGAATACTCAGCCCCTGCCAATGAGATTTCCTAATGTAATACCAAGGCAAATTTTCTTTTATTTCATTCAGTGATTTCACAGCCTCTAAATAAGGGATTTTTGTGGACTTCTGTAGTTGGTAACTTCAAGGCTTGATCAAAACAATTTTTTCAAGTAAATGTGTCAGTAAATTAAAAATAAATACCCTTTCTCTGTAATGTTTATTTTGTGGAAAAAGGACTAGTAACTTAAAGTTCAATTCTTTGGGGCAAGGGGATCATTAATGGTAGAAAGTAAAGACCACTGGATTTGAACCGATTCCTCCTTCCTCCTATAAACTTGTAACTGAGAGTAGTAGGAAATGCTGCCTTTCCACACTTTCCATTTTATATAAAAGTAGAAGTAGAAATGATGAATAGCTATTCTGAGTCCCAAATAAAGGATTACTGAATTTTCCAGACTGTAAGACACCCCAAACCACAAGAAGTGCCTAGATTTTAGAGGAAGATAATAGGAAAAAATCTTTGAAGCAAAAAATGTGGTAAACATTTAATAACATAAATAACATAGGCTACCACACCCCGCCCCTTCAACAGTGAGCCAGGTAAGATATATTTGGACTATAAGACACACACCCCCTTTCCTCCCAAATTGGAGGGTGTGTCTTATAGTCTGGAAAATTTGGTGATTTCCAAATATTTGAGGCCCCTGTACTTGTAACTGTCTAGTGGTAAAGAAAGACTAGTTTGGGAAATTACCTGGCCTGAAATCTGTTCTTGTTTCTGGTTTTTTTTAAGCTAATCATATAATTTTTCCATTATTTTGTTAGATGAATAATAAAGTACTTACAATTTGGATTTTTTTCCAAGTCTCTGATGATTTTATATTTAGAGTAAATCATTTAATTGTTATACTAAGGATTTTGGAAATGGTTGATTCATTATGAATTGGTAAAAAAAAAAAACCTCTTCAAAACATAAAAGTTTTTATTTCTTCAATACAATAATATCATATTTCATAGAATCTTACACTCCACAGGCTGCAAGAAGCACAAACATTTTGCATACAGTAAAAAAAAAATGATGCCAATTAAACTCTAGCACCATGCTTCTTATCGCTTAACACTTTTATTTTATATTTAACAAAAGAGCCTTTTGAGACTTACTTGGACATAAATATTTATTACCATGTTTCCACATAGAAAGGAAAAGATAAGCAAAATAAATTCATTATGGCTTTGGTAAATATCGGCATGTGACAGTTAATTCTTTAGAGCGCATCTCAGCAGCAAATGTAACGTAGGATCTACTTTGGGGTATACCATTCCTTTCTAAGATCCCATAAATTATGTGGCCTTTGCCTTATAAGAAAATGTAAAATCGTGGTCATTCCTCCAGGGATGAATATTCGTTTCACTATATCTTGTTTATGCTTCATTTTTCTATGTCCTCCTATTAGGTAACTTTTTGTTTCAATTCCAAATCATAGTGTAATGTTTTTTTTAAAATTTGCACAGCATTTACCAGAGTCAACACACGCACCAGACTCAACTGAAATAACAAAAGTAAAGACGGCAATGACGAAGGTCACACATGAGCAGGCGATGACTACTGTGCCATGCTTTGGCTCTGGCCGTCTTTGTCGGATGCATACTGATTTTAAAGATGTTCAAATTTGAAAACAGGTAGATCTTAGAACTGATGGACTCCAAAAGCAATTGCTTTTATCAGCATCACTGTGACTCTTTGCCTGAACTTGGTAATGAGATGGACATGGGTACTCAGTCATTCAATTACTGTGTGATGCTGGAAAACTACTAATCCTCCCTAAGGTCTCTCATCTAAAAATAAGTACTATAGTAAACCTACTATATAGAATTATTACAAAGATTAAACAGCATAGCTTCCAAATACACTTCTATGTACTATGGTTTTGACTACAAGCATTACCTTTTTGGGTCTTCACAGCTGCCTGGTGGAAAGTAAAAGACAATAGTTTCCCCATTATGCCACTGAGAACAACCGAAGCAGCTGTGATCTGCTGATCACAAAGCCAGTGTTTGACACTGTGGGAATGTCCGAGCTCTCTCCACATTTCCCCTAGATTGAAACTGATAAATATACATACATTTGCTATTCCTATAAAAATGTTGAATCAGTTTGAAGAAAATAAAAATGATCTGAGCATTATGGATATTTCTGTTCTTGCAGAAAGAAACCAGCTATGAAATCTAATGTATGAGTTTCTGAACCCAGTCGTGCTAAAATTTAACCCTATTTTTTTACTAAAGTTATTTGAGATAATAAATTCCCTTTCTGCACAAATTATACCTTCATGTAGGGGCACAAAGCAGGGCAGTGAGAGCCATAACATGCCTTGTATTTGACAGACCCCACTGCCCGGTTTGACATGTAATTCTCTATCTTCATTTTGAAACAGCAGAATTAGCCACATAGTAGTGATACAACAGCAATGATGTTCTTGGAATTACAATTTTGAGAACAGTAAACAATGACTTTACAAATTTTATATTACTAACAATTTATGTATCTTTCCTGGGTCAGTTTCCATGCTTCTTGCCAAGCACCTTGAGGTCTTTCTATAATGATTTATAGTAATAAGCAACACTGTGGAAAGAGTTTGTTTAGATATAGTTTATATTTTGTGATATGAATGATATGCGTGTGAAATTGTTTCTTTCACTATAGCTAAGTTCACGCTGATTGGTGTCATCAGCATTTGCAAACAGTTGACACTATGCAATTGAATTTGCTTCTTTTCAATGTTCTGAAACCTGACTAGTCAGGACCCAAATATAATTAGCTAGTTACAATAATTTGTTCAGACTTATATCCATCTAAATATTCCACAGTGGCCCTGGCTGGTGTGGCTCAGTGGATAGAGTGCAGGCCTGTGAACCAGGCAATCGAGGTTCGATTCCCAGTCAGGGCACATGCCTGGGTTGCAGGGCAGTTCCCGGCAGGGGACACACCAGAGGCAACCATACATTGATATTTCTCTCCCTCACTCCTTCCCTTCCCCTCCAAAGAGAAATAAATAAAACCTTTAAAAAAATAAAAAAATAAAAATTCCGCAGTGTATAATCTATGCTCTTAGAAGATGTGCTAGCCCTAATATTTAAATACAGAAAGGGGGATAAAGAAAAATGGCAAATTAAAACATCTCTTTCACCAGGCATGCAGTTCATTTTCTTTGCTAAAATGTAAAATAAAAGGTGTTCAGTATATCTAAGATTCTCCCATCAGAAATTAAAAACAGCTGGGACATTTGTGTACATGTACAGAAATCTATATCTCCCTACATTCTATTTCCACTAGTAGTGAACTTACAGTACTATTTTCATTTTTACATTCCTTTAACATGCTGATTTAAGCTGTTGCTTTAACATAACATTTAAAAACATCTACTCCTACTACTAATCCACATGTGTTGTTAAAATGTTTGTACATAGAATGGAGTTTCAGAGAGAAACAGATTGTGACAGCACCACACACATGGAATTCAGTTGGATTTCACATATAATTATATACAGTAGAGATAACAAATCTGCATAGGCATATGTGTTCAATAAGTAGGAATATTAGCATACACGCGCACTTTTATCTCATATGCTATTCTTCTTTCTGTTCCATTACAAGGCAAAAAATATGGGGTGAGCAGGAAATCCTCCTCAATTTACCACCTCAGTCCATGAGCCACACATACATTTTTTTCTTGAAACAGTCATTGCTACTGACAGTCTTCCCTCACTATGGCAGATGAAGGGTTAACTTAAAGAAGCCCTTGCTGGCTTGCCTTCGACTGAAAGGAGGAAGGAACTGGTTGGCTTCCCATCTTCAGCCCTCAGGAAGCTTTTTCCTTCTCGCTCTTTTTTTACCACTGCTGTGAAGTGAGCTGGTACACTGGTTATCCATGAAACTTCAACATCGGAGGTAAAAGGAATGAGTTGGAGAAGTAGCTGTGATCTGAACTTTATTTCAATGGGTTAATTTAACTTTTTAAACTCCAACCAATAGTAACAAGTAAAATTTTCCATCACAGGTCAGCACACAAATATTTCTTTTTTAAAAATTTATCTTTAAAGGGGAAGGGAAGGAGAGAGGGAGAGAAACATCAATGTAGAGTTGCCTCTGGTGCGTCCCCTGCTGGGAACTGGCCTGCAACCCAGGCATGTGCCCTGACTGGGAATCGAACCCTGATCCTCTGGTTCATAGGCTCACGCTCAATCCACTGAGCTACACTAGCCAGGGCGGCACACAAATATTTCTGTTCAGTCATATATGTATGTCTGACTGAAACAACAACTCTAACCAGTGCTGACCCTTTCTGCATGGGAGGCTCTCTGATACCCTATTTTGTTCTTCTCTCTGTACTTACCCAAATGCTGGTTAAAAACCACCAAAATGATTCATGATCTTCAAGTCATGACATAAAGGATTGAACAACTCTGTCTTTAGAGATAAAAAGTGGCAAAAGCTAGAAAGATCTTGCGTCCTGACATAGGCTTAAAATGTGGCTCCATCAATGACTAGCCATGTGACCTTTGGCAGGTCACTTAGCATTATCTATCCGTTCAAGTTCCTCATCTACAGGATAGAGATGATATTCCTATTTTGCAAGATGAAAATCAATGAAGAGCACGTGAAAATCCAAGTTCATTTTCTGAGACATGGTAGGGTGAAAATAAATATTAGCTGTGAATTATCCCTTAAGTCTCAAAACTGACAAAGAACAAGTTCTATGTAGCAACACTACCTTTCAAACACCTCTTAACCTTCTCTTTCCTTTTGCAGCCTTTATTTATAACCTTAGAGATGGAATATTTGTTTAAATTGGCCTTCTGCTCTGAGTGAAGACCCACTAAAGAAAGAAATGCCTTATAACCTGCAGCTTTCCACCAATTTCCGTGCAGATCTAGGTAATTAACAATTCCTGGAAACATTCAGGTCAAAACTTTGGTATAAATTTCAAATTCCTGGAAGTGACCCTTACTCATCATGATCAGACCCGTCCTTTTTCACCCTTCTATCAAACCACTTCCCAGGCAGACCTGAGTCAGCCTAATGAGACGTCGCCCTGCCGTGCTCTGTTACGCTTTTATGTCTTGAATAATTTTTGCATATGTGCTGGTCCCACCACCTCCTCCATCTTTTCACTCTGCCATGTATTTCCAGTGGAGTCCTAAGCAAGTTACTACAGACATGCTTCAGAGATATTATGGGTTGAGTTCCAGACCATTGCAATGAAGTAATATCACCATAAAACATGTCGCATGAATTTTTTGGCTTCCCAGTGAAAATAAAATGTATGTTTACCCTATACTGCAGTTTCCTAAGTGTTCAATAGCATTATGCCTAAAAAACAACATGCATACCTTAATTTAAAAATACTTAATCACTTGCCCTGGCTGATATGGCTTAGTTGGCTGGAGACCCATCCCTTAGGCTGGAAGGTTGCAGTTTCAATCTCCAGTCAAGTACGTTCGGAGACAAGTACGTTGTGGGTTCAGTACCCAACGAGAAGACAAGCAATCGATGTTTCTTTCTTCTTTTCTTTCTCTAAAACTAATGAAAACATGTCCTCCAGTGAGGGCAAAAAAAAATTTTAATTGCTTAAATATCTGCTAACCATTGGGAACCATCAGCACGTCATAATCTTTTTGCTGGTAGAGGGTCTCGCTTCCATGTTGACGGCTGCGGTCTGACCGGGATAGTGGTTGCTGAAGGTTGAGGGGGCCTGCGGCAATTTCTGAAAATAAGACAGTAGTGAAGCTTACTATTTCTATGGACTATTCCTTTCATGAACAATTTCTCTAGAGCGTGTGTGGCTATTTAACAGTATTTTATCCACAGCAATACTTCTTTCAAAATTGAAGTCAATCCTCTCAAACATCACACTGCTTTATCAGTTAAGTTTATATAGTATTCTAAACCCTTTGTTATCAACAATTCTCACAGCATCTTTACCAGGAGTAGATTCTGTCTCAAGAGCCCAATTTCTTTGCTCATCCCTAAGAAGCAGGTCTTCATCAGTTCAAGTTTGATCACGGACTGCGGCAATTCAGTCCCATCTTCAGGCTCCACTTCTAACTCTCCTGCTCGCGCTGTTGCCGCCACATCTGCAGTTACTTCGCCCACTAATATCTTTCACCCACAAGTAATCCACGAGGTTGGGATTAACTTCTCCAAATTCCTGTTAATGCTGACATTTTCACCTCTTCCCATGACTCACAAATGTTCTTAATGGAATCTAAAATGGCGACCCCTTTTCATAATGTGTTTAATTTACTTTGCCCAGATCCATCAGAGGAATCACTATCTATGGCAGTTATAAAATATATTTTTAAATAATAAGACTTGAAAATCAAAAATTTTTTGGTCTATGGGCTGCTGCATGGATGTTGAGTTAACAGGCATGAAAACGACATTAGTCTCATTGTCCATCTCCATCAGAGCTCTTGGGTGCCCGGATGCATTGGTAATGGGCAATAACATTTTGAAAGAAATCTTTTTTGAGACGTAGGTCTCAACAGTGGGCTTAAAATTTTCTGTTGTAAACAGATGTGCTGTCGCCTGGCTTTGTTATTTCATTTATGAAGCACATGCAAAGTAGATTTAGCCCGATTCTTTAAGGGCCTTAAGATTTTCCGAACGGTAAATGGGCATGGGCTTTAATTTAAAGTCACCATCTACATTAGCCCCTAACAAGAGTTAGCCTGTCCTTTGAAGCTTCGAGGGCAGGCATTGACTTCTCTCTAGCCATTCAAGGCCTAAATGCTATCTTTTTCTGGTGTAAAGCTATTTCCTCTACATTGAAAATCTGTTGTTTGGTGTAGCCATCTTCACCAAGTATCTTGCCTAGACCTTCTGGATAGCTTGCCACAGTTTCTACATCAGCACTCGCTGCTTCACGTTGCACCTGCATATTATGGAGATGGATTCTTTCCTCAAACTTCTTGAAGTTCTGCTAGCCTCCAGGTTTTCTTTTGCAGCTTTCTCAGTTTTCTCAGATTTCATAAAATTGAAACTTAAGGCCTTGCTCTGGATTATGCTTTGGCTTAAAGGAATGTTGTGGCTGGTTTGATCTTCCATCCAGAATACTAAAACTTTTTCTCCATCAGAAATGAGGCCGTTTCACTTCCTTATCATTCATGTGTTCACTGGAGTAGCACTTTTAATATCCTTCAGAAACTTTTCCTTTGCATTCACAATTTGGCTAACTGCTTTGCTCAAGAGGCATAGCTTCTGGTCTATCCTGATTTTTCTTTTTAAGATTTTTATTTATTTATTTTTAGAGAGGGGAAGGGAGGGAGAAAGAAAGAGAGAAACATCAGTGTGTGGCTGCCTCTCATGTGGCCCTCACTGGGAACTGGCCTGCAACCCAGGCATGTGCCCCAACTGGGAATCAGACCTGTGACCCTTCGGTTCGCAGTGTGAGCGCAATCCACTGAGCCACACCAGCCAGGGCTGGTCTATCCTGATTTTTGACATGTCTTCCTCACTAAGCTTAATCATTGCTAGTTTTTTATCTCAAGTGAGAGACAAATAGTCTCTTTCGATCTCAAGTGAGAGACTAGTCTCTGTCACTTGAATACTTAGGTCATTGTAGGGTTTTAATTGGCTTAATTTCAGTATTGATGTGTCTCTGGAAGTAGAGCTACTGGAGGAGAGGGAGGGAGATGAGGAAGCAGCTGGTCAGTCAGAAAATGAGAACACACACAACATTTATCAATTAAAGTTCACTGTCTTTTATGGGCATGGTCCCTAGCACCCTGAATCAATTACCAAAATAACATTGAATATCACTGATTATGTATCACCATCACAAATGTAATAACAATAAAAAAGTTTGGAAATTTGCAGGCATTACCAAAATGTGACACAGAGATATAAAGTGAGCAAATGCTTTCAGAAAAAAAGGCAGTGGTAAGTTTATTCCATGCAGGGTTGCCACAAACCTTTATTCTGAAAAAACTCAGCATCAGCTAAGTGCAATAAAGTGAAGCACAATAAATGGAAGTAGGCTTATAATTAAATGTTTCTAAAAACACTTTCCTCATCTATATCATGAGAATAATACTTATCACATGAGATTTTTTAAGGTATGGCAAGTTTGTAAATTACCTGGCATATAGTGAGTGTTCAATGAATGATACGTTAATATTATTTTTATTACTATAATGTTTATCAGGCAATGCTCAGTTTATTATTTGTTATAGGAAATCTTCTCTGACCATCCTGTTCTGGATTACATACCCTACATCTGGACCCTCCTCACACTCTATGCAGATATCTTATCACAATCTTATTGTGCCGTGTTCTAAATATTTGGCTTCTTGATAGATACAACACCTTTTGAAGACTAGGTCATGTTTTTCACTTCCAAATTTGGAGCATCTAGCCAAGTGCCTGGAACATTAAAAGGTTTTCAGTAAGTTTGTTTAATTTGTGTCATGGGTGACTAGGCCACAAAAGTACATAATTGCCATCTGTTCCATACCTTTTAAAACCAGAGTACTGTAGAAAAATCAAAGGGCAATTGTTGGAGTATATATGATGTAAAACAAAAAATTGCTCTTAATTTCAAAGACAAAGTAGTGTAAAAGAATTATTTCTTCATTTTTTAGCTTCCTTGGAATTTTTTATAAACCTAGATAATGAGGACAGTACTAATGGGCATTTTCACTCATTTACACCAATTTCTTGTGTGCCAGGCACACTGCTCCAAGTGCTGGGGATATCATGGCAATGCACAAAATAAAAGTCCATGCCCTGGAGAGTTCACATGCCGATGGAGAGATTGTCAAGTAACATAGAAATAGGTAGAATACAATGTAGGTAGTACTACATGCTACCATGAAAAATAAAGCAAAGTCTCATTGTGCTTTAGAATAGACAGGATTTTCTGCTTTAGGGAATCCAGGGTCTGTTATGAGACAATATATGAGCCATAAATAAATAAACAAACAAACAAACAAACAAACAAATAAATAAATAAATGGAAGAAATAAACAATGTGTTTAGTCTCTTAAGCACTTCTATGCTAATTCTAAAAATCCTCAGGGTTGAATACAGTAACAAACTAGGGGAAAATCATTGCCTTGCAACTGAGGCGAGACCACCTCAGATGCTAAAAGTGGTATAACAAGCAGAGATTTCAGCTGAAATGGTAATTGGATTCCTAGCCATGACCTTGCCGAAACACATTAAACTCTGTAATTGCTGTGTCATTGACTCTATGACTTTTAAAAAAGTAATGATGTGTCCCTTCCTTTCATGCCATCAACTTCTTTTATCTATTCAGGAAAAGCCTGAACCCTGAACTATATTTGTAGGTTACTTGACTTTGTATGTCACTTATTTGGCCACTAAAATGTGTAAAAGTCTTTTCCATCTAACTTTAAACACCTTAAACTTGAAAACTTCTGAATCTTTTAAAATATTTTGTATAGCCTCAGACTGCATGACTTTAATGATAGTAAAGTAATATCCTAGTGTGTCACTCTTTGACTATTTAGTTAAAGAGCTAATTTAGTTATCAGAGGTTATTTTACTGACAAATTTGTTTTTGAAAACTCACCTGAATCTCATACTACTATAGTCATTTCAAAATATCTACATTGAGGCTTTGACTTTTTAAAATGTCTCTGAAAAAGCACCAGAAAGCCTCTGCTAAGTGAACAAGCCTATAAAATTTGGAGGACATTTCTAGCCATGTTCAAGTTTCATAGATCTGCTCACAGGGCTGTAGGAGACTGAAATGGGATAACTAAAAGGGGTGCTGTAACTGCTTTCTGAAAATGTTGAAAACCTGTGTTACTCAAAAAGTTAAGAACATTGCCAAAAGAGCAGTAAGTAAGAGGGAAAAAAAAAACAGTTCAGCTGAATGTGTGTCCAATGTGGCAGATCAGTAAAAATGTCTGAACTGTAAGTGAAGTAATAAGATCCCACCTACAGTGGATACTGCAACTCACATTTCTAAATTTTGGGGAAACATGTCTGTCAATAACAGTAGACTTGCTAATAGATGGACAACTTAATGGTAAACATAATTGATTAGTTTTTACTGGGGTTAAAAATGGATAATTCTGTATTCTTATTTTTTTCACACAACCTTTGAAATACATGCCAACTTATTTAATAGTGAACAATATTGATGGCAAATATCTCAAATATGTATATTTTCAACCAAAAAGGCACAAAACTCATGTGCATATAGATGCATATGTATCTTCAGTTAAAAATTATTCCAAGAAGCTCTTCCCATCTTGTGGAATAGGAAGGTGGCTGTGATGTAGGTGGGAGCTGAGCCCGCTTGCTCATGCACCCCTACTGGGACACCTAGCCAATCTTCCGAAGAATAAACAGCCAACGGAATTCAACCTTACACACAGTTTGGAAGCCCAAGTGTGCGGAGGACACTTAAACACCATGGTAAGGAGATTTTTTAGGCCAATGGGAAGGTCCCTGGTCTCTGTACCAAGCAGCTCTTGCGTGACCATTGGAGGGGAGCCGGGTCAGTGATAGCAACCCAGCAGCTCCCTCCCCTCCCAGCGCGGAGAAGTCCCAGACTCACGCCAGTAGAGACCCGGACCGAAAAGTTGATAGGGGAATAAAAAGGCAGTAAATGACACACAGACGGTGGCATGCCCCAGCTGGGGCAGTGGTCCCGGCTGGGACAGGACCAGGGAAATTGGGGAGCTGGGTGACACTCGAAGCTGGGAGAGGAGATGGGCAGTGACTGGCGGTGACCCAGATTGACTCTGGACAGGTCAGAGAATTGGACTGTGTGGGAAGCAGGGAGCTTGTTAGGAACAGCAGGTGGCACCCAAGGGGACTTTTCTCAAAAAAGGAACTGAGCCACGGTGCAAGGACCTTGGCATGCAGGGATCCCTCACACAGGCAGCAGTCAGAGGAGTGTGGGCTCAATTTGCTTCCACTCAGGACACCTCACGGATTGACCAAAGGTGGGGAGCAGGGGCTCGGAGTAGCAGCCATGCCCAGAGGGACTTTTTTTCAACAGGGGAATTGACCCACCTTGCAGGACCTTGTGCACAGCGGCCGAGCCATCAAAGAGGGAGAAGAGTGGGAGGGATTTTCTTCCCCTGAGTGCACCTCACTGACTGAGCCAAGGGTTGCAAAAGAAGGTGGAAGATCTGGGGCACATGCGCAGAGTGGCGAGTGCAGGCCACAGTGTTCTGAGGGCATGGGCCCGAAACTGGGCACCTGTGATTATTGGGGCCCAGACTGAGCCCGGATCCTTCCGGAACCACAGGAAAGGAAAATAACGAAGCCCAGCCCCATTTTGCCTGCAGTATCCGAGAAGACCTGCAAAACCAGACTGGCAGGTTTAAAATCAGCAGGAGGATTTTTTTTTTATCTTTCAAGAGTAACACAAGACCTGGAGCTGTGAAAAAACCAGAGACAGATCCAAAAAGAAGTCAGAAAGCGAACACCAACAGCTGAGACAAATTTCACCTTGCTATCCTTCAGAACTTGCGTATTTTTTTCTCTTCTTTCCATTTATTTAGTTTTTATGTTTTGTTTTGTTTGATTTGTTTTTATTTTTCCTTTAATACTGCCTTTAATTTTTCTTCTTTCACTTCACCTGTGTTCCAAATAACACACTAGGCCTTGACCTTTACTTTTCATTCTTTTTATTCATATTATACATTTCTTAGCATACTATTGTTATTCCAAATGCCATACAGCACCCCTCCCTAGTTTGAATACATTTCACCATCTTCCTGAGCTTTATGTAGTTGTGTGAACTGTATTTTCTCTCACACTACGCCAAGTTTATATACCTTACTCACTATTTCTCCTCCATCTAACCTCACACAAGCACATTTCTTAAGTCAGCTCACATTCATTTTCCCTTCTAATGAATCTTATTTCTTTTTCACCTTTTATAAACAGTGGCTAGTTGGCTGAAATACCACGGTTATTGCTGTACTTCTCCAGAGGAACTCCTATGTGTTCACCACTTGTTTGTCCTTTAAATCCCATAGAATACTCTCCCTCTGTCTAACTCCATTTCGCCTCTGCCCTGTCCCTGATCAGTTGAGTTAGAAATTTTATTTCATTGTTTTCTCTCTCCCTTTTTCTCTCCCCTCTCTTAACCTGGGCTTTACTCCTTATTCTTATTAGTTTGCTTGCCCTATCCTCTCAAAAATTGCATGATCATAGCAATAGATATGAAAAAGGTATAGCACCCTTCTGTGATATAAACATTCAGCAAAGTGGGAATAGAGGGAGCATACCTCAACATAATAATGTTATCCATAATTGGATAAAGTACAGCACCCTTTTGTGATATAAACATTTAGCAAAGGGGGAATAGAGGGAGCATACCTCAACATAATAATGACCATTTACAAGAAACCAATAGCCAGCATCATACTCAATGGGCAAAAACTAAAATCTTTCCCAGTAAGATCAGGAATAAGACAGGGGTGTCCACTTTCACGACTTCTATTCCACATAGTATCGAAGTCCTAGCCACAGCATTCGTACAAGAACAAGAAATAAAAAGCATCTATATTGGAAAGAAGACAGTAAAATTGTCATTGTTTGCAGGTATCATTATAGTTATACCTAGAAAACCCTACAGAGACCACCAAAAATCTCCTTGACCTAATAAGTGAATCTGACAAAAAAGCTGGTATACAAAGTCAATACTGAGAAATTGAAGGCATTTTTGTATACCATCAAAGAAATACCAGAAACAGAAATCAGGAAAAAATCCTATTTGTTATAGCAACAAGAAAAGTAAAGTACCTAGGAATAAACCTAACCAAAAAATTAAAAGACGTGTACTTGGAAAACTATACAACGCTAAAGAAAGAAATAAAGGAAGATACAAATAAATGGAAGCATATACTATGTTCATGGATTAGAAGAATTAACATCATTAAAATGTCCAAACTACCCAAAGCAATTTATAGATTCAATGCAATACCTATTAAAGTACCAGTGGCATATTTCATAAATATAGAGGAAACATTTCAAAAATTTATATGGAACCATAAACAACTCTGAATAGCCTGAACAATTTTGAGAAAGAAGAACAAAGTAAGAGGGATCACAATACCTGATATCAAACTATACTACAAGACCACTGTAATCAAAACAGTCTGGTACTGGCCTAAGAACAGATACATAGATCAATGCAGCAGAATAGAGAGCCCAGAAATAAACCCATGTCTCTATGGTCAATTAATATTCAACAAAGGAGGCAGGAGCATAGAATGGAGTAAAAATAGCCTTTTCAACAAATCGTGTTGGGACATCTGGACAATTATATGCAAAAAAATGAAACTCAACAACAAACTAGCACTACATGCAAAAATAAATTCAAGATGGAGAAAAGACTTAAATATAAGTCACAATACCATAAAAGTCCTAGAGGAGAACATAGGCAGGAAAATCTCAGATATTCCACACAGCAATATTTTTACTGATGTGTCCCCTAGAGCAAGGGACATAAAGGAAATAATAAACAAATGGGAACTAATCAAAATAAAAAGCTTTTGCATGGCTAAAGAAAACAGCACTAAAATTAAAAGAGAACCAAACACATAGAAAAACATATTTGGCAATGATACATCATACAAGAGTTTTATCTCCAAAATATATAAAGAACTTACACCCCTCCACACCAGGAAGACAAACAATCCAATTAAAAGATTCGCAAAGGACTTGAACAGACACTTCTCCAAGAAGGACATACAAAGGGCCCACAGGCATATGAAAAAATTTTCATCATCACTAGCCATCAGAGAGATGCAAATTAAAACCACAATGAGATACCACTTCACACTGGTCAGAATGGCCATCATAAACAAAGCAACAAACAAGTACTAGAGAGGTTGTAGAGAAAAGGGAACCCTAGTGCACTGTTGATGAGAATGCAGACTGGTTCAGCCACTATGGAAAATAATATGGAATTTTCTCAGAAAACTAACAATGGAATTGCCTTTTGACCCAGCAATTCTACTTTTGGGATTATACCCTAAGGATACCTAAATACCAATTCAAGAGAACTTATGTATCCAGTGTTCATAGCAGCACCCTTTTAATAACCAAGTGCTAGAAGCTACCTATATGCCTATCAGTAAATGAATGGATCCAAATAAATGGATGGTACATTTACACAATAGAATACTACTATGCAGCAGAAAGAAGGAAGGAGCTCCTACCCTTCATAACAGCATGGATGGAACTGGAGAGCATTATGCTGAGTGAAATAAGCCAGGTGGTGAAAGACAAATGCCATATGATCTCACCTATAAGTGGAACCTAATCAACAAAACAAGCAAGCAAAATATCATCAGAGACATGGAAATAAAAAATAAGCTGACAGTAACAAGAGGGGAGGGAAGAGAGGGATAATGAGGGAAAATAGGGGAAGGGTTGTCAAGGAACATGTATAAATGACAGGTGGACAAAGCCAAAGGGGGTTGGATCAAGGGTGGAAGGCAAGGATGGGTAGGGCAGCAGGGGAGTGGAGGAGGGAAAATGGAGACAACTGTACTTAAACAACAATAAAAATTATCAGAGAAATAAAAAAGAAACAGTAAATTAAAAACAAAGATAAAACTTGTATTTAATTTCCCCAGAGGAAAAAATCAGATTTTTTCCTGTATTTTCTTGTTTTGGGGATTGATAAATAATTCACATTTTAGTGATTGTCACCACCAGTCACCAAGTTGCCTGTGCCTAAAGTGTGCTTGATATATCTCTTTCTAATTTCCACATCTAACTTGTCTCAAATATATTTTACTCCACCCTTAGTTCCCACCCTTAGCTCCCATCGTCTCTACCTTATACTACAGAAATAGTTTCCGAACAGTTTTCTTGGACCCATTCCACCTTCTTCAATCTATTCTTCACACCACTGTCAGAGAAATCCTTTCTAAGTGTTAATATAACCTTGTACATTCCTAATGAATACTTATTGATAGTCTCTGAGTCTTTTTAAGACAAAAAAATCTTTACCATGATCTACAAATTCAGTCTGACCCCTGCCTGACCCAACAGTCTATATTAACTCCACTTCTCTGAGCTCTCCACATTCTAGACCTTCTTTCAGGTAAGCAAATGTGAACTTCTTCCCATTTCAGAGCCTGGTGTGTATAGACACCAGATAGCATAGGAGTTAAGAGTATGAATTCTATTTTTAATTTTGAGTTGCAGGAGTTCTTCATATATTTTATCTAATCCCTTATCACAGGGGTCCCCAACCCAGCTGTGGACTGGTACCTGCCCATGGCCTGTTAGCAACTGGGACATGAGGGAAGCTCCCCTGGGCTCCCCTTCCTATGTCTGGCCCTGCAATGCCGAAGCCTGAGCTACACCTCCCATCCCCTATCCCTGCCTGAGCTCAGCATCCCGCCCCTGACCACCCTCCCCATGCAATCCCTGGTACCAGAAAGGCTGGGACCACTGCCTTATCAGATATATTGTTTAAAAATATCTTCTCCCATTCTGTAGGTTGCCTTTTAAAATTAAATTTATTGGGATGACATAGGCTCATAGGGTCATATAGGTTTCAGGTGTACATTTATCTTGATGGTTTCCTTTGTTGTGCAAAAGTTTTTGGTTTGATAAAGTCTTGTTTGCTTATTTTTGCTTTTGTTGCCTTTGTCCCAGGAGACATATTCAAAAATATATTTCTAAGACTGATATAGAAGAGTTTACTGCCTATGTTTTCTTCTAGCATTTTTATGGTTTCAAGTCTTACATTTAAGTTTTTCATTCGAGATCATTCTTGCATATGGTGTAAGAAGGTGGTCTTGTTCCATGGTTGCGTGTATATATATTTGTTCAGTTTACTAACCATTTATTGAAAAGACTGTCTTTACCCCATTATATATTGTTGCTTCTTTTGTGATAGATTAATTGGCCATGTAAATATGGGTTTGTTTCTAGGTTCTCTATTCTGTTCTATTAATCTATGTGCCTGGTTTTGTTGCCAGTACCAGACTGTTTTGATTACTGTAGCTTTGTAGTATGACTTGAAATCATGGAACATGATATGTCCAACTTTGTTCTTTTTCCTCAATATTGCTTTGGCTCTTTGAGGCCTTTTGTGGTTCTGTATAAATTTTAGGATTATTTGTTCTAGTTCTGTGAAAAATACTATTGGTATTTTCATAGAGATTGCAGTGAATCTGTAGACTGTTTTGGGGGGTTTTAATCAACACAATCTTTGTACAAAGTAGCTATATAATATTCATTAAGAACTTAAAGAGACTTTTCACTTATTGGCCATTTAAAAAACTATTTATGAATGCTAAGTAACATTATGGTAAATTATACATATACTTAAAACATAAACATTAAATATTAATAACTGAGAGTAAAACTATATATTATAGTTGCCATTTTATAAATATGCACAAAAATACTAAAAGGAAATACATTAAATGTTAACAGTAGTTATCCCTATGTGATATGATTAAGGTCTATTTAATCTCACGTTCATCATATTTCTTTCTAATTTCAACTTTTCTTTGCCAAGCTTGCACAATCAGGAAAAATTACATCATAAAGTAGCAAAAGCAAAATAATGTAAACAGAAACCTAATCACTGCTCACTTGTTAGAATCTGGCATGTATCATTTTAGTCTAATTCATGTTGTGGGTCTTATTTATACAGTAAAGGAATGATTCTATGCCTATGTCTTGAATAACATCAAACACACAATAAGCTATTAGTACACTGTAAATGATTATTTGAGGTGAAGGATAATAACCAGCAAATGACAGTTTAAATTTATTAATTCAAAAGCAAAAATAATTATATGAGATTTTAAGTGTCTCTGAACTCTGTACATAAATTCTTTGTATCATGGTAGAACTCTCAACTACTTGATTGATAAGGTAAAAAGAAGCCGGTGTCTAATAATGTGATTCACTAACCAAATAAAATATTCATACTTGGTTTAAGATTTTCAACCATTTTCTAAAGTAGCTTCAATAACTAATTCTATTAGATATAGAGTTGTGTTGGCTAACTTCAGATACATTATTCCAGAAACATGGTACCTATGCACTGATCAAGACAAAGCAGATTTCCTTAGCTTTGCCAAAATCTAGGTGGTGCCACGTGTCTCCTTTTTGAAGTAAAATCATCTGTCTTCCACTAAAAATATGTGTATTAAAAAGGACTACAAAGTCAACAAGCACACAAAAATACAGAATACCTTTGTATTTTTTACTTCTCCAATTGATCCTTCTTGAAAATGCAGGGTAATTAATTACAATACCAAAGAGGGTAATTAATGCCTAGGAAAATACAGCAAGGTGTACAATACATTTTGTTTTCCAGTTAATACTTGTTTCTCACAGACTCTCAGTCTTCCTACAATTCTGTGAAATTTTTCAGTTTTCTGTCTCCTAAAGACTCCCTAGTTAATTTGGTCCTCCATTTTAATGGTACACCTAAGGGGAAAACAATCAAAAAGTCAATAACAAAAGTCAGAAAAAAATCAACAGTTGGAGTTGACCCTGCCTGGTGAGGACTCCTAATTCTATATTCTGTTTACTGTGTTGTTTTCACTATTCCTTTTCTGTTGTCCAAAGATCCTGAGAAAAGAGAAACTTGGGTTGAATCAATTTTTTAATTATAAATTAACATTTAAAGAAAATATAAGAAAAGTGGGGAGAGCAGTGCCATTGAGAGTATGAGGAAGAAACGGCTCCCGATACCTGGCCACCTACGCACAATTTCGCTCATGGGGTAACAGAAGGATGTGACTCCTTACAAATGCTTCTGAGACTGAAGTCCCGGTTTCAGGACAGTCAATTCCCATATAGGGCCATCACCTGTGTGAATCTGACCTGTTTCACTTCTACAATGTCCCATAAAGCTCATCCAGCTGGACTCAGGTGCCTTTAAAAATGTGAGCAGACAGTACCAAGTGGATTTAAATGTGAGATACGACTAATCTGCCAAAAACATCATCTCTCCTAACAGAAACCTACATAGTAGACCTGCATCCCCCCTTTTTTTCCTGAATGCCTGCAGACTACTTCTGCCTCTCCAACTGCTATGTGGTCAGAACATTTTTAGCAAATAGAAAATGTTAAGTGGAGCCTTTCCATTAGACCTAGCCTGTTGTTGATTACATGCTTCAGTGGCGATTGATGGAAAATTCAGTACCAATCATTTTGTTGAAACATATATTGTCCTGAGTGCAACTTAACTAATGGTAGCGATGCCATAATTTTACTTTTACTCTCAATTCAACGAAGATTTGCTTTGAGGAACTTAGGTAAATGAATTACGATATTTTCCATTTAAATATCTTAAAAAACCAAGGACTGCAGATAGAGATTACAGCATGGTCAATGTCAAAGGTAAATTTAAGTTCTTGCTAGAAACTTTAACTTTTTTCTATTTTGTCGCAATACTAACAGTATTCGAAGGGTTAACCTGTCAATCACTGGAGCTGCTGCAGAAAAAACACAGGTTCATATATTAATGGACCTAGCCTTCCAACATCCATTGTTTTCCTTCATGAATTAATTAATTGACTTTCAAACCAGATAGTTTTTCTGACTTATAGTTTTACAATTTGAAAATACTCTCATTCTGTCCAATCACTTGCAAAAACATTGTATGTGTCTCTTTATGATAGGTGTTAAAGATAAACGGGATTGAGAAGACTTGACTCCACCATATATTTTGCGTCCTTGAAGTGACCATAGATCAAAATAGATTTCAAAGACCATCATACATTTGATGTTTTCAAAACTAAAATATGTATATTGCAATGTGTGCTTGAGGCTCACGAAAGATAACACATGTGAATATGTATTGAAAGATGCTATACATTTTTGCCATGTCTTCTTTCTGATGATACTTCATAGATTATAACTATTAAGTTTTTATGCTGCATGCTCACTAAGGAGATCATGAAGACATGTTTGTTATTTTGTCATTTTCCTTTGTCTAAAAGTTAGGAATTCGTTTGTCTAAAAAATGCACATGAGAGCATCACAAGGGACCACTTTACCCTTAAGTGCTTTAACCTTTTGGCTGAGGCTGTGCTGGTATGTAAAGCCGAGTGATCTGTTTCGACTTCCCAACTTCTGTCTCCACGTATTCACAAATTCATCGTTGAGGGACAAAATCAACCCTGTGAATACATTTCAGCTCACATCTTCCTAGTGGCTAAAAGGGGTATACAAGTGAAGAAAAAAATTAGCCCTCATTGACTGCCAAAAGTCTCTTCTGTATTGTAAAAAAAAAATTAATTGCATTCACTGATGACAAGTGTGGGTGAATTTGGCAGACAAGGGGAGAGGACTTCGCTGCATGGATCTGCTGTTCAAAGATGCTTCTCATTCTGCTAACACTTTTTCTCTTCATGTCATCAAAAATAATTTTTACTGATTATGCTGACACCCTCATAATGCCAACATTTTTCTTACATCTCAGATGTAACTGTCTGTCATGATCTGCATTTGTGTGCTCTCTTTTTTAAAAAAAGTATAGCATATATAAAAAAAACACCCTTTTTTGAAATCAATGAGCTAAAGTTTTACTTTGTTTTATGAACAGCAGTTTATATCTACACAGGAATGGACAGGGAAAACATTCATTTTCAACCTTCGGAGACTAATTTTATCTTCCTGACCAGTTGATGTCTTCAAGCACACTAAGCCATGTTTGTTAGCTTAACAAATGAAGTGATGTAAAATAATTTCAGAAGGTGAATTATTTTAGACATTTCACTTGTTCAATGGTTTCCTTCAGGGCATTTTTCAGTTGCAGGATATACATAATCTGCCAACAATAAAAATGGAAAAAATATAAATTCACTGCAGGTTGTTTCATGTAATAGCTGTGTGCGTGAAAACCTAACTGCAAACTGATTCATATTTTTCCATCGACTTGTTTTATATCAGAAAGATGTGTTCAGAACTCTGTTGCAAATAATATAGTCAATGCCATATTCTTGGAATGACTCTGAATTCTGCCATGTTTCTAATATCTTTATCTTTCACTCACTGGCTTGTTTTTAAACCTTTTGTTACAAGTTTAAGATTGAAGCATAGTTTCTGCAGCTTCTGAAAATAATCTCCCACCTTCTCCCTCCTCCATTTTTTTAATTTAATTTTTATTTTAACTGCATTTTATTGTGTATGGTATTACAGTTGTTTCCACTTTTCCCTCTTTTACCCACCTCAACCCAGTCCCACCTCAATTAATCCCCATGTTATTGTCCATGTCCATGCATGCATGTTCTTTGGCTACTCCCTTCACCTCTTTCTTTCTTTTTTTAAATATATTTTATTGATTATGCTATTACAGTTGTCCCATGTCCCCCCCCCCTTTATTCCCCTCCACCCTGCACACCCCCGCCCACCCACATTTCCCCCTTTAGTTCATGTTCATGTGTCCTAAGTTCTTTGGCTTCTACATTTCCCATATTATTCTTGCCTTCCCCCTGTCTATTTTCTACTTACCATCTATACTACTTATTCTCTGTACTTTTTCCCCCTCTGTCCTCCTCCCACTCCCCTGTTGCTAACCCTCCATGTGATCTCCATTTCTGTGGTTCTGTTCCTGTTCTAGTTGTTTGCTTAGTTTGCTTTTGTTTTAGGTGTGGTTGTTAATAACTGTGAGTTTGCTGTCTTTTTACTGTTCATGTTTTTTATCTTCTTTTTCTTAGATAAGTTTCTTTAACATTTCATATAATAACGCTTGGTGATGATGAACTCCTTGAACTTGACCTTATCTGAGAAGCACTTTATCTGCCCTTCCATTCTAAATGAAAGCTTTGCTGGATAAAGCAATCTTGGCTGTAGGTCTTTGGATTTCATGACTTGGAATACTTCTTTCCAGCCCCTTCTTGCCTGTAAGGTCTCTTTTGAGAAATCCGCTGACAGTCTGATGGGTACTCCTTTGTAGGTGACTGTCCCCTTATCTCTTGCTGCTTCTAGAATTCTCTCCTTCATTTTAACTTTGGCTAATGTAATTATGATATGTCTTGGTGTGTTCCTTCTTGGGTCCAACTTCTTTGAGACTCTCTGAGCTTCATGGATTTCCTGGAAGTCTACTTCCTTTGCCAGACTGGGGAAGTTCTCCTTTATTATTTGTTGAGATAAGTTTTCCACTTGTTGCTTTTCCTCTTCCCCTTCTGGTATCCCTTCACCTCTTTCATGCAGTCCCCCCTCCCTGCTGACAGCTGTCGTTCAGTTCCATGTATCTGTGTTTCTGTTGCTAAGTTTTCATTAGATTCCACATACAAGTGAGATCATATGGTATTCGTGTTTCAGTGACTCATTTATTTTACTTAGCACAATAGTTTCCAGGTTCATTCATACTATTGTAAGGGGTAAGAGTTCCTTCTTTTTTATATCTGCATAGTATTCCATTGTGTAAATGTATCACATCTTTTTTATCCACTCACCTACTGATGAGCACTTGGGCTGTTTTCAGATCTTGGCTATTGTAAATAATACTGCTATAAATACAGGTGTGCCTATATTCATTTTTATAGGCATTTGGGATTCTTAGGATATATGAGTATATCCCAAAAGTGGAATAGTGGGGTCAAAAGGAAGTTCCATGTTTAATTTTTTGAATCAACTCCATTCTCTCTTACATAGTGGCTGCACTAGTCTGTATTCCCACCAACAGCGTACTAGGGTTCCCTTTTCTTCGCACTCCTGCCAACAGTTGTTGTTTGTTGATTTATTGATGGTTGTCATTCTGACAGGTATGAGATGATATCTCATTGTGGTTTAAACTTGCATCTTTCTGACGATTAGTGATGTTGAACGTTTTTTCATACGTCTATGAGCCATCTTTATGTCCTCTTTGGAAGAGTGTCTGTTCAGGTCCTTTGCCCATTTTTAAGTTGGATTGGTGGTCTTCTAGATGTTAAGTTGTATAAGATCTTTGTGTATTTTGGAAATTAAACCCTGATTGGATGTATCATTGCCAAACATATTATCATACCATGGTTTTCTTTTCATTTTGATGATGGTTTCTTCAGCTGTGCAGATAGAAGACTCCTTATAGCAGATAATATCATCAATAAATATAATGGTTAAATATCCATGGATATTATGGATATTTGGATATTATGGATATGGATAATATCCATGGATATTATGGATAAAAAGAACATTAATAACTTCAGTGGCTTTGCTATCTAAATCTCATTCAACTGAATATTATTCTGCCTAGAAAAATTACCATCTAGCCAAAAGCTAGTCCAGAAGATACAAAAAAGAGTGAACAGAATGAAGAATAAAAGAGACAGAACAAAAGCAAAATATCAAGGAATAAGATTTAATGAATACAAAGCTATATTTTTTCCATTGGCCTAGAAAGAAAAATTACTAAAACAACATGGTGCTTCATAGAACCTATTTAATTAATCATTAAATCTGGAGATGTTTGGAAGATGGCGACAGAGTAGCACAGAGGGAACCCAGCTCCTGCACATCTGGTAGAAAATACGGTTGGTCTACTGAAGAACAGCTTAATCAACCAACAATTCCCCAACATTTATGAAAATAAGAGACCAGGGAGTGTGACAGAGGAACCAGACAGCTGCAGGTCGGCGAGGACTCCAGAAGGCAAGTGAGGACAAAAGCGGCTGCCTGCCTGCGGCCTCCTAGGCTGCGGGCTGCACCTGGGTGCACCCAAGGCGGGCGCCCAAGGCGGGCGACCTCCAGTGGAGCATGAGTAGGGATGAGAATTGGCGCACAATCGGCCTGGCACCATCAGTGGGAAACAGAAGCCCCGTCTGAATCCAGGGCCGGAGCGCCTGTGACGGAGGGAACTCCAGAGGCCCGGCACCCAGTAGGCCAGCAACAGACTCCGTGGGAGAGAACTGACTGCCCCCTCCCCGTCTAGGCAGACAGTTTAATACCAGGCAGAGTCCTGGGGGCTTAAGTTAATGTAAAAGGTGGCAACTTCGGACTCTGTGGTTGCCAGCCTGCCAGCCCGCCAGCCTGGGGGATTTAAGAAGGACACTGTCCTTGCCGATCTTTTGGGATTGGGCTGGGCTGAGAGGCAGGCTTTGTGGAGAAGCCTCTATTGGAAAGTGAACTGAGGTGCTCTGTGACAGCAGCTTGCCTCACGGCCCAACCACCCAGCAGCCATCCAGGGGAGGGGTAGGAACACCTGGGTTCTGCCACAGGACTGAGAAGGACAGTGCCAGATACCGAAGGAAACAAGCAGCCTCCCAGAGGTGTGGGCACCCACATCCCAATCAGGCACCCTGCTCGAGCGTGCCTGCATACCTGCCCTGAGAGACACCGCAACCAGAAAAACCAGTTTGGACAGTTTGAAACCAACAAAGGAAGGGTGCTTTTTTTGTTTGTTTGTTTAAATGTGTGTGTGTATGGGGTTTTTTCCCCTTCCCCCTTTTTTTCCCCTCTCAACTTCTTTTGTAAGTAATCTTATATCTTTTAAACTGTATTGTTGCTCTATCTTTCAATACTCTATTCCTCATTTCTTTTTCTTTTTGTCCAGTTTTAGTCTTTCCGTTCTTCCCAAATTTTCCGCTTATTCCTCTTTTCTCCTTACTTTTGTGTGTGTGTGTATGTGTGTGTGTGTGTATGTGTGTGTGTGTGTTGGATTGTTTGTGTGTTGCTTAGTTTTCTTTTAGGTGTATTATTATTTTTTGCATTATTCTTACTTCTTTTTTTTTTAAAGAATATCTTTGTATCCCTCCTCTTTCTGTACAGGTTTCTTAGTCCTGGCTGGTTATATTGTACTACCTGACAGGTTCCCACTGCTCTTTCCAACACAGTGTATTGCTAATTTTCTATACTTCACTTGCTTTCCTTTGCCATACTACCCAAGCTCTATAACCCTCATTTAGTCAGATCACATAGAGTCTATCACGTGAGTGTTGCTCTAATGTTATTGTAAATAAGAGCTGTTCTATACAACAGTAATACTTCATAACACATCTCTCAGACCTTATACCACCTTACAGGTGCCTCAATTATATTATTCTATTTACTCACATGCTACACTCAGTTACTAACCTGTACTCTCACCTTACCTCAAATCTGACCACCCGCAAACTCACTGCTTTCTATATACAACTCACAAGCCCCCCTTCCCAACAAGAGACTTAACTTATGCCCATCCTTTCCTAAAAGTGTCAAGCTGGGTTGAAGAACATGGTTAACTCTATACATAGCCTAAAGATTGTCTATTTCTTCTCTGCCGACTGTGTCTGTAAATAACATAAAATAATCTTCTGCTATCATAAACCATTTTGCCTCCCCCTCCAACTGATCACACACGCACAATAAAAAAAGGAGTAGGTAGAAGCAGAGAACACCAAGATACCTGCAGGAGATTGCACCACTGAATTTCACAGGTATCCTACCACAAAAGTTCACACCATAAACCCAGGGAACCAGAATAGATCAATTTAAGAAGCTGAAGACAACAAGAAGAGTATCACAAACAATGGGAAGACAAAGAAACAATCCCCAAATGAAAGAAAAGGAGGAAGCCTCAGAAAGAATGTTAGATGAAATAGAGGCAAGTCAACTATCAGATGTGGAATTCAAAGCACTGGTTATCAGACTTCCGCCAAGATGGAGGCATAGGTGGAAACACTGTGCCTTCTCCCACAACCAAGTCTGAATACAACAAAGGTTTGGAGAAACAAAGACACAACCAAAGGACAGAAAATTGAATTAGACGGAAGTCCGACTACATCTAACCGTTCAACAGGGACGGTAAGAGGGGCAGAGCCAGCAGCGAGCAGGGTCGGGCAGGACAGGTCGCCCGACCCAGGCGGGCAGGCAGCCGGGAAACAGTAGGGGTGCAGGGCAGACTGACCGCGGGCGCACATTCGCGCACAGTGAGACAGACCACGCAGGCCCCAGGGAGCGAGGGCTGACGGGGGTGGCACACTCACGTGCAGTGGGCCGAAACGCGTGGGCCCAGTGACGTCAGCAACTGCGGCACTGGTGAGGGCCGTGGCGGCAGGCGGCAGACAGGACGACATAGACCCTCTTTGATCCCGCCCCCACATACAGCGTCACAACCCAGCGACTTAGTTGCCCTGTTCTAGTGAACACTTTAGGGCTATGATCCTGCTATGGAACAGGCATGAACAGCCCAAAACATGGTGCAAGAAGAACTCAAAGTCCCAGAGCCAATAACTCTAAGCGACCGAGAAATTCCCAGCCTCTCAGAAGCACAATTCAAGACACTATTTATCAGGATGCTCACAGAACTGGTAGATTATAGTCACAAATTAGAGGAACATAGTCACAAATTAGAGGAATATATGAAGGCTAAACTAATTGAAATGAAGGGAGATGCACAGGAAACCAATAGTGATGGAAAGGAAACGGGGACTCAAATCAATGGAATGGACCAGAAGGAAGAACAAAACATCCCAACAGAACGGAATAAAGAAATGAGAATTCAAAAAAAAATGAGGAGAGGCTTAGGAACCTCCAGGACATCTTTAATCCAGGACATCTGGATTATAGGGGTACCAGAAGGGGGAAAGAAACAGCCACGAGTGGAAAACATATTTGAACAAATAATAAAGGAGAACTTCCCCAGTCTGGCAAAGGAAGTAGACTTCCAGGAAATCCACGAAGCTCAGAGAGTCCCAAAGAAGTTGGACCCGAGAAGGAACACACCAAGGCACATCATAATTACATTAGTCAAGACAAAAATGAAGGAGAGAATCCTAGAAGCATCAAGGGATAAGGGGACAGTCACCTACAAAGGAGCACCCATCAGACTGTCAGCGGATTTCTCAAAAGAGACCTTACAGGCAAGAAGGGGCTGGAAAGAAGTATTCCAAGTCATGAAATCCAAAGACCTACAGCCAAGATTGCTTTACCCAGCAGAACTTTCATTTAGAATGGAAGGACAGATAAAGTGCTTCTCAGGTAAGGTCAAGTTCAAGGAGTTCATCATCACCAAGCCCTTATTATATGAAATGCTAAAGGAACTTATATAAGAAAAAGATGAAAAATATGAACAGTAAAAGGACAGCAAACACACAGTTATTAACAACCACACCTAAAACAAAAGCAAACCAAGAGGACAGCTAGATCAGGAGTGGAACCATAGAAATGAAGAACACATGGAGGGTTAGAAACAGGGGGATGGGAGGGGGAGAAGAGGTGAGAAGGCACAGAAAATAGCATAGATGGTAGGTAGAAAATAGATAGGGGGGAGGGCGAAAATAGTGGGGGAAATATAGAATCCAAAGAACTTGAGACATGTGGTTATAAACTAAGGGGAGGAGAATGGTGGGGGAGGGAGGGTGTGCGTGTAGGGGAATGAAGGGGGGGAATGGAACAACCGTAATGGTATAATCAATAAAATATATTTAAAAAAATAAATTTAAAAAAAAGCAAAGCACTGGTTATCAGGAAATTCAAAGAGCTTACAATGAGCTTCCAAAAACTACAGGGGAGCTACAAGGAACTCTCTGCAAACTACACTAACATGAAAAAGGAAATAGAATCTATCAGAAAAGGCCAAGAGGAAATGAAGAATACAATTTCTGAACTGAAGAATGCAGTAGAAGGTATGAATAGAATCGATATGGCGGAAGATCGCATAAGTGAGATTGAAGGCAGGATAGAAAAAATCCCCCAGACGGACCAAGTAAGGGAAAAGAGAATCAGAAAAAATGAGAAGAATTTAAGAGAAATGCAAGACAACACGAAACGTAATAATATCCGAATAATAGGAATACCAGAAGGAGAGGAAGAGAAACAAGGAATAGAAAACCTACTTAAAAGAGTTATAACGGAAAATTTTCCTAAGTTGAGGTGGGATAAAGTCACACGGATCCAGGAATCACAGAGAGTCCCAAGCAGGTGGAACCCAAAGAGGCCTACTGCAAGACACATCATCATTAAAATGGCAAACCACCAAGACAAAGAGAAAATCCTAAAGGCAGCAAGGGAGAAAAGCAAGTAACATACAAGGGGGTCACAATAAGGTTGGCTACTGACTTCTCAATGGAAATGTTCCAAGCAAGAAGAGAATGGCAAGAAATATTCCAAGTAATGAGAAACAGAGGCCTACAACCAAGGCTACTGTACCCAGCAAGGCTCTCAATCAAGATAGAAGGCCAAATAAAGAGCTTCCAAGACAAAAGAAGTCTAAAAGAATATGCTTCCACTAAACCAGCTCTACAAGAATTACTAAAAGGGCTGCTTTAAGGAAAGGAAGGAAAAGAGAGAGACGGAGAGGAACACAGGTACATAAATGGCAATGAATAAGTACCTTTCAATAATAACCTTAAATGTAAATGGATTAAATGCACCAATTAAGAGATATAGAATAGCTGAATGGATAAGAAAGCATGACCCACACATATGCTGCCTACAAGAGACCCACCTCAGGTCAAAAGACCACCACAGACTAAAAGTGAAAGGATGGAACCAAATTTTCCAAGCAAATGGACAAGGAAAAAAAGCCAGGGTAGCAATTTTCATATCAGACAAAATAGACTTCAAAAACAGGACCATAAAGAGAGACCCCGAAGGTCACTTCATATTACTCAAGGGAACAATCCACCAAGAAGACATCAACATCATAAATATATATGCACCCAACTCAGGAGCACCCAAATATATAAAGAAAATCCTAGAGGACCTCAAGAAAGATATTAACAGCAACACAATTATAGTAGGGGATTTTAACACCCCACTGTCAAAAATGGACAAATCTTCCAAACAAAATATCACCAAAAATATTTCAGCATTAAATGACACTCTAGATGAAATGGACCTAATTGATATATATAGAGCCCTTCATCCCAAAGAAGCTAAATACACATTCTTTTCAACTGCACATGGAACATTTTCAAAGATAGACCACATGATAGGACACAAAATGAGACTCAACAAATTTAGGAAAATAGAAATCATACCAAGCATTTTCTCTAATCGCAAGGGACTGAAATTGGAAACTAACCCCACAGGAAAAAAACAAAAACACCCAAAATCATGGAGACTGAATGGTATGCTATTAAACAACAAATGGGTCAAGATAGAAATCAGGGAAGAAATAAAAAAGTTTCTGGAAACAAATGAAAATAAACTCACAACAACCCAAAACTTATGGGACACAGTGAAGGCAGTCCTGAGAAGGAAGTTCATAGCAATACAGGCTTACTTAAAGAAAATAGAAACATTTCAAACAAATAACCTAATTCCACACCTACAAGAACTTGAGGAACAACAACAAAGACAGCCCAGAGCAAGTAGAACGAAGGAAATAACCAAGATCAGAGCAGAATTAAACAATATAGAGACTAAAAACACAATTCTAAGGATCAATGAATCCAGGAGTTGGCTTTTTGAAAAGAAAAACAAAATAGATAAATCTTTAAGTAGTCTCATCAAGAAAAAAAGAGAGAGGACACAAATAAACACAATCAGAAATGAAAGAGGAGAGATTACAACTGATACCACAGAAATAGAAGGGATTGTAAGGAATTACTATGCAGGGCTGTATGCCAAGAAATTTGAAAACCTAGGTGAAATGGACAAATTCCTAGAAAAATATAATCTTCCAAAATGCAATGAAGAAGAAGCAGAAAAGCTGAACAGGCCAATAACAGCAGTGGAAATTGAAGAACTAATCAAAAAACTCCCATCAGACAAAAGCCCTGGACCAGATGGTTTCACAGGAGAATTCTACAAAGCTTTTAAGGAAGAACTAACCCCGATTCTTCACAGACTATTCCAAAAAATCCAAAAGGAGGGAAAACTCTCTAACTCTTTTTAAGAAGCCAGCATCATCCTAATTCCAAAACCAGATAGAGACACAACAAAGAAAGAAAACTTCAGGCCAATATCTCTGATGAACATAGATGCTAAAATCCTCAATAAAATATTGGCAAATCGCATCCAACAATACATCAAAAAGATCATACACCATGACCAAGTGGGATTCATCCCAGGAATGCAAGGATGGTTCAATATCCGCAAATCAGTAAATGTAATACACCACATAAACAAAAGCAAGGACAAAAACCACATGATCATATCAATAGATGCAGAAAAAGCTTTTGATAAGGTACAACACCCATTTATGATAAAGGTACTCAGCAAAGTGGGAATAGAGGGAGCATTCCTCAATATAATAAAGGCCATATATGAAAGACCTACAGCCAATATCATACTCAATGGGCAAAAACTAAAAGCTTTTCCACTAAGATCAGGAACAAGACAAGGTTGTCCACTTTCACCACTTCTATTCAATATAGTATTGGAAGTTCTAGCCACAGCAATCAGACAAGAAAAGGAAATAAAAGGCATCCAAATCAGAAAGGAGGAAACAAAACTGTCATTGTTTGCAGATGACATGATAGTGTACATGGAAAATCCTATAGCCTCTACCAAAAAACTGCTTGAACTAATAGATGATTTGGCAAAACAGCGGGATACAAAGTCAATATCAAGAAATCAAAGGCATTTTTGTATGCCAACAATGAAACAGCAGAAGCAGAAATCAAGAAAAAATCCCATTGATATAGCAAAAACTAAAATAAAATATCTGGGAATAAATCTAACCAAGGAGGTAAAAGACCTGTATGCAGAAAACTACACAACACTGAAGAAAGAAATCAAGGAAGACACAAACAAATGGAAACATATACTGTGTTCATGGATTAGAAGAATTAACATCATCAAAATGACCATACTACTCAAAGCAATTTACAGATTTAATGCAATACCTATTAAAGTGCCAATGGCATATTTCACAGACATAGAACAAACATTTCAAAAATTTATATGGAACCAAAAAAGACCCCGAATAGCAGCTGCAATTTTCGGGGAAAGAAGAACAAAGTAGGAGGGATCACAATACCTGATATCAAATTGTATTACAAGGCCACTGTAATCAAAACAGCCTGGTACTGGCATAAAAACAGGCACATAGACCAATGGAATAGAACAGGGAGCCCAGAAATAAACCCAACTCTCTACAGTCAATTAATACTCGACAAAGGGGGCAGTAACATAAAATGGAGTAAAGATGCCCTCTTCAACAAATGGTGTTGGGAGAACTGGACAGCTACGTGCAAAAAAATGAAACTGGAGCACCAACTTACACCATACACCAAAATTAATTCAAGGTGGATAAAAGACTTAAATATAAGCCGTGAAACCATTAAGGCCCTAGAGGAGAGCATTGGCAGGAAAATCTCAGATATTCCATGCAGCAATATTTTTACTGATACATCCCCCAGAGCAAGGGACATAAAGGAAAGAATAAACAAATGGGATCTCATCAAAATAAAAAGCTTCTGCATGGCCAAGGAAAACAGTATCAAGATAAAAAGAGAAGCAACAGTTTGGGAAAACATATTCGCCAATGACACCTCAGACAAAGGTTTAATCTCCAAAATATACAAAGAATTCACATGACTCCACTCAGAGAAGACGAGCAACCCAATTAAAAAATGGGCAAAGGACTTGAACAGACTCTTTTCCAAGGAGAACATACAGAGGATCCAGAGACACATGAAAAGATGTTCAATATTGCTAGCTATCAGAAAGATGCAAATTCAAACCACAATGAGATACCACTTTACACCGGTCAAAATGGCCATCATAAACAAAGCAACAAACAACAAGTGCTGGAGAGGTTGTGGGGAAAAGGGGACCCTAGTTCACTGTTGGTGGGTTTGCAGACTGGTACAACCACTATGGAAAACAGTATGGAATTTTCTAAGAAAACTAAAAATGGATGTGCCTTTTGACCCAGCAATTCCACTATTAGGAGTATATCCTAAGAACCCTGGAGCACCAATCCCAAAGAACCTATGCATCCCAATGTTAATAGCAGCACAATTTACGATAGCCAAGAATTGGAAGCAACCTAGATGCCTATCAGTCAATGACTGGATCAAAAACTATGGTACATTTACACAATGGAATTCTATGCTGCAGAAAGGAAGAAGGAGCTCCTACCCTTTGCAACATCACGGATGGAACTGGAAAGCATTATGCTGAGCGAAACAAGCCAGGCAGTGAAAGACAAATACCATATGATATCACCTTTAACAGGAATCTAAACAACAAAACAAACAAGCAAGCAAAATGTAACCAAAGGCACTGTAATACAGAAGGTGCTGAAAGGGTCCAGAGGGGAGAGAATCACAGGGGAAAAGGGGAAGGACTCACACGAACAAGTATAAAGGACACATGGACAATAACTAAGGTCGGGGGCGGAGATGGGAGGGAGGGGGGAGCACTGGGCGGGGGGCAGGGCTGGGAATACAAGAAAGAAAACTGTACTTGAACAAGAGTTATTTTTAAAAAATTTTTAAAATCATTAAACCTGTTGGTTGAGTCATAAATGCATCTAGTAGCCATCACCACAAATACTACTCCACCCATCAAACGTGTTGAATAAGGTTGTTTCATCGTGAAGAATTTTAAAAGCACAAGTACTCTAGTTTGCTGGTGGATTTTTCACTGCCTGTTAGGTATGGTTGGGTACAACCAAGGGAAACATTCTAAAGCAAAGGAAAAGAGGATTTCAACGTAGCAGATATAATAGAAATGCTATAACACATCTCTACCCTAGAGGCACTCATAGTCTAGACAGGTAGCATGATCATGCTCAGATTAAATTTAATATATTACTCTACAAAAATGTACAGCTATGAAATACAAAATAAATACTAGTTATAATAAGGTTTTAGGGGGAAGAAAGAATTTTAATTTATTTGCATCAACAGGAATATGAAAACACTTGGCTCTCCGTCTATACTCTTATTTACCAAATAGTCTTGTTAAAATCTGATTTTAATTTGAATCATTTTTCTCATATAGGGTAATATTAGAATTTTCATCTTCATTCTTGATTTACAGTGCTAAGTACTTTTCTACTTGTTGGAACAAAGAAATAAGAAAAATGGCTCTAAGTCTACAATTATTTCATTTCAGAATCTCGTAACTCCTTGTTCTCCTTCCTCCAGGTCACCGTGACCTAAAAGAGTGCTCAGAAGGAGTCTGTGAGCCGCTGTCACCACACGACATTTAGCACGCTTTCTCTCTCTCTCTCCTTTCAGTTTCCACTGTGTTGTACTCACTGTATGAAAAGAGGCTGGAGTTAGTCGTACTGTTAGGGAGGGTCTTTCTCTGTCAAGTCCAATTCCCACAGCAGGAAGATTGGAAAAGGGACATCTACTCCAATGGCAGCAGGAAGAGGTAGGAAGGACAAAACTAGGAAAGCTGAGGAAGAAGCAGAAAATCAGAGCAGAGCCTGTATCTAGTCTCATCTGAGGAGAGACGTTTGTGGCTGTGAGAGAGTAAGGAAGATGTTTTGAGGGAACTGTGTGGTGGATGGTAAACTAAGAGTAACTGAAACCAACTCAATATTCTTGTAATTTCTACAAGAATGTAAAAAAAAGACCTATTTTGTAACCCATATGAAAATGTCTTAAATTTCTCTTTAAGTATCTTTACATTGAGGATAAAAAGCTACTGTCATATATGTCATAAATATTTTCCCATTTGTCTTTTACCTTTTGATTTTATTATTTGAATTTTTTATATATTTTACTGATTAGGCTATTACAGTTGTCCCATTTTTCTTCTCCCCTTTATTCCCCTCCACCCTGCCACCCCCTCCCACCAGCATTCCCCCACCTTAGTCCATGTCCATGGGTCATACATACAAGTTATTTGGCTTCTCCATTTCTCATACTATTTTTAACCTCCCCTATTTATTTAGAATCTAGCATTTATGCTTCTACAAATTTTTAAACAATCATACATTTTATAATTTTAGACAGCCAAACCTTTTCACTTATATGTATATTGTTAATGTTAAGCTTATCAATGCTCCCCATTCCCCAAAATTTATATAAACATGCACTCATACTTTTTTATTTCTTCTATTTTTTATTTTACAATTAATTCTTTAATCAATTTATTTTATCTCCCAATTTTTTCACAATTATTTATAAATGAAGCATTTATAAATAATGAAACATTTTCTCCAATTTTAAAAACCACCTTTATTACATACTAAATATTTAAATGATCAAAATTTAATTTGGGAGCTTTGTATTCTGTTCCATTAAGCTACTATTTATTTAAGCACGTGTACATTATTCAACTAATATTTGTAGTTTTATAATATGTTACTTGATGATATAAATCCTCCCCAATCATCATTATGCATTCGGCTTTTTCTTGGCTTTGTAAGATATTGTGTCTAAATAAACATAAGAGGATTTGCCATTTTAGCCATTTGTTTGAAGTGTAGAATTCGTGGCATTAAGTATGTTCCCAGCATTGCACGACCACCACCACTTTCTAGTTCCAAAATCCCTTCCTTGCTTCAGAAGGGTACCCTGCACCCATTAAGCAGTCACTCCTTTCCCCCTCCCCCTAGTCCCTGGCAACCCCAAAGCTGCTGCCTGTCTCTAATGGACTTCATGTAAGTAAAATCACACACATTTGTCCTTTGGCTTATTTCATTCAGCATACTGTTTTTCAAGGTTCATCCTTGTTGTGCGTGTCATTGTTCCATTTCTCCCTATGTCTGAATAATATCCCATAGTATGGATAAATTGCATTTAATGTACCTATTCATTAATTGATCAGCATTTGTGTTGTTCCTAATTCTTGGCTAGTGTAAATAGTGTAAATAGTCAAACGCACATACAAGTTTTTGTTTGGACACTCCTTCCCAATTATCTTGGGGGTAGAATTTGCTGGGCCATAGGCAATCTTATGTGGAACTGGTTAAGGAACTGCAAAACTGTTTTCCACAGTCACTGCATCATTTTAAATTCCCATCAGCAGGATAGAAGGGGTCCAATTCCCTCCTCTCTTTCCTTGTTTTCTTCCTTCCATCTTTTCTTCCTTCTTCCCTTTTTTAGAATTTATTTTCTATTATTAATTGAATCTTTTTGTCTAAATTTTCTAAATGTTTATTGCTGATATATAGCACCTGGTAGGCCACTTTGCTGGTGACTCATTTTGTCTTCCTACTCTGAATTTCTATATTATGGTAGAGGTATCAGCACAATGTAGTTCTTGGACCTATACTGCTTAGCTTTAGTCTCAACTTGTTTAATGTAGGAAAGTAATTTCTTTCCAATATTCCCAACTATTCAAGGGCAGGAATATCTACATCATCTTGCCTTCTGATTACTCCAATACCTTGCACAATTATTTAAGACATACTTGATGGTCTTATTAAAGATCATCTTATCAGTTGTGTGATGGATATTTTGAGGAGAGCCTATGATATGGAAATCTAGGTTACTATAGGTTATTGAAGTGACCTCTAGAATCACATCGAGTTTAGATTTGGGAAGTATATAGGCTATAATACTTGCTTTCAAAGTAGGAATAAGAGAAAAATCCAAGAGAAAGAAAATGAAGAAAAGAATCAATAGAACTTGATCAAAGTGTACCTTTGGTTTTTTTCCAATTTACTAATGCACACAGAAAGTCATGTATTAATAGGACTGATGTAGTGTGTAATAGTTATATGTCCCCCCAAAATTCTTAGTCTCCTTAGAATCTGCAAACGGTAACAGAGTCATTACAATATTATCGACCGTTTGCTCTGATGCACTTTAGATTCTTGTGACTTATTTTATAAGTGAACTTCTGTACTTCTTAGTTCTTTTTTCTCTTTTGGTTTTTTATCAGGCTTTAATAACCAAATCATGTTTACCTTAGAAATAGCCAAAAAATCACTTTTAACACCAACATTATAGAGCTCCTAAGTGTTATTTCAATATGCTCTATCTTGTTGACAAAAAGAATCTTTATGGTTACAAAAACACTTTCAAATTCTGAATCTAACATTTTACCTACTCATAATTCACCTGAGCGTACACCTTAGGAAGAAGCATGGAGCTTTCATTTTCTTTTCAAAGTAATTTTCAGAGAAAATTTTTTAGAGAAAGAGTAATTTTCTCTGAAATTGCTATTGTTTATTAAGAATACTATCTAACTGATACAATCATAAAATCTTCCTACCCACCTCAGCGCACTAAAGCAAATAAAAGTGTTCTTAAACTTAGAACTAAAATTCTATCTTCTTCACTCTGATGAGCGAACAGAAAAGAGACCCAAAACAAAAAGAACTCCCTCTTTTCTCTCTCTCTATCTCTCTCTCACACACACAGAGAAAAACACACTCAGCAAACTTTTTAAAAACTAAATGTCATATATATTGACTGCATATATATATATCGCATTTTGTAAGGAGAAGTTTCATAGAAAAAAAACAAAGGGTGCTGGATCCACACAAGTTTGAGAAGTGCCATTTGTTATATTTTTGGAAATTCACAGTTTATATTAGTAATAGTAAAGGCTTCTAGAACTCCTGCAGGAAAAATATTGCTTAAATGTGAATATCTCACATTATATTTGAGCAAGGAACCATTTTACACCCGACCCTCCACACTGGTAGTCAGGGTCTGCTTGGCCATGCTGCGGTGACAAGAAACCAAAAGAGAAAATTAGTGGGATAATATGTTCCTCACACATATAACATATCTAATACGGCTCAAAGGAAAGTTATACTTGTGGTGTCTATGAGCTTTTCTTTTCACATTTACTATAATAATAGTAAAGAAATTCAGCAAATAATGCGTTTCAAAAATTATACTTGATATACAATGTTACATTGGTTTTAAGTGTACAACATCATGATGCAACATGTGTATACCTTACAAAGTGATCACCCCAGTAAGTCTAGTAACTGTTTGTCACGGTAAATAGTTACTATTATATTATTGGCTATATTCCCTTTGCTGTACTTTACATCCCTGTAAATTATAACTGGAACTTTGTACTTCTTAACCTCCTTTCCCTTATTTCTGGTTATAGGTCCTTGCTTCTTATCACTTCAAATATTTTGTTTTCATCTTTTCTAGCCTGCACCATCTCTGTTGTAAAATCAGCAGACAATCTTATGGGAACTCCCTCATAGGTAACTAACTGGTCTTTGCTTGCTGCTTTTGAGATTCTCTCTGTCTTTAATCTTTGCCATTTTAATTATGATGTGTCTGTGTGTGGGCCTCTTTAGGTTCATCTTGTTTGAGACTCTCTGTACTTTATAGACTTGTATCTCTATTTACCTCATGCAATTAGGGAATTCTTCTTTCACTATTTCTTGAAATAAGTTTTCAGTTTCTTGTTCTCACCCTCCTCCTCTGGTACCCTTCTGATGCATATTTTGTTATCTTGATGTTGTCCTACAGGTCCCTTAAACTATCCTCTTTTGTTTGATATTTTTTCTTTTTTGCTGTTTTGATCAGGTGTTCTCTGCTACCTTATCTTAAAAAGAAAGCCTTATTTTTAAAAATTGCAGGTACCTGAATAGACATTTCTTCAAAGAAGACACAGAGATGGCCAATAGTCACATAAAAAGATACTTAAGGTCACTAATCATCAGCGAAATGCAAATTACAAGCACAATGAAATATCATATCACTCCTGTCAGAATGTATATTATTAATAAATCAACAAACAGCAAGTGTTGGCAAAGATGTGGGGGAAAGGTTAACCTTGTGTAGTGTTTGTGGAATGGAAAATCGGTACAGCCACTATGAAAAACAGTATGGAGGTTCCTCAAAAAATTAAAAATAGAACTACCATAGGATCTAGGATTTCCACTTCTGGGTGTTTATACAAAGGAATGCAAAACACTAATTTGATTGGATATATGTTTTCCTATGTTCATCACAGCATTATTATAATTGTCAAGATATAGAAGCAACCTAACTGTTCATCGATAGAAGATTGGATAAAGAAATAGTACATAGACAATGGAATATTACTTGGCCATAAAAAATAATAAAATTCTACCATTTATGGCAACATTGACAGAACAACAGGGTATTATTATACTATGTGAAATGAGTCAGTTGGAGAAAGACAAATACCATATGATCTCATATATAGAATCTAAAAAACAAAAGAGAAACAGACTTATAGATAACAGAGATCAAAGTAATGGTTCCCAAATAAGAAGGGGATTGAGGGGGACTGAGAGGCTGGGTGAAAAATGTGAAGGGATTAAGTACAAATTGGTAGTTACAAAGTAGTCACGAGGATATAAAAAGTAAGGCATAAGGAATATACTGTATTTTGCCAAGTATAATGTGCACTTTTTTGTCCAAATTTTTGATGGAAAAATAAGGGTGTGCATTGTACATGGGTAGTACTAACTCCATATCTCTACAATTGTTTTTACTTATGTTATTTATGCTTATGTGTTAAAAGTATAATTCTAGAAAGCAATAACGATATCCATATGTAAAATAATTACCCTAGAATATGATTATCAGGTTTGTTTCTAAATATAAATAAATAAAACTTGAATTAAACAATTAAAAGATTTTTTCCTAAAAATCTGGGCTAAAAAAGTGGGTGCACACTATACATAGGAGTGCATTATACACAGGAAAATACAGTACTCAATAATATACAGTGCCAGATGCATACTAGGCTTATATATGGGGATCACTTTATATATTATGTAAAGGTCTAACCACTATGCTATACAGCTGAAATCAATATACTATTGAATGTTAACTGTAATTGAAAAAATGTTTAATGTGAGAGACAGAGGGAAACCAGACCCTATGCTTCATGCTGTAACGCAGTGAGAAGTGTACTGCATCACCCAGGAAGTATTGCTGCCTCAAGACTGGAATCCAGTGGCCTTCCAAGGAGGAAGTTAAGGAGATAGGGGTACACGGGAGTGCAGGCAATAGGTTACTTCATAGAGAATTTTAAACCAGTAATGAGATGAACTAAAAGTCAAAACAATTACGACCACTCCCAGCCCTTGCATTAGCACATTTCACAAAGCCAAAAAGTAATCCCAACTCAAAACGCTGTGATATATTCTTTCTAAAAACAGTTTGATTTTTTTTGTTCAAAAGTAAAGTTTAAATATCCAAATGTAAGAATTTATATTTCTGTTAATTAATGTTCTTCATATGTAAATAAAGAGAATCTGCATCTCTTTCTGGCTTTGTTTTTGTTGTTTTTTTTTTAAGACAAGAATTGTCTCCAGTCTAACAGCAATCAAATGCAGCTATCATATTTATTCCAAATCAGAAAGCACTGTGAATTATCTGGCTGCTTTTCTCATATACGCTTTTGGGCTGGAATTTACACTCGTTGTCCAAATGAAACACACAAGAGCAGTCTAACAGCAGATTCAGAGAGCAAAATTCTAGGTAACTGCTGCATCCTGCTCCATCCCAATTTGGATCTCTGCTCTCATTGTCAAGGCCAGAACAGCGCAGCGGAATGGTGAAGACCATCTCGTTCACCAGATTGCATCCCATTCATCCCTGAACACGTATTTACAATATATTCAAGCCTTCTTTGTACTTAGATACAACTATATAAAACTAAGTTCTATTCAATAGAACATGGGCAGACGTGATTGACACATGACACTTCTAATACTGCCGTTTAGATTTATTCTAAGCAAAACTATCTAGTCTCTCTTCCCACCCATTGGATAAAGGGGGAGGGGTGACTTTAAGAACGCAGAGGAGGGAAGAGATGAAAGACAGTAAGATCTAGGTTCTTGAGTTGACACGCGGATGAGAAGTGACCAACAATGAGTTGGCTGTTGCCTAAAGTAAAATAAACTGGAAATGAGTTAAGCCTCTGAAATTTTAGAGGAGTTTGTTGCATCAGCTATTATATTCTGACTAATCCAGCAAGTATGACATGAGAAACTAATGATGATCTTGGTCATATTGTCCCCATTAAAATTCCTGGACAATTAAGCAACAAATAATTATCATTATCAATAAATGACAGAAATCAAAGCAAATGCCTAGATATGTCACCATAAGGACAGCTCACTTCTATTGAGCACTTTTTATATGCCAAGTAAAATATAATTTTGTAATCCCTATTTACGGATCATAACAATGAAAATCCAGATGATTAAAAAACTGGATGAAGATCAGTCGGAGCTAGGACTAAATTCTAACTTTGTTCGGCTGAAAGTCCTGCATAGTTAAGCTCCAAGCTACATTAGCTCTTATTCTTCACACTCATCTTTTCTCTTTTCCGATAATTCTCTCATCAGATTGATCTGTTTGTTTTACCATATCAGACTGTGCCTATTGTTTGATTTAACTCATATGACTCATTGCATTGGATAACGCTGCATTCTGAACCTATAGAAAAGTATAGCTTTGAAGCTTAAGTATGCAATCATCAGAGACCTTGCTTACAAGCAATGCAACCCAGTTAAGATAGTTTAAGAAGAAAGAGTTTATTAAAAAATACTAGAAAACTAATGGAAACTTCAGAAGCCTTAGGTCTATCATCTAAGAACAACCCCCAAATTGCACACTAAGTCTTGCCAGTAGAGGCCCTTCTGAGCACAAACATGGTTGGTAACACAGTGGACACCGTGTGTGCGTGTTACCTCTGCCCCTGGATGGCTGCCATTACTGCCTCAGGCAGGCCTGATCTCTCTCCTTCGTGTTCTGCTATCGTCATGAGAATACAAATGCGATGTGGCAACTACACTGGGTTCTTCATGAAGTTCCCTTCTGAACAAACCCATGTCAGGAGAACGACTATGGGAGGGCCCACTCCCCAGGCAGAGGCTGGAAATCAGATTTTAGCTTCCACGATGAATAGATAGTTCTCATCGTGTGGGAAATCTCTTAAACACAAACGGTCTGTTTAAAAGCTGTCCAGTGACCACAAACATTATGCAGCCACTAAAATGTCAACTCAAGGTCACATGGAATCCAACATTACAGAGAAATAGAAACTGTGGTCATTTGAGAGGAAACGAGACACAGCAAAGGTCCAGAAAAAAAGCAGCTTCAGGAAAGATGGAGCTTGTAAGTTGGGGTGAAGTCTGGCTCTCCTTGCTCAAACTGGCTTCCATGTATTTTCATAAGAAAAAGTTTCCTGAAGTATTTAAACAGTAAGTTTGTAAGTACTCATACGGGCAGTGAACACCTTCACAATGTTCACATAAATAAACAATCTAATAGTAGGACTCTCACAGAATGGAGGAATAATTATGTTTCTAATAGATTTAAGAAGTGATCTTAGATGATGTTTAACAGAAGCAAGCTTTAATAGCCCACAGAGTTGCTTTGAATCCTGGCTTTACCAATCCTGGCCTTATTACCTCACTATGTTTTGAATTTCATGAAATTATAAGTCATGTCTCATTTGCATTTGTATTAATGATAGACTCTGCCACAACACAGAACTAAGAAATTAATAGTTGTTGAATAAATTATTTGAACTAGCAGTAGCAAAACTTGATTTATTTAGACTAAATAGAGTATACAAGTGACTACTTAGCAACTGGGAAGAAAAATATGGGAACCCACTGACAATATGGGTTCCCAATAATTCATGTTCAAATGTGTCCCTTGTAGAAGGATTGCTTTAGAAAATTGAGCTTATATTATTTTTAATGGCCATGCATGCATAAACTGGCCTCAAAACACCAAATAATGATATAGTGGCTATCTAACACGATGACTGTGATGGTGCTTCTTCTAAGTCTAGAAGTCAGTTAATATAGAATGTCCACTACCCACTGTCTTTCTAGTGTTTGTGTCTAAATTCTGTTTCTTAAGTAGTCATATTGATCATATTGATTGATACTCCTAGTAGAAATGATGAAAAATATATTGATGTGCTCTTGTAAACCTCAGCTCTGACTAAAGTATCTGGCAAGCTGCTTTCTTGATCTCTGTAAGAGCTCTCTTCTCAGGCCTCTTCCATTCCTACTGATTACATCTGCAGATAAAAACAGGTGTGAAAATCCTTTGGATGCCCCCAAATAGGGCAGATTTAGACTCTTATTGAACTCTCATGTCCCTCTTCCCTAATTAAGGGACAAGCACATGCTATCATGGAGGATGACTTACATTACAGATCTTATTCCTGCTAATGGCATGCATTTCACGTAACTGAGGGGACAGTAGTACGTTTCTCACTTTGTTGCCTTGCAAAGGGCCACTTACTCAGCTCTCCCAAAGGAAGAATAAAGAGCATGATTTTACTTAAAAAGAGTGCTCTGTTATCCATGTTTCAAAGAGAAATGAAGTATAGAGCCGTTTCCCCCAAAGTATAACATGTTTTTTCACTAAACATTTAAAAACGCAAGTAAAGAATAGCATCTAAATGAGTTAGTGGCATAGAATCTTATTTTAGAGCTAAGATAACCCTTAACATCTACACCACAGAAGAAGAAGGAGAAGGCGGAGGAAGAGGAAGAGGAGGAAGAGAAGGAGAAGGAGAGGGTTGTTGTTCGAGCACAGGCTTTAGAGGCAGACGGCCTGGATTAAAACCCTGGTTTGAAGTTGACTAGCTGTGTAAGGTAAGGCAATTTACAAAATGTCCCACACCTCAATATTGTCTTCGATACAGTGATAATTAGTATAATAATTGAAAAATAAATAATAATATTCTAAAATTAATTTAAAATACATAATAAAATCTACCTTATAGGTTTAGTTGCAGGTTAACTGAGATACTATATTCCAGTACCTAGTACTCAATGCCTGTTCATTATTCTTACTTTTTAATACTCTGTGCATTTCAATTCCATAAGCATAGCATATTAAAAGAAAACAAACAAAACCTTTTCATAACCTTTTCTCATAATTAGATGAAGAAACCTCAAATATTTTATTTTCTAAAAGCTTCACTGAGAATGTGTGATGAGAAAAAAAATTATTGATCTCTATGGAGGGGAAAAAAGCCAAAATACGGAATTGTTTCAGACTGATAGTTTAGTATAAACATACAGACAGAACAATCTGGTTAACATTTACCAGCTTATTTCCACTGAAGTATTCATAATAGCAGGGTCATTAAACGAAGATTCAGCCTACAATAGTTTAGCTTTTGTTGATTCCCAAATTAAAATGATTACTAAGAACAACAACAAAAAAGCATTATCATTAACATCCACAATAGAGGCTGGATCTACCAACTTGCACAGAAGTAGACACTTTATAAGCAAAAAGATGGGCGTTAGGAATTTGAAAGCCCACAAAATGCAAATTAGATTCCTTTTTACAAAATAAAGCTGCTATCATTTTCAATGAATTTCTAGGGACTCAAACAAGGATGAGGGAATAGTAGACCCTCTTCCACTTCTTCTGAATTATGCCTTCTGCCTGCTTTTGTATTTAGGTTTTAAAAATGCAGTGACGATTATAACAGCTATCAATTATTGTGTACTTACCATGTGCCAGGCATTCTACAAAGTACTGTACATGCATTATTTCATTTACTCTCTACCACAAGTCTATGAGGATGTCAATTCATTTTTCAAATTTTACAGATGAGGAAAATTTTTCCTCATTTTACAGATGAGGAAACTGAGCCTAGAAATGCCCCAGTCAAGGCCTAGTAAGTGGTTAATCGGTGTTTCAGCTGGGTCTAAATCTTGGCTGTGAACCCCTAATGCAACAGCCTCAGATTCAGGTAGAACTCACTGCCCGAGTCATCCAAACACTCCCAACTGCCTTGTTAAATGGTAAAGGGGAACATGGGTTCCTTCCCCAGCTCCAACCCCCCTCCCACCCTGTGGGAATATGATGAAGGCGGTCAGTAGGTACACTGTGGGACCTACCTCGGGGGCCTGGCCAGTTCCAGAAACAGCAGAACAGAAAACTGTTCTCGGATGCCAGCCTGGACTATAAACAAATGCAGAGAAAGAACTTGCTTTTTGATCTCACACAGCTTGAGCGTAAGCATGTCCCTTCTCCCCCCCGCCCCCAGCCTGCCCTGTTTGGCCTTGTTTTCTGTACTTTATACAAACCTGTACTTGGAAAGTCTGGGTTAGTAAAATTTCATTGGCTGGCTACCCGCAGGGTGGCTCACCCACAGACTGGATGAGACTTGGTAGTAAACTTCACCAGTCGGCTGCCTCCAGTGCCCATGTAAGTCCTAGTAAGTCCATGTCTTTTGTGGCCGTTTTCTGGGTCATTTCTTTGGAACTGACGAACAACACACTGAGGTTTTCTGGACCTCGGCTCTTTGTATAACACTTGTCTATCCTGGAGGCATGAGTCTAGGGGAGGCTCCAGGAGGTGGTGCAGCCCTGGAAACAGGTGTGGAGATGAGCTCTATTCTTTTCCATGTCCTCCTCCCCCATTGCCACAGGTGCACCTGAGGCTATACTTCTTAGAAACTAGTTTTCTTACTTGATGCCAGAAAAGGAGAAACACTTGCAAATCTGCCTTGGAGCTTCCGGTGCTACAGTTCTGGGGAACCTGGCTGGGCCGTACGATTAAGCAGAGAAGTCACCCTCGCAAAGACTGCTCCTTTAAGTTTTGAAGCCACTTTGGATTTTCCTGATTTAATGTACTTGGGTGGCATTCAATTCAAGACAGGTAGTATGTTATACAGGAATAAAGGTTCAAAATCAGTTCCGGGACACCAGGACACTTTTTTGCTCATTAGCTTTATCATGAACAGAAAGAACTGAACTTGTTTAAATCTCATTCATAATATGGGCATAATCCAGTATTTCATTTGCTCTAAGACACGCCTTCTTTTGCATTTTAACATAACTGGAATTGAGGTGTCTTACAACTGATAGCGACAATCTCTGCTTGCCAGGTGGCAGTGGTGAGGTGTTTGTTACCACTTGTGTCCGTGCAAACAAAACCCACAGAAACCCAATGAGCGGGGACGGGACAACAGCGCATTTGCTCAGTGAATCTCAAGGCCCTATCCCAGTACTAGGAGGATAAACAATAGGAGTGCTTACAATGTGTTCAGACATACAAAGCATAAACATGAAATGTTAACGCTGAGTTTGTTTTCAACTTCTAATACCTACTCCAAAACATTATTTGGGGCAAATGAAGGTGCAATATTTTGTCCAAGATCATTGAGTTAGGCAGACCGGGTGAGTCTTTTGCTTTCTGATGCTGTTCTCAACCACTCAAACTAACTGTCCAACTCCCCATGGGAGAAAGTAGCAGCATGGGCTTAAGTGTAAAGACTTCAGAAAAGAGAGTGATTTTGTCTGTGCCACAGAAGAGAATAAAGTGGGATCGGGGAGCCAGCGGGGACTTTTTCCACTAAAGAGGAGCATGGAGAGCACGCTAGTGGAGAGGGTGTGGGCAAAGGCAGGAAGGCAGGAAGGAGACAGCCGATGTATCCATAAATAAGTAAGTGTGGCTGGTAAGCAGGTTTGTCTAGGAGAGTGCTGGTATCTGAAGATGGAAAAGAGGGAAAATTAATTGTGAAAGGCCTTGATCACGGTGTTCAGCCTTCATTCTGAAATCTGAGCAGCCCACAAAGGTTTCTGAATTCATTACATTTTAAAAGCTGCGCTTGGGGAAGACTGGTCAGTTAGGTGTATGTAGTTAGGGATGATGAAGGGCTGATCTTTGTAAATGAAAGACAAGGGGAGGGTATGGTGAGATTTGTTTCCATGTGAGGTCTTGCTTATAATAAATGTTATAGAAACGAGGGGAAAATGTATTATAGACGCTCATATGAATAAGTGCCTTATAAAAGTGTTCAAGTAAGTTTGAGGACTCTAAAGGTGCACAATACTACCTGATTATTACAATGCTAGACCTCTTGGATCCTTTGGGGATATAAATTACAATGTGACTCATGCATTGATCATTGAATGCTATTTGCATTTTTTTCACACAGGGTGCCTATTACTGACTTCTGGAATGAGAGTTCCAGTGAACACAGTTTGAGAAATACTGAGTTACTCATTAACCAAGTTTCAGTTCTTTTATTAGTAGTTTCTCTGCTAGCCTTGAATTATCCACCTCAGACTTTTTATAAGCATATTTTATATTAAATTTAATATTTTTGACTTAGAAATGCAGGTGACCAAGTTACTAAAATTAACTTAGATGATAACATTGTAAGAACATTATACATTTCATTTTGTGAAAGTAGGTAGTAATCACAACTGACAGGGAGACATATATAAAATTTGTGCATGTATGTGTGCTTGGATATGTGTGTGTATGTGTATGTGTATACTTATGTGTATTCTTTATATCCAATTCCACAAAACTCAATGACAGTTATTTTTTGATGCCTACTTTATGGAGAATACAATAAATACAGAACAGAGAAAGAAGAAGTACCTTCTTCCAAAGGTGGAAGGAAGGCTTTTCCAAAGTCTTTGTTAACAAAGCAAAGAGAAATGTATTACTTGCCATCAAAATGGGTGATTTGCACTTATCTTAATTTTACTGTCATTTCGTCAGCAAAATAAAAACTTGTAATAAGTGGAACTGAAGAAGCCTGTTGGTTTTGTGCAGACCCTATCCTTCATCACGCCTCAGAAGACAGGTTTTAAATAACAGTATGTGCCATCTAAAACAAGAGTTTGCAACAAGTTTAATTGAGATCCAAAAATCTTTCTCTATATTGAAGACATTATTAACCTCATTTTCAAGTAAGCAGAGACTTGATGATTGATTTATTTACTTTTTATACACAAGAAGCCATTATCCATCTCCTCAGATGGACTAGTATTCTAAAACCCTCCTCCCTCTGAAGAAAAAACAAAAACACCGGCAATGCCCTATTTCTGACGTTTCAGGAAAATTCAGGGGTGTGTTTCTTCCCAGGCACACCATGTTAGTTCTGGCATCTGTGTGGGGTCACCTCTGCCAGGAACGTTCTCCCCTTCTGTCTTAGTCCATTCAGGCTGCCACGAAAAATACCACAACTAGGCATGAGATGTTCTAGGGTTCTGGAGGCTGGAAGTCCAAGATCAGGGAGCCTGCCACATGGTCAGGTGAAGGCCCTCTTCTGAAGTGCAGACTTCTCATTGTATCTTCGCATAGCAGAAGGGCTAGGGATCTTTCTGAGTTTCTTTTTTAAGAACACTCATCCCATTTGTGAGGGCTCCACCCTTGTGACCTGTTTACCTCCCAAATGCCATCACCTTGGTGGGTTAGGTTTCAACATGTAAATTTGGGGAGGGCGACACCTTCAGACCACAGCACCTCCACACCCTCTATTTCGGGGCATCTTCTTGACCTCATTCTTGTGTTGCTCCTCCTAAGAACATTCCCTGAAGCAAGTGCAGGGTCCCTAATAAATGAGTTGTTACCTGAACTATTTTGGAAACCTTTACAGTCTCTGCCCCCTGCTCTGTGAAGACCACTGACCCTCTCTAAGCCTCAGTCCAATAGGTTTAGTTCTACCATAAGCACAAGACTGACCATGGCCTCGCTGTCACCAGTGGCTTCTCAGAGTGGATATATCTTGCACAGAAGGAAAGAAAAATGTCTCACGTGGCCTGTAAGGCCCTCTGGAAAAGCTGAACTGCTTGTTGCTTAATTTGCCCTCAGCCTTACCATTCTCTTCCTTATGCCTGCCACATTAACACTTCCTCAAGCTTGCCAGTGAGTCCCCGTCCAGAAGGCTTCACACGAAATCCTCTGACTGGCATGGTCTCCGCCCCTGCCCCGATGTTCACGTGGCTCCCTCCATAGTCAGGGTTCTTCTTAAACGTGCCTTCCTTGAGTCACCTTCCTATGCCATCCAAATTAATACAGCGACACCCTGCTTTATGTTTTTTTCCAGCACCCATCAGTAACTATTTATCTAATTACTTATCTTTCCCTTCCATCAGGCTATCAGCTCCAGGAGAACAGAGATTTATTTTACTCACAAATGTCTCCCTAGAGGTTTTGATTCTGTAGGTCAGCAGTGCGTCCCGGAGACCTGTTTTTAATTGGCAGCCCAGGTTATTTGGAAGGAACTAAGTCGAACAGCACTTGGGCCCTAAGTGACGTCCAATTTTCCTTAATCCCGATTTGGCGATTGCTGCCTGAGGTTTATTTTGCTGTTGTTGGTTTATTTTGTTGTTGCTGTCCATTTGTTTTGCTAGTTGTTAAGAAAAGAAAAGCGTCTTTCCTTTCCAAGTCCAGAAAGCTCAAGACTCAGTGTCATGGTGATCTCCCAGGATTCATTAAACGGCGACAGAGGTAACTGCAAACGGAAATGCAAAGGGAGCACTCCCCAGCGAGACGGGGTAATCTCCAAATCACTGAGACACGGCTGCATATTGAAGAAAGATATGCTACTAATTTGCTGGACCCCAGTATATGAAGTATTACCATGGTTATCTTTTGCCAATTTTAAGTTCCTGTCATAGAACATGTATGTGAAACATTCCCTACTATTTTCCTGCCCTCAGTGTCTGTGTTACTATCATCACCAATTCCTCTTACATGGCTTGGTGGGTTATACTGATGTGTTTGAGGGGAGTGGGATGGAATTTTCAATCATAATACCAATGGCTATGTTAGTCTTTCCTGAGGCAGAACTATCTCTGGACTGGGACTGTATCTTCTGGACCTCAGGTATCTGTGCTCTGTGAAGGCAACTCAGGGGCAGAAATTTGCTGGGAGAGGCACCGGCATCGAGGGAACACGCTGCCTAGACTTTGGTTCTGAGAAGAAAGGGTGAGCAGGTCTTTTGCTCTCAGTTTAGGAGAAACTTCACAGAAGCACCTTCATGGGATTTTTAGTCCGAAGGCAGGTATGATTTGAAATGCCCATCAGTAGATGAGTGGGTAAAAAAGTTGTACATGTACAGAAAGGAGTATTATGTCTCTGTGAAAAAGAAGGAACTCCTCCTACCCTTTGCGATAGCACGGGTGGACCTGGAGTGTACGCTAAGCAAAATAAGCCAGTCAGAGAAAGACAAATACCACATGATTTCACTAATACGTGAAATTTAATGGCTAGAATAAGCTGACAACAAAATGGCATAGATACATGGAACAGACTGACAGATCTCAGAGGGGAGGGGCGGGAACTGGAAGAGATTAGCCAAAGAACATATTTGCCTATATGCACAGCCCATGGATACAGAAAACAACGTGTCCCTGGGGAGCGGGGACTGAGTGAAGGGGGGTAAAGGTTTGGAAGTGGGGGACATCAGAAAAAAGAAGGAAAATAGGTCTAAATATTAAAAAGTCTGCTGTTTGTAGATATAGAAGGAAATGGTAGAGCTAAAGAGCAAAAAAACTCAAAGTGAGCAAGGTTGTCAGAAAAGGGAGTGAGACGGGCACCCAGAACCTAGAAGAGCCCTCGTACTCACAAACGACCACGAAGCCCGACTACACTGACTACACTGACTACACCCGCCGTCACTGTGGGCTGTGAGATGTCAAAACCCCAGAGGATTTTCTAATGCCCTGCTAGCGGCATCTGCATGAATAAATTAACAGAGAACAGTAACAATTAACTGCGTGTTGGTTGCCAATAACCACAGTAAACTCGTCAAGTAGTGAATAGAACCGTTGCCTCACCCCTTTGCCATTTACAGCCTCTGGTGTTTGTAAATAGTAGCCACGCAGCCTTTTCATCACTGTCTGATGGAGCTGCACGCGGTTTAATCTTCCTGCTTCAAATCACTCCTGCAGCCGGTTCAATCACTTCCCTTGCTTTCTTACCTCTAGCCAACTTGTTCATTTATGGAAAAACTGGCACTGCATTATTGTAGCTGCAGACTCAAGGCTGTATTCACAGTCAGTATTTATTGAGTGCTAGCCAGGTGCGTGGCCGTGCGGTAGGCACAGGAAAGGACTCCTGGTGCTGCACTGATGTAGGCGCTTCCAGGACACCAGGCACCGAGTTCCCCACACTGCCTGTCTCGGGTTCTCACTGTGTAGTTTCTCTCCTTCTTGCCAGTGGATCACAGAACTCCAACATGAGAACAGTATCAACAGATACTCCTTCAGCTGCCCGTCAGACGTTTTCTGCCCCCACATATTTTTATTGTAGCAGAACAGACAATAATATTGTCTGGATCTTGAGTTCTCGTAGGTTTCTGTGTGTAATCTTGAAGTGTTTCAAGAAAATGTTATCTGAACCTGAAAATTTCAAAAGAAAAATTACCAAATTACCTTGGCCCTACATCCTTTGCATGCATGGAAAGTGGTAGGGGGGAAAAAATTCTGTATGTGTCTGACTCAGTTCCCCCAGTATGACTGAAAACAGACTGGACAGGGACCGGTTTGAGCAAACACAACTTTATTTATTCACCTTAGGGGATGCGTATTGACACTCGTACAGAAGAGCACCCTTCGTTCATTCCCTCCCCACCTACCCGTCTCAGAGAAGACAGCTGTATGTTCTTTTAGAACAGACACACACTTTGAAAATAATCAAATACATCATGAACACTTCCTTAAAACTGGTGTCCACCACCTAGAAGTCACTGGATTTTGCTCACATCTCTCATGTAAACTACAAAGTGTTTCCTATTTGTCCAACATCCTCGAGTGAAAATATGAGAGGCGTTTTCAAGAACTACTTGTAAGGGAACTACTCCAATGGATCTCATTTCTGTTCTTACCTGCTAGTTTCTGGCCTATTATGTTTTGAAGAGAAAGAAAGACATTAATATATAAAAGGAGAGGCAGCTTGGGTCAGGCTGGCCTGTCTTTTGTGAAAATAAAAGTGTCTAATCCTATCACAATGGGAGGGAAAGGGGAGAATAGGAGGTGTCCATTATTAATTTAAAATTGGGTTTTGTTTTTTTTCCTAGTGTGCATGGCCACATGCACACACATCCCTTGTGTGTATGTGAGGAAAGGCACATTCCCCAGGAAGACACGTTGGAGAATCCAGGCCTGAGACAAGCCAGCAGAAGGAAGAACTGCAGTGATGGTCTCAGGCTGCCCTCCCCTTGACCAGCATCCACCATTATGCCCTCTCTAGACACGAGATTTTCCCCATGCTTTGCCCTCCTGTTCTCTGCAACTAGTTTTTTTTTTTTTTTTTTTTGGCCCATAAAATGGAGAACACTCAGGAGAAAGAGGAATTTCTGCTATAATA